>NC_140978.1:37673500-37718500 GCF_056783735.1 Eptatretus burgeri | reverse complement strand
TAGAACGACCCTGGAGACATCGCAAAGTTGAATCGCCTGTGAAATAAACATTGCAGATAATCCGCCGTGTTGCCTGCTCCTCTGTTCACGTGTCACGTGGTACATGGTTTGTGGTCCGCGCAATCGTTACAACTTCATTTTAAAATGTCCCTTTTTCACCAGATTTGCTTTCGTTCCATGTGGAGCACCTCATGAAACCTCTGAAAATATAGACACAGATCTGGCAGACGCTGTGGATAAGCAGTCCCTCTGGGGGACAGGGCACAAGGTCAATCAGTGAATGTGTTAAATCATATAGCTCAATGAAGCTGGTTAATTTTGTTACGTTCCAAAATCATTTGTTCACTCAATATAATTCTCCAAACAGTCGAAAAAAAAAGTTTAATGCTTTGGAAATTTCACTTTTTCTTGTGTGTATATATATATATATATATATATATATATATATATATATATATTTGTGTATATATATATATATATATATATATATATATATATATATATATATATATATATATATATATATATATATATATATATGGAGAAGGAGGGAACATAGCCTTGCTTGCTTGAAGTAAATAGGTATATCGGCTTAGTTGTAAGACTCGTTATTTCTTAAAATTTTCAGATTTTACTCCAGATTTCAACAATTATTGAGTCCGGACGATATCCGTTCCTCAAAACCAAAATAATATTCCGATGATGTACTTTAATTAGTCCGTGAGAGGAGATCGTGGAAAATCGTATCATATAATGCATGAAATCGCTCCAAGCTCCTAATTTGAAAACTACACCACTTACAAAAGTGATGTATATCGCGATTCGTAGCTATTATGAACAGGCATTCGATAATATGAGTGAGGAAAGTGAAAATAAAAAAACTTTATCGTTAAGAACTCGTTGCGGCCTGTTCCAAGTCGAGGCATGGTTGAGCAGGCTGAAAAACATGGCGGCTTCAGACCCCAGCGAGAATGATGACCACGGATGCACCTGAAAAAGGATATAATTAAATATGGCCGTTAATTATCTTCAAAAGGGGTGTTTTAATTAACCCGAACATAGAATTTTCAGTCATGCACTTCCTTGGAGTTTTCTTCATGTGCTTGCAAAGTTTCAGGCTGATAGGTTTCATGGTTTCAGAGTTATGGAGGACACACACTGGGTTACTGTTTCGTTTCGTTGATCATATAGTCCTCTGTGTGACGAGACATGCAGTGTGTATGTAATAGATAGATGTCCGCCTCACTGATTCTTTCATTTTCAGACCCATTTTCAGTCTCACTTCGTGTGCTCTTTCACAGCTGTCTTTGCCCCCCCCCCCCCCAATATTCCGGCAAGAGCGGCCATAATCCGCTCAAATTGGACCCAAAAGGTGAGCACTGTTCCTAGTAAAACATCACAGTACAATGCATTCACACCCATATGATAATTTTACCAATCGGGGGTTGAGTGCAAATCGAGCAAAATTATGATCCAGCCCCTTTATCATGCCACCAATCAGGGCGACTTTTCAATCGGATCGGAAAGTGCTGGCGCTCCCGGATTACACAACCAATCAGAGGTGATCGAAGCTGTTCAGAAGCGACTGCAGGATGGGCTGCACACCGCGAGCCAGACCATAAAAGAGCAGGTTCACTCGTGGCTCATGTCTCCTGGGCATTTCATCATTGGTGGCTGCCTCGTCATCGTCAATTTCACAGTGACTACCTGCTGCGCTAAACCCGGCACCGATTTCTGTGCTGGAGTGTTGGGTGTGTCATGCTGTACCGGATGGACCCGGTGTTGCTGGGAGGGCAGCGTGAACATCTCGGTGCATTGGCGGGTCGTTGGCCTGAACCTCGCGGCCTTGGTGGTTGGTAACAGATGACTGAGTATCAACAGTAAAGAGCATAGCGCCGGGGGTACCTTCCACTGTGGTTGTGATTGAACCTCCCACACCCTCCAGGAGCCATTGGTCTTCAAACTCATGCTATCCTCTTGGATGATGCGGTGGGTTCTGCAGGACCCGACGTATAAGGTCAGGTGGGACGTCTCATCTTCCCGTAATTGTATCTCTGTCGAGCTACTGTGAGCCTGCAATTATTTTGTTAAGTTGACTGAAAATAGCTGATCCGTACGGTCGGCGCGAGTGTCGGTTTGGGGTAAGGGAATCATTGCACGTACAAATCCTGTTCTTGTGTCATTCATTCAATACATGTGGAGACCTGCTATGCTCTCCAGCTTATCCTGCTTGCTCTGATGGTTTGATATACCTTCGATACGTACTTGCCTTATCTTATATAATCAGGTGCAGCCGAACGGAACTGCCAAGTACATCCCGGCTAACATCTAGAGCCAATCGATGGCGTAAAACTTCCTGGCTTACAAACATGCAGACTATGCTGGACCAACGGAGGAAAGGATGCTCCGAGCTGGTTGAATTGCATTAACACAGGATTAATTCACAAAGAAGGCGTGAGGAAAAGCATGTGGCACAGTGAAGACAAGGGGTTTATTCACAAAGGATATATGTTCATCAGGGACATGCAGTATTCGTGCGGTGCAGCAAAAGACATACAGTGATACATTTATTCAACAAAGAGACACAGGGCAGAACCATACCGATACTATCTAGTTTAGACACTCTTACTTGCACTAGCAATACATGCGCCATCAGGATCATTCCACGGAAGGGTAGATAACAAGAGAGATAGAGCTGTGCAAGGTTGTTGCGACCTTTTTAGCTCACCGAGCGGGGCTGACGAGCCCACGCTGCTCATTCTCTGAGGGAGGGGGTAAAAAGGAGGAATACTGGTTGGTATCAGAGGTGCGGGTGAGTTGCGAGGAAGAACCTGGAACGAAGAGCGTATCAATGCGGTCGCTCTGAAAATCCCTTTACCATCACTGAGCTCCTGGTGCATCCAAAGCAGATGATTAGAAGAGAGAGGGAAAGAATGTGTGACGAGACAGATTAGCTTAATGTGTGCGGTGATAATTGGCCTGGCCTTAATGAATGTGCCCTTCACGGCACCAGAATCGTAACGCTCGCTCGCCCGGCGCTCTGTCGTGCAAACTCCGTTCCACAGCTCCAGCTCCATTCCACCAGCTCCAACCCTCCTTTCGCTGTGCACCGCCGACCAAGCCAAAGAAGATCCTCCCCTTCTCTTGCATGTCTGGAACACACTGCTTCAATAGCTGCTTGGCGGATGCGGGGTTTGGTGCGGATCAGGAGAGACGCTAGGCGTGGTTACCAGGATTCACGATCAAGAGAAGTCGCCCATTGGTGCACATCTGATTTCTTCAGTGCTGGCACCACCCATGCAAGTTCACAGTCGTGAAAATGCCGGCATTACTGCCTGCACAGTTCACATATTGGAGCCTTGTACTTTTTGGCTGCACTTTCTGAGTGTGAACGTGCGCTGGAAGCCGAATTGGCATTACAAGCAAGCAGAGCGTGAGGGCTACTCACAAGGAGCCAATGGGTGATTATCAGACGTTTGCGTTCTGTGCTGTTGAAGTTTGAACGCCCATGATTGTGGTCAAGGTGGTGATTGAGGTGGTGCAGTGGGTGAGCTGTGGTTGAGGCGGGGTGGTGGTTCATTATGCGTTTGAGACTGCTTGGTTGTTGAGCAATGTCGAATGTGTATAGCGAGCTTGTATGATGTTCTAATATTGTGGAGTGATAATCTATGTGTCTTCATGATTTATCAGTGTCGTGTGGTCATGGTAGTGTTTTGTAGGAAGAGTGCGGTGGAGGTTCAAGTAATGTGGCAGATCGATGTTGGAGCACGATCCGAATCAGATTTTGGTACATGGATGCAAATTTGGCCGCGCGCAGGTGTGCTCGCTTGTTAGAGAGAGAGAGAGAGAGAGAGAGAGAGAGAGAGAGAGAGAGAGAGAGAGAGAGAGAGAGAGAGAGAGAGAGAGAGAGAGAGAGAGAGAGAGAGAGAGAGAGAGAGAGAGAGAGAGAGAGAGAGAGAGAGAGAGATATATATATATATATATATATATATATATATATATATATATATATATATATATATATATATATATATATATTCGTGTACATGGATCGAAATGGGGAAGAATGAGAAGAAAAAACACTTACCTAATCCCTCACAACACATGTTCCCTTTTAAACCCACTATACATAAGGGAAGGACTCGATCTGAAACAAGTAGTCATGAAATAACTATCTCAGAAACCGCCGTATGTTGCATGCCATTGCCTTGGGGGGTCTTGGTTATCAGAACCGTCCCAAAATCAACTGATACCACGTTGAAATATTCGGTGGGATTTCCTCTGACATCTCCTTTGACTATGAAACCTTAATTTCTGAACAATTCACATTCAAATTTCTCTTTAAAGATTGCGACAAAGATAAACAGATACTTTTATGTGAAACGTGCAAACATACAAAATTACAGCTAATTAGATGTAGACAGAGCACGGACAAACAATGCTGGGAAGGCAACGGCAAACGACCCAAGATAACCCTGACAAAGAAACTGCTTCAGCAGCACCAACACCCCGTCAAGAGTATGGTACGTACTGTATATGTATAGATAATATTTGTGTGTGCATCTGTGTGTTGACCAATGTGTTTGCGAATGTGTTACAATCCCCTCTTAAAAAGTTTTTTTTTTTTTAAATTCTGAACTTTACATCATCAGCATTAAATATGGATCCATCAAACACAGTGACTGTATGTCAGACTGGCTGTTGATGTGAACTTTTGCAAAGTCGTTCACACCATTTGGGTGGTGGTCTTTAGTTTGGAGGTCGTTGGCCTAATGTGTGTCTGTCTGTCGATGTGCTGGCTCAGCTCGCCATGTCCACGGCTCTGCGTGTGTTTCTTCGTTCATTCGAGCTCGGGCGAGGAGCCGAGGCGAGTCGCACGAGTGACACCCAGCCCTACTGCTCCGTGCGGATCAGGATGGACTCGCACACTGGTGGGTCATTCTTGAGACGCGAAGGATGTGTGGTCATGACAATGGGAGATGGAAGGTGTATGGTGGTCTTTAACAATTTCTTGATTTTCCCCTGGGTGTGTACCAGCGTTGTTGAATTCAACAAACAAAACAGAGCAATTTTTTATTTTTTTTTGCTGGAACTGTTCATTGAACTTTATTGGTTGGCATACTTGTGTGTGTGTGTGTGTGTTTTGTAGATGGAGAGACTGAAGGTCGAAAGTGGAGGCCCACTCTAAAACCTCCCTGGGGTGGATGCTTTGAGGTCAGCGATGCTCAGACTCTGCAGTTGGTACTTCAAGCTGCTCCCGGTGTCTCCATCGGTGACACCACCATCGGTTTCACAGACTTGACGAGCTTGTACCTCAAGACTGGCAGCACGACCGATACTTGGGTACACGTTTCAGTGAGCCTTTTGACTTGTCATGATGTTCGACACTGAAAAATAAATCTCACACTAAATCTCTTTCCATTCATTGGTCAATGTAGTAGGATGTCAATGAGTTATTTATTTATCTATTCGTATGCAGCCTGTGGCTCCTGGTTGCATCGTCTCCTGGTGTGCGGATAGCCCACTGATGCAGTGCCCCTGTTACCAAGAAGATGATGTGTTGGCTTCTGAGAAATTTTCTCAAATGCACCCTTCGTGTTATGATGTGTACTGAGATTTAAATAACACAAGCCACCTGACCTCTCATCATCATCAAGGTTTAAAATGCTGGCTTGCACACCTCTCCTTGGAGGTTGTTGATAAATTTTTTTAAGAGTTTTCTCTTTCTAACAGTAATTTTGCCTCAAACGTAAACTTTCACCATTATGGGACCAAGAGTCACGTGCCATACCTGCTATTGCTACTTGGATCCTCAGCAACAGGGTTTTCCTACCGCACAGCATCCTCGTGCTGTGGTCCACAAGCAGATCTTTAGATTCAATCAGGATAACACTTCACTTCCATTGCATGCCACTCGGTTTGAATGTTTCCAGAAAGTCTGAAGTGTCTTGCTCAACAAGGCCAGGCCGTCTCTCGACTGTAGCAATGTTATCTGCAAACACTTTATGATGATGTTTGGAACTCAGTCATGCGTTGACCGGCTTAATGTGCCACAACGATGGTTTAAGCAAGATCTTTGTTTTGTTCCTGGTTCTCCACCATAATGCAGGTGGACCTACACCCTCGAGGACGCATTCTCCTGTCTATAAAAGAGCTCTCCTATGGTATGCACCAAATACACGTACTTCCTTGTTTTCTTCTTTTACATGAATCATGACATCTTGCGAGCTTCCGGCGGCCATGTTTCATAACTGAAAGTGCATGTTGAAGAGGGCCACCACTCAGTGGTGCAATAGTTAGAGTGACTGCTCTGAGTCTGCGTGGTTGTCAGTTCGTAATCCTGGATGAGTCGTGTCAGAGACTTGTAGAACGGTACGCGCTGCTTCCTTGCTTGATTCTCATCATTTCAAAAAGGACATTGAGCACAGGACAACTTGGACGAAAAAAAAAACCCAGAGATTGGCATCCATTGTGCAGCCATGATGGGCCTATTGGCCTCCTGTGATGAAATTCTTTGTAAGGGTGTACATTTCCTCGTGTGTACGAACATGGAAGAATGTGCTTGTTGACTTTTTTTTTTGTGTCTCACATCCATTAGGTCCTGGAGGAGGATTTCCACTGACTCGCCGTCGAGGGGCCATCAAGCAAGCGAAGTTGCATTGTGTGCAGAGCCACGAGTTCATCGCAACGTTCTTCAGACAGCCAACGTTCTGCTCCGTCTGCCGCGACTTTGTCTGGTTACATGACTCCATTTTTTTTTCCTTCTGCACTCTGTTCACCATTGTCCACACTCAGCGTTGGTTGTACACACAGTGGTCACTCGATGACTCTCCATCATTTCACAACTAAGTACTAACTTACTAACTTGATCTGCATTTCACATCCCCTGAACCTCTGTATCTCTTCATGTGTTGTGATCTCCTCTTTGCCGCTTTGGCCAGCTTCATCCGGCTTACTGGATTTGGTCATGATGCAGTCAGGATAGGATTGAAACTATTTTTGATCTCGTGTATCTCTACAGGGGCCTCAACAAGCAGGGATACCAGTGTAAGCGTAAGTGTGATCATGGCTTTTATAAAGACGAGAATTAAAAAGCTAATGTTGCACAGGTTTTGATGCTTCTGCACTGAATATCTTGTATGGGTGCTCGAAGGTGTGTGCCGCACTCAGGATAAACCACTCACGTGTCCATGCAGAATGCAATGGAGTCATTCACAAGCGTTGTCTCGACAAGGTGATCGCACAGTGCACCGGCTCTGCCACCAACAGTCGTGATACCATGGTGAGGGTCAGAGTGCACGCAGAGTCAAAAAGAAATGTAAGATGGGTATAGCTAGTCGAGGGACGATGATGCTGGGGGGGAAGGCTACAAAAGCGAGCATGTGAGGGCATTGATCGGCTGTGGGTTTGAAGGTTGTTCAGATGTTTTGTTGGAGGTGGAGGGGAGGGAAGGAGGTTGGTGAAGGGAGGCATCGTCGTGGGGGAGGACGGGGGCGAGGAGGGGGGGCACTGCCTTGGCCAGTCATTCCAACTGAGATCAGTGGGCCATAGAGATATACGCCTGACCTTTGTAAGGCTTTTAAGGGTGTGCATTGAGCCAGAGTCCGATGGGATTCTGTTACAGCATCGGAAACACATTTTATTGGTCTGAGATTGGTACAAAAAAACAATGCCATATTTCGACTTTGGACGGACACTTGGTTTGATTATAAATTAATTCCTCATCCCAATGTGCTCATATCACTTAAACTGCAGCATTCTCACCAAAAATCTTGATTGACGGTACTAACCTCAACCTAAAAGTAACTTCACTCCAATCCTTGCCCTAACCTAGCTGCACAAGGAACGCTTTAAGATCGACATGCCTCATCGGTTCCGCACTCATAACTACATGAGCCCAACGTTTTGTGACCACTGTGGAACGCTGCTCTGGGGCCTGGTGCGACAAGGCCTCGAATGCGAGGGTAGGCCCCCAAAGCTGCTGTACACGAACGTGCCCACGGACAGGACCAGTAATGATGTGAAAACGTTATGTCCCATAATAATGGTTTTACAATACCAATGTAGTATAAACACGCCTCCATGTTTGTCCTTATGGAATGAATTTGATGAGCAGCAAGGAATTGCTCAATACCCAATGCACATGAAGTGTTTCTGTCTAGTCGAGGATGTCTCACTGTTCATAGATGTGGACTCATCTGCCTTAAGATCTGTACCTTGCATTCTCTATATGAGGGTAGTGTCATGGCTGATATAGATCTCCAGCAATGACTGCAGTGGGTACACCATTTGGTCCATTAATTTCCAGTCATTCAGGTGTTTGCCAGGTACACTTTTTCTTCAAAAGTTTGTCATTTTCTTTTTGATAAAGAGTACACACAAACTAGCTCAGTCATGAGAACATTATAGGTCTCAAACACATGAAGCTCTTTTTAACCACTGACTCACTGATATAATTGTTTCGTACTTTCTCGGTCGGCCAGAAAGCTGAAAGTTGGCATACTGATGCAACTTGGAGCTATGATTCCAGAAATATACTAGAACGGCACTCGGTAGAGCACTTAGCTCCACCAAGTTGGACAGTTTACATTTTGTATGCCAATGATAGGCCAGATCTGCATCTGTACCTGAACCAAAATTTAATCAACTTGTTATTGTCACCTTCCCAACTCATCCACCAAGTTTCGTCATAATCCGTCCACAACGTTTTGAAATATCGTACTATCCACCGTTTTTGGCCGTATCTCTCAATTATAAAGAATCACTTGAAAGGAAATTTTAAAACTTTTTTGAGATACTGTGTATACATCGTTTTTGGTCATATCTCTCTGGTGAAGAATCATTGAAAGAATTGTAGTATCCAGATCCGGATCTTCACCAAATTCCAACCAATTTGTCTTCAGCAAACACCCAACCTGTCCACCAAGTTTTGTCCGAATCCGTCCAAAACGTTTTGAGATATCGCTCTCACAGTCAGACAATTTTAAGGTGAAAACATATACTCCGCCCACCTTCGGTGGTGGAGGTAATCACAAAGCTCTCCGTAAATGTCTATCAACGAAAATGTCCGTCAACAAAAATCAGCAGGTGAAGCCTGCGAGAGGGGCTGAGCTTGGAATAATGCACTAGTCTTAAAATGAGATCAATCGTGTAGTTATTAATGAGCATGTTCATGGAAGGTATTCGTGTTGACCCCCTTTGGTGTTCCCGTCTGAGCACGTACCTCATGATGCTGGGATCTCACATTCAGATCCCACATACTTCTCCATCATCTAATAATGTACTTGTTATTCATGTGAAGATTAAACAATGTCTCCTAATGTTCTTGTCGTCCATTTCCACCTAAAATTAATGTATGAACAAAATTATGAAGGTAAGGAAAAATAGTTGTCCAATAATAATGGCGATGCACTTTGTTCCGTGTGCAGCATGTGCCATGAACGTGCACCGTCGCTGTCAGCAGAAGGTCGCCAATCTATGTGGAGTTAACCAAAAGCTCATGGCCGAAGCCTTGGCACAGATTGAGACTTTCCAGCAGGTGATCGGGAGGATCTGGTCCAGATACGCACACCTGTTTGTCTCTTCCCTTTCAAGCCTCCCTCAAACCTCTTCTCATCCTTTTCCCTTCCACCTTTTTTTTTTGTTTCTGCCCAATTCTATGTCGAAATGTTTTCCTCTCTTATTTATCTGCCCATCATATCTTCCCAACCAACCTGTCATTGCAGCGTGGCCAGCAGGAGAAACTGCTGGAAGAGACAGAGGACCACTCATCAGGCTTCGATAAGTCTGTCCCGGAGAAGGAACCCTGCATTGGTACACCAAATTCACACCGACACAAGGCAACCCCTCCAGCTTTATCTGATTGTCAACTTCATGACACAAATTCTGAGTTTACCACAACCATCAATATCAGCATTACTATGACGTAAATGAAACGTTATATTGGATGATAAAGAATGATGATTTAGTAACCCGTCGATCAAAGCCAAACCAAAAACCAAATGATCTCCTTTTTCGAGCAATGACCAAAATCAGAACGTGAGCAGTCTGACGGTGTTTGTGCAAATAATCATGAATTAGAAACAAAAACATTTCTGACATATTGATGGAATCATTTTGTGATAATCTTTTGCAGCAATGGCTGATTGTGCCGAGGAGAAAAGAGGGCCCTGCTCACCACGAGATCTGCTTAAGCTTCCACCACCATCCTTAAAACTGTCCATGCTGACTCTGCCCTCACCCAATCGGGACGTCCCCTTTCCCTTGGAACGTGAACCAATGAGAAGCACCAGCGAGCAATCCCTCTCCGTGTCCAACTTTGTGTTCCACAAGGTCTTGGGGAAAGGAAGCTTTGGGAAGGTGGGTCAATCTGTGAGCAAGATTTGGGACACAGTGGATTGTTGGGGTCACCAGAGTAATAAACCTGGAGATGATAACAGTTGGACCAATAGTGAATATTATTATTATTATTATTATTATTATTATTATTATTATTATTATTATTATTATTGCCACCACCCCTGCAGGTATTCTTGGCTGAAATGAAAGGTCGAGGGCTCTTTGTAGCCATCAAAGCCCTCAAAAAAGATGTGGTGCTCATGGCTGATGACCTGGAATGCACCCTTGTGGAGAAACGGGTGTTGGCACTTGCCTGTGAGCATCCCTTCCTCACCCATCTCTTTGGTACATTCCAAACCAAGGTGTTTATTACAAACCCCACTATTAAAATAACTTCACCTTTTTGTTATCAATACAATTATTACTATCATTATTTTTATGATGATTATCACCTTTTTGTTATCAATACAATTATTACTATCATTATTATTATTATTATGATGACTATCACCTTTTTGTTAATAATACAATTATTACCGTCATTAAAATTATTATTATTATGACTATCACTTTTTTGTTAATAATATAATTATTACGATCATTAATGTTATTATTATTATGACTATCACCTTTTTACTATCATTATTATTATGATGATGACTATCACCTTTTTGTTATCAATACAATTATTACTATCATTATTATTATTACTAGTGCTGGCCCGTAGGTGCGTGCCTGTATGTGCAGCTTCGTTCCTTCGCTCTCGTAAATGATGACTGGATTGTGGCATTGTTTCAATTAGATCGGACCAACCGTATCATAAATGGCCATAACTTGGGAAACACCTGGGAAACATACTCAGGTCCCCAGCGTCAATTGTGACGTCGTATCAAACAAAGAAGAAGAATTGTGACGCCTCTCTCTCTCGCCTCCCCTCTCTTGCCCCCTTCTCTCTCCCCTCTCTCTTGCCCCCTCTCTCCCCCCTAGTCTTGCCCTCCTCTCTCCCCCCTCCTCTCTCGCCCCTCTCCATCGCCCCCATTCTCACCCCTCCCCCCTCCTCTCGCCCCCACTCTGACCCCCTCTCCCATCCCCCTCTCTCGCCCCCTCCTCTCACCCCCCTCTCTTGAATTGTGACGCCCCTCTCTCTCACCCCCCTCTCTCCCTCCCCTCTCTATCCCCTCTCTCATTCCCCTCTCTTGCACCCCCTTAAAAAACAAAAAATCAATAAACATAAATTGTGACGTCATTCGTGATGTCACAACACCGTATCTTGTCATTGGTTGACAGATAAATGGCCGTAACTTGGGAACTGCTTGTCCGATTAATATCAAACCTTGAAAAGGCACATCCGCGGGGCCCCAGCGTCGATTGTGACGTCATACCAAACGAAGAAGAAGAAGAATTGTGACGTCAATCGTGCAAAATAAATGAGTAAATAAATTAACAAACATTAATTGTGACGTCATTCGTGATGTCATAGCACCGTGTCTTGTCATTGGTCGACAGATAAATGGCCGTAACTTGGGAACCGCTCGTCCAATTAATATCAAACCTCGAAAAGGCACATCCGCGGGTCTCCGGCAATATTCCTGGCAAGTTTCAATTAGATCGGACCGGCGGTTGTCGAGAAACGGCGGTCGCATACAGACACACATACAGAGATTGTTGGAATTATAGATAGATGATGATGACTATCACCTTTTTGTTATCAATACAATTATTACTATCATTATTATTGTGATGACTATCACCTATTGTTATCGATACAATTACTACTATCATTATTATTAGGATGATGATGATCACCTTTTTGTTAATAATACAATTATTACGATCATTAATAATATTATTATTATTATGACTATCACCTTTTTACTATCAATACAATTATGACTATCATTATCATTATGATGATGACTCTCACTCTCATGTGTCCCGAAGATGAAGCAATTGGTTCATGTCCGTCCGTCCGTCCGTCCGTCTGTAAACGTCAGCTAATGATCTAGTAACAAGTTATTTAATTTTAATGTTATATTTTGAACACGAATCAGAAAATGAAGCTGTAGTTTAACAGTACTTTGTCTCTGAATTCGTCCTGATCGCACATGCACAGAGAGGAGTGAGATAATACTTTTACTCTGTCAGTGAAAAAAAATTGAAAATCATTCGAAACAGGAAATTTACTCTTTTTCTGGACGTTATAAAGGACACAAACAACAAGCACAAATAACAAATGTTTAATATGAGATAAGATGGTGTAATGGACACTGTATCAACGATGGGAAACTTCCGGAATTTTTTTTATACGACCTTTACAACATTTATTTTATTTCAATTAAATTATACACTTACACTTAAACACTGTAGAACACAATTCGCCTTCTTAACGCTTCCAAAAAACCTCCAGTTTTGCAGTACTTGGACATGTTATATAAGGTGTGTATAAGACTGCGTCAATGGCACTAAACTTCCAGAAGTTTTTTTTAATATGACCTTTAAAATCAATATTTTATTAAAATTGAATTATGCACAAAAACACTGCATGGAGTAAGGTGTTCTATGAACTCTCTTGTTGAAGTAGTGGCTGCTTTGGTGGTGGAGACAGTGGTTGTGCAGTTATTTGGCTGATAAGCAATGAAGCAAATTGATGTATGTTGTGGAGTGGTTGCTTCTGCAGGAGCACCTCTTGTTTGTGATGGAATTTCTGACTGGAGGTGACCTCATGTTCCACATCCAAAATAAAGGTCGTTTTGATCCTGCGAGAACCATGTGAGAACCAAAATGTCTGAGAAGGAACCTTTCTATCTGATGTGAAGGAAAGTGATTTGAATTGTACATGTTCACTTGCAAAACCTACTCCGCAGGTTCTACGGGGCAGAGATCGTGAGTGGGCTGCAGTTTTTGCACACACAACGCATTGTGTACAGGTACGTGCCAAACGTGTCGATGTCCATCTCTCACTTGGACTTGCCCTTTGCAATAAACATCATTGAGACAGTTTTCTGATTAAATCAATCCATCTGGATTCTGCCAGGGACCTGAAGCTGGACAACATCTTGCTGGATGGTGATGGGCATGTCAAGATTGCAGATTTTGGAATGTGCAAAGAGAACGTTGGGGAAGAGGCAAACACCGGCACGTTTTGTGGAACACCAGACTACATTGCGCCCGAGGTCAGCCTAGTCTTAGCCTTAACACTAGCCATCTTGACTGTTCTCTGTATCAGAGTAAAATTGGGTGTAGTTGGGAAAAAATAATATGTACTATATACACCGTATACTCTATATGTATATTGCATGAGTGTCCCATCTGTCCATCTCTGAACTGCTCCCTCAGTTTTGTTTTGGGGCTAACCCGTTCAAACCTTCTGTGGAATGTTTTGGGGTCCCAGCGGATGTCCGAAGGTGGGTGGGAGGTTTCATCAATACCTCATTACAATTTTAATTTGATTTTTGATCCGAACGAAGCTGCTCCCGATCCAGAAGTAAACCCAATTACAGATTTGACAGAAACATCCACTGGTTTGATAATATCTCAATACAATTGTCATTTTGAGTTTCCACCCAAACGACGCCGCTTTTATCCACTCGAAGGTGGGTGGGAGGTTTCATAAATTTCTCAATAGAATACTGATTTTAATTTTTGATCCTTTCAAAATGTTTTGTATCTGCCCTTTCTCAGCGGCAGATTTGTCTGTATTGGGTGTCGTGTGAGAACGACGTCGATATTCGTTTAATTCATGAGTGTTTTTATTTTGTTCTATTAATGGAATAATATTAATTTGTGATTGGAATGATGCTGTTTGGAATAATAATATATGGAGAGAGACAGAGACAGAGACTTTAAAGTTTAAAGCAGAATGAGGCATTTATTTGAGGGTTTCCACCTGTGACATCAGCAGATTCGGTATTTGTAGTTTCACCATTGTGACATCATAGAAATATTACCTACCTTACTCCTGTTGGGGTCAGCTGCAGAGAGGTTTTTGCTCAAGCCCTTTATGAACCGGCTGTCGAGCCCTCTCTCGTGCATGCAGAGCACGGGTACCGCGTGCGTGCGTGCGTGCGTGCATGCGTGTGTAGATATTGTTACGGCTGTAGAAATTCGCAGAGCACCATATAGGTCTTTGGTTCAGTTACGCCGATAAGTCCGTGTTCAGTTAGATTTCCCCACCGTTGTTTAATGGGCATTATCCGTGTGGACAGGGCTGTGATCTTTGAGTTAGCCGTTTTTCTTTCGCTATCATTATTTTGAACTAACCACTTCACAAAAACCACGATCAACACCACCACCTTCCCCTCAACCACCAACCACAATCGCCTCAACCACCAACCACAACAACCACGCCGCCTCAACCAGCACCATGTTTTCTACCTCGGCACACGGTTGCCAAAGGCCTGGCCTTCGTCGAGAGAAAGCAGGCGGCCCCCGTTTCCCCCTCCCCACCAACGAATGGCATCTTCGCTGACAAACGCAGTGGATTTCACCCTGCAAGGGACAAGGGTGAAAACCCAAGCAATGAAGCAGACAATGGTGTGCGCGTCCCTAATTTGGTGGGAAAACGCTTCCTTGTAGAAGTTTCCTGCAAGTTCTGGAAGGAAGGGTGGGAGTTGAGAAGGGGCGGGGCGTGGGTTTAAAAAGGAGGAACGCGAGCACGGAAAAGAAGAGTGAGAGAGTCGTCACCAGGAACGCGAGTGCTGAGGAGAATCTCTCTCTCTCTCTCTCTCTCTCTCTCTCTCTCTCTCTCTCTCTCTCTCTCTCTCTCTCTCTCTCTCTCTCTCTCTCTCTCTCTCTCTCTCTCTCTCTCTCTCTCTCTCTCTCTCTCTCTCTCTCTCTCTCTCTCTCAGGATCATGAGCGAAATGGCGCTAAGGACCGAGGGCTCTCTGGGTCGGTCGTGACGAGAACGGGCGAGGGAGGACGGAGCCCCAGGAAATCACCACATGGTCACGTTTTCCTTCCTTCTTTTTCTTTTCAGGGTTTTTGTCTGAGAGATGTGGCGCCGTGTCCTTAAGTCAACCTGTTTAAGTAATTGTACATAATAAATAGACAATGGTTGTAGTTCTTCTTGTCGTGCTTTTGTTGATTGCATTGCTTTTCTTTGCCTTGCATAAATACATGCGTGTTTCACCTTTTCCATTGCATTACTGTGTACGTGTGTAAATAATAAATGTGCGTGTTTAAATGTTAACCCGTTCGTTGTGTCCTCTTTCCCCAATTGAACTGCCGTATTGCTCTCGGAATTTAGTGGGCTTTTAAATAGCCGATAATAGAATCGGGTCCAACGAGGCCTGGCGATAATACACCGCTCGGTTATCCCAGAACGGAATGAACCACTTAAGCGGTTCGTGTCCAAGCAGGCCTTCGTTGAGGTACGGTCTCTCGGTAGTCTGCCCGCGTGAATACTTAGGTATATCGATAATTCGGCGATTGACTCTGTCGCATGCGGGTAGAGTGTTGACTCGGCTGTGGTGTGCGCGTGGAGCACACCCGTGACTAGTTTTCGGCGTTGTTCCGAAAAGTCGCGACTGAATTGTCCGTCCGGTGGGTGAGACGGCCACCATTGGCTAAAGCGGCTGTCTGCACGCTGGGCGGGCGGCAAATTCGTAACACTGTTGTCAAGGAGTGGGAAACAGATTCATTCCCCTCCAAACCAAATTAACGGAACCGGACCAAGAGTGTGCGAAGCAACCCTCTGTTTTCCCCAAATTACGAGCTTTTTAAATTGTTCCGAGAAGCAAGATGGCGGTTCAAGGCAAACAGGGGCAGGAGGGTTCAGAAATAAATTTAGAAATGTGAGAATCCATGGCCCAGGATGAAATCCCCGTGCAGGACATTCCCATTGAGATGTGTAGTGTCGTGGTAGGGGCGCTTATAAGGCAGACACGAGCGGAGGAACAGTCGAGCCCGGCTGTGGTGTACAAGCGCGAGCGCGGGCGTACTTTGCCCGCAGCTCCCCTTTATTACGTACTCAACACACTCACGAGCCGTGGCACTACGGCACCCACTACAACGCCTCAGGCGGCGCGCACTCCTTATATCCCTGGCAGACACGATGCTCACGACGACCACTCCCCCCATCATCATGCCCTGCCCCGCAGGCCCGCAGGCTATACCACAAGATGCAGGTTGAATTTCTCCCACAACTGAACCCAGAACCCGAAATGGGCGCAGCGGCGGCGACCGCGGTTTTTGACACCCCCCCTCCTCCTCCGTCAAAATCCTTCCCCGATCCCCAGCGAAACTGCGACCAATGAGGACGGATCGGTTGTGTTGAGCGGAATGGCCCAGATATTGGCCATGCTGGCAAAAATGGATGGAAACGCACTGGAAGCGAAAAACGAAATGAAAGAAATGAAAAACGAGATGAAAAACGAAATGGAAGAACTAAAAAACAAAATGTAACGGATGCAAATGCGCAGCAAATGAAAGAAGAAAGAAATGAGGGGGGAGATGCAGCGTGTGGGGTGAGGCACGCAATTGCGATTATGCCCGCCTGCAGGCAACGAAACGCGGGCAATGGAGCACAAAATGGCGGCGCCACGTGTTGGAGCGAACGAGCTGAGGGGGAGTGTGGACTGTGTCGGCCCCGCGGTGGAGGACAAATTAATACGGGAGACGTGTTGGATGAGACTCGTGACGGTGACAGAGGGAAAAATTAAATGGGGGTGACGGAGACGTGTACGAGATACTAAGAGACGAGAGAGATAATGAATGAGGTGACAGGAATAACAGAGACGCGGGAGATAGGAAAAGTAGAGGAGAGACTACAGGATAAAGATGGGGTGAAAGACGAGCACACAAACATGGAGGTAGTGGAGGACAATGGGGGCACGCTCGGGGAATGTGTCGTGACCCGGTGCAAGCAGATGGGTAGCCTCCTTCAGTAATGGAGGGAGACTCTATGCTCCCTTGAAGTGGATCTCGACCACGTGGGTCAGGTCGAGCTTTGCAAGGTAGAG
Organism: Eptatretus burgeri; assembly: GCF_056783735.1. Classification (NCBI taxonomy): domain Eukaryota; kingdom Metazoa; phylum Chordata; class Myxini; order Myxiniformes; family Myxinidae; genus Eptatretus; species Eptatretus burgeri. The sequence goes on along the minus strand of NC_140978.1, from coordinate 37,701,202 downwards.
GGGGCGAGTGCTGTGGACGGGTGCACACGAAGCTTGGGGCGTTTGAAGGTCCCGGGACCCCTTGTGGTCGAGCGATTTCCCCAGCGTGATTGTCCCGGTATGTGCACACCACGAGTGTGGTGAAATGTGTGCTGAAACTCGCGCATAGCGTGGGTGAAAGGCGTTGTGTAAGGAAAATGGCGAGCGTGAGTGAAAAGGTGTGAGTAAAGGAAACACCGAGGGTGGAAGGAACAGCGTGTGTGAGAGAGACGGCGTGTGTGAGAGCGCTGTATGTGAGGGAGATGGCGGTCGGCATGCGGGAACATGCAACCACATGTCCCGGTGTGAGTGTCATGGCGAGGTGTGTGAGCGTCTTGGCACGGGGAGTTTGAGCGCGAGAGTGCGACGAAGACGGAGCCTGACGGTGGACAAAGGCAGAGTAGCGGCCGTAGCTATTTTGGGGACCGTGCCGGGTTTGCACGGCAGCGCGCGCGGGGTCCGCACTGTGCTACGCACGAGGCCGCCGCGTGCGCGCCTGCGGGAGTGAAGCCCGGTCCGTAAACGCACGCGGTGGATTAGCCGATCCCGCGGACAGACAGAAGGTAGGCTGGATATGGATTTGGACCGGATGGGTTCTCCAGGCGGGCATGTGTGTGAAGCTCCGACGAGCAGAGCACATGTGCTCGCGTGGGGAACCCCTCGAAACGCGAGGCTTGTGTTTTTTTATGCGCATGGTGACGTCATGGCTGCATGGTCGGAATCCGGCAGGAGGGGAAATCCTTGCCGGATGGTGCCATCCAAGGAGGGACGAGGTGCGCGAACAGCTGCCATGACGTCACGGGGAGAAATCGCGGGTTGCGAGTTTCCGCGCTGGTGAGCGCATTGAAAAAACAAACAAACCAAGCCTCGCTTCGGGTGAACAGGATTCCGGGCAAGGGGTGGAAGACCCCGCTGTTCCAGGCACAGGATGGAACTAGTTAGGGGGATGGGTTAGTGTTAGTTAGACCGGCTTCATGGGGCAGGGTTAAGTCCTCATGGAGCCCGTGGAATAGATTAGTTAGAGGGATTTTAGTTGAGATTTAGGATGGGATATGGAAAAATGATTTTGAGGACACAGACTGACTTTGAGTGTGTAGAAGGGACGTAGCTTAGCTACGTAGTGTTAAATGCAACGTGCTATAATGTAAGGCAGGGGTCGGGAACGTTTTTGACTCAGAGAGCCATTAAAGCAAATTATTTTGAAATCTATTTCAGTGAGAGCCATATAATATATTTTAAGACTGAATTCAACTTCTTCTTCTTCTTTCGGCTGCTCCCGTTAGGGGTCGCCACAGCGGATCATCCGTATGATGCGCATCGTGATTTGGCACATGTTTTACGCCAGATGCCCTTGCTGACGCAACCCTGGCCGCCTCTTACGACACACAGGGATATGGTACACCTATTTTAACCGGGGTATACACCGGCCCAATACACTGGTACTCACTTCGCCGACCTCGGAAGGATGACAGGCTGAGTCAACCCCCTGGTGTATTAATTCAGTGGCCCAACGGGGCTTGAACTCAGGACCTTTTGGATCCCAAGCTGCTGCCCTAACCACTGCACCAACACCAGGCAACTTTAAGACTGAATTCAGCTAAATGTGAGTATAATAAGCCTCTGAATTTATTCTTTTCAATAATGTTGTTATAATAATCACCATTAATGGGACTTCTGGTGCTGCATGGATTTGCTGATGGCTTTGTAGTCTGGTTGGTACTTGGTGAGGTTAAGCTTCATGCAAGCGTTGAGGCTTTCATCCGTTAGACGTGATCGTAGGTTGGACTTGATGTTTTTAAGATGTGAGAATGACTGCTCACATGCATACGTAGATCCAAACAAGGTCAATACAGCAATACTCACACGCTGCAGTGTGAGGTGTGTGACAGGAAGCGCGTTCCAAGTTTTGATAATCAGCTGGTCTTCGGGTTGAAGTTATTTTCATTTCTGTCCACATAACATGTGCTTGCTCGCCAACTCTGCTTTCTGTCGTGCGATTCTTTCCAAATCTTCATTCAGTGACTTGAACTTATTCACCCACATGTCTGAGGCCTTCAGGTCAGCCACTTCAGCTTCAAAATCTCTGGCGGAGACACCAGGAATGTAACTCAGGTCGGCTGTGTTCAGTGAACACTCGTTTGGATGGGTGATGAACTTAAAAAGACGAGTGTGCTCACGAAATTCTCCAAAGCGTGCTTTGAATGACTGTAGGAGACTGGATGTGAAGCCAGCTAACTGGTGGAGATCAAAGTTTTGAGTGGGCTCACTTGCTGTGCATGCATCTTTAAATTGTCTCAGTTTTTCAAAATGTAGTAAACGACCTGTTTCAAGATCCATGATAAAGAGCTCCAGCTTGTTTTCAAAAGCAAACACGGCTTGTTGAAGGGATAACACTGTATTTCCAATGCCTTGCATTTTCACGTTGAGCTGGTTCAGATGTTCAGTCATATCCACGAGATAGTAAAACTTGAGGAGCCACTCAGTTTCGGCTAGCTCAGGATGCTCAATCCCTTTCATTTCAAGGAAAGTCCGGATTTCGTTCAGGCAAGCCGCAAAACAGCTAAGCACCTTCCTTCTTGACAACCAACGCACATTGCTGTGCAAAAGCAGACCGTGATAGTTATTTCCAACTTCATCCAGCAGTGTTTTAAACTGGCGACCATTTAAGGCTCGGGCAACAATAAAGTTGATCACACGAATGACCAGCGACATCACTTCGCCAAGCTGCCCATCACACATCTGAGCACAAAGTGCCTCCTGGTGTAGAATGCAATGGAAACTTAGGATGGGTCTATTTTCATGTTCACGGAGAAGCGCCACAAATCCTTTGTTTTTCCCCACCATATACGGAGCACCATCAGTACACACCGAGATAAGTTTATCCATTCGTAGATTTTTTTCTTGAGCGAACTCCATGAAAGACTTGAATAAATACTCACCTCTTGTGGACCCTTTTATTGGCAGAACAGCAAGACTTTCTTCACGCAGTGTATCACCAGCAGCATATCTTGCAATCACACTGAACTGCGACAAATGGCTTATGTCTGTTGACTCATCCAAAGCCAGGGAAAAGAACGGCGCTGTATTTATGTCCTTCACTTGCGTCTCCTCCACTTGGTTTGCCATCATGATGATACGATCATGAACAGTTCTTGCCGACAGAGGCATGTCTTGCATCCGTTTGATTATCTTGTCTTTGTTCGGAAGATCATCAAAAAGTTCATTGGCTACATCCAGCATGAACGTTTCAGCATACTCGCCATCTGTGAATGGTTTTCCGTTCCTCACTATTGCTAAAGATCCAGCAAAGCTATCAGAATTATAGTCACCTTGCCGGGTCCATACGCGGAGTTGCTGCTGGCTGGCTTGCACCCTGCTTAGTAGCTCTTGGCACGCTTTCTTTCTGCTGTCTCCCGCAGGGTATTTTGATGCAAAGGTAGCATGGCGTGTGTCGAAGTGCCGCTTTATATTCGACCGTTTCATCGATGCAATTTTGTCATTCCAAATTCGACACACCACAGAACCTGCTCTCTCCACAAAGGCGAATTCTTCGGCCCATTCGTCCTGAAATGTACGATACTCCTCATCTTTTTTATTTTCGCCATCTTCTTCGTCGAAGGGTTAGCTTTGAGAAAATGAGAGAGATGAAGATGTTGACCCAACTGAGGCTTGGCAAATAGTGAGTCTGGCTGGCCTGCGCACGGGCTTATATACTCGAGAGGTGCGGCGTGGCCGGCCGACTCTGGGATGCTGTCGCCTCAGCGGTGGCGCGTGATTGGTCGAGATGAATTCCGTGACGCGTGTCGGCAGCGGCACGTCATTGGAGGAACCGAAATCACGAGTCGCCTCGGCCGCATGACTGGACGAAACAAAAACCGCTTCAGCCAATTCGGAAGCGTTTTCTCTTCTCTCCTTCTGCCAAGTTCAGCCCTGCACGTGAATGAAGCACGACACCATTCAAACTATAGGTAAAGCTTCCACGAGAAATATTGGGCTTTGAGAGTTTCAAACTCCAATTTTATCTGCGAGCCAGATGCAATCATCAAAAGAGCCACACCTGGCTCGCGAGCCACACGTTCCCGACCCCTGGTGTAAGGGATGACGAGGGAGCACGAGGTAGTTAGGTGATGCAGTCAGAAGAATGGCGGTATTCAGCGATGTGAGTTGGAGAATGGAAAACAAACATGTTGAGTGAGTGAGGCCAGTGAGCCTGTGTATGGAGTGAATGTGGAATGCATGGTGTGATGAGTGATTGGGGGGAGGAGTGATTCCCAACCAAGGGACCCTGGGGTCAGTATAATGTTAGTTAGGGGGGTTAGTCAAATTGACAAAATGGAGGTCGTTTTGCTGTTGGTGGGAATGTACGCTCGAAACCCGTTTGGAGGGGTGCAGGAGCTGTTGACGGGCTGGGAGCGTGGCTGCGAATGGTGAGTATCGCTTAGTGGGTACACCGGGCACCGGGCTAGTCGGCCGCGGTAAGCCAAGGGTCCATGGGGGGCCAGGATAGTGTAGTGGGCACGGGTGGGCCCACATGATGCGGGGCCCGGGGCGCCATTGGCACGGGCAGCCAGGGAAGGGTCCCGGGGCACCAGCCTGCCAAGTGAGCGTTTCAGGGGAGTCGCCAGGGAGGGCACTCCCCAGTGTTTAGGGAGCTGTTCAGCTCGGAGGCAGTTGCAGGGCCCGGGGGTGCCATCGTTGGAGAATCGGCAGAGGGTAGTTCCTGCCAAGGGAGCCATGCGTCCCAGCCACGAAACCGTGCGAGGGCACGAGGAAAAATTCGAGGGCGAGGCCAGAAATTGTGAGGACACCAACACAGGCGATGGGAATCTTGGTTGTTAGAACCAGCGGTTTAAGCGAGTGGCACTTTTGGAAAGCCCTGGGGTAGTTTAAAGTTAATAGTTAGGGTAGATTAGGAAGTGTACCCCTCCGCACCATCCATCCCTTCGCTCGTTGTGGGCCGCTGGACTCACCTTGGGGAAGTAGATCGTTGAAATATGAGGAGGCCATTCTGAGACTTAGATTGGGCCTCGACACAGGACACTAGCTCTCCCTTATTCCCCTCCAGGAAGGGAACGTAGGGGTTGGGAGTAGGCTCGGATGACGGTAGGTTAGCCGGACAGAGACCATAAAGGGGGTTCGGGAGACGAAATTATAGTAGGGACAATAATGGAAATAAAAGAAAAAAAAATAAGTTGGGGCTAAATTGGGGATTGTTTGCAAACTGAGGGGGTGGGTATGGACAGAGACAGGCAAAGGCGATAGGTTGGGAGGGAGACAGTAAGGTAGGTCCGAGCCCGCCTTCCGAGTGGCCAGCACCACCGCACTCCTTCCACACACTTGCAGGACAAGACCAGAGGCCGGCCAGCTTCATTTGCCGGCTGTTTTGCTACAAGGCCTGTGCCGGCCAGTTCATCTACAGGCTGTTTTGCTTCAACGGCCTTGTTTTGCCTTGCCATGCCTTGTCTGCCTGCCTTTGCCTTGACCCCATGCCTGATAGCCCTTTTTATTGCATTTGCCCCCATTTCTGTCCATTACCATGTGCGCCAGGATCATCGCGCGTTCTGCAGGGACTGCCCTGTAGGCAGCCGCATCACGGGACTGCATTGGCGGCCCGTGCACCATGTTATCCATCCATCCGCTCAGTTGCTTGTGTTTGCTTGCGTCAGTGCCCATTCAGTGTTCTGCAGGGACTGCCTTGCAGGCAGCCGCACACAGAGTCTGCATTTGTGCAGCCCGTGCACCGTTTTGTGTTCACTGCGCTCATTTCAAGGGGGAGGCCTCGGACTGCATTGGTGCAGCCGGCCACATTCCATGTCACCTGCATTTGTTCATGAGCCAGAGACTGTGTGTGAGCAGCCTGGCTCCCTGCTTCTTTTCCCACAGAGTTCCTCAGTCCTGGGCCATGGTGTAGTGTAAAATTATAAGTTAAGTTAAGGGTAAAATTTACATCAGTTGCGCCCCCTGCATGTTTGTTGTAGCGCCAGCAATTTAGTTAAGTCGTCTGCATGAGTGGGTTTGTTTAGTTAGTTACCCAGCCCGTGGGTTATTTATTTTTGGGACACGAATACACTAAATGTCACACTCAGGGATCCGAAGATAAAATGTACGAGGGGAAACTTACACATGATGGCACACGAAAATTCGACGACTCGGGCCGAGTCTGTAAAAAGGGGAGGGGGTAGTGTTACGGCTGTGGAAATTCGCAGAGTACCATATAGGTCCTTGGTTCAGTTGTGCCGATGAGTCCGTGTTCAGTTAGATTTCTCCACCGTTGTTTAATGGGAATTATCCGTGTTGACAGGGCTGTGATCTTTGAGTTAGCCGTTTTTCTTTCGCTATCGTTATTTTGGACCAATCACTTCACAACAACCATGATCAACACCACCACCTTCCCCTCAACCACCAACCACGATCGCCTCAACCACCAACCGAGGGAAAGCAGACGGTCCCCGTTTCCCCCTCCCCACCAACGAATGGCATCTTAGCTGACAAACGCGGTGGATTTCACCCTCCAAGGGACAAGGGTGCAAACCCAAGCAATGAAGCAGGCAACGGTGCGTGCGTCCCTAATTTGGCGGGAAAACGCTTCCTTCTGGAAGTTTCCCACATGTTCTGGAAGGAAGGGTGGGAGTTGAGAAGGGGTGGGGCATGGGTATAAAAAGGAGGAACGCGAGCATAGAAAAAAAGAGTGGGAGAGTCGTTACCAGGAACGCGAGCGCTGAGGAGAATCTCGCTCTCGCTCTCGCTCTCGCTCTCGCTCTCGCTCTCGCTCTCTGGATCGGTCGTGACGAGAACGGGCGAAGGAGGACGGAGCCCCAGGAAATCACCACACGGTCACGTTTTCCTTCTTTCTTTTCATTTTTGGGGTTTTTGTATGAGAGATGTGGAGCCGTGTCCTTAAGTCAACCTGTTTAAGTAATTGTACATAATAAATAGACAACGGTTGTAGTTCTTCTTGTCGTGCTTTTGTTGATTGCATTGCTTTTCTTTGCCTTGCATAAATACATGCGTGTTTCACCTTTTCCATTGCATTACTGTGCACGTGTGTAAATAATAAATGTGCGTGTTGAAATGTTAACCCGTTTGTTGTGTCCGTTCGTTTCCACAATTGAGCTGCCGTATTGCTCTCGGAATTTAGTGGGCTTTTAAATATCTGATAATAGAATCAGGTCCAACGAGGCCTGGCGATAATACACCGCTCGGTTATCCCAGAACGGAATGAACCGCTTAAGCGGTTCGTGTCCAAGCAGGCCTTCGTTGAGGTACGGTCTCTCAGTAGTCTGCCCGCGTGAATACTTAGGTATATCGATAATTCGGCGACTGACCCTGTCTCGCGCGGGCAGAGTGTTGACTAGGCCGTGGTGTGCGCGTGGAGCACACCCGTGACTGGTTTTCGGCGTTGTTCCGGAAAGTCGCGACTGAATTGTCCGTCCGGCGGGCGAGATGGCCGCCATTGGCTAAAGCGGTTGTGCGCACGCTGGGCGGGCGGAAAATTCGCAACAATATTGTTGCGGTTATGCAAAACCGCATGCCTCTCAGGCAATGGCACCCAACATACAGTGATCCCCAGGTAGTTATTTTGTTAGTCTTCATGTAGTTAGTCCTTCCCTCATATCTAGTGGGTTAACGGGACGAAGTGCATTGCATCGGTCTTGTTGTTCGGTCAAATAAATGTCCATGATTCATACTCTGATTCCTACTCTAACCCTGTCCTTTTAGCCAGAGTACATAACAAGCATGCAAGCACACACACCATTCAATAGGCAATTGTTAATAAGCACACAACGATGCCTACCATGGCACGGATCATCCACATCTCCACTGCACACTACACAACCCGTACACGGGAATTGCGTGCCATTATTCCTTTCAAATATGCGTGCCAATTCCCAACCAACACCTCACCTTACTTCACACCACGCTCACCAAATCTCACCACTTTGACCACAAATGCCTCCCGCACATGGGAAAAATATTCCCGCACCCCCTCGTATCTCTGCATCTCTACAATTCGCCACTCTATTTTGAGGAGCACCGGGCGGCATCGGATTGTCCTCGGCACCGCGCGATGCTTGACCACGCAACAGACGCTAATAGCTCCACCGCATCTCACCGGGGATGTCCTGGGTGAGCGTCCGGAATTGATCCAGCCCTCATCCAGTTGCTAGACCATATCAAGACCGGGGGCAACGAGGAGGGGTCACAATAAGGGTGATCTGGGAGTTTAGTTCGGGTTCCGGGTGTGCATTTTGGCTCATGAGGGAGCTCGTGGGTGGCGGAAAAAGTTCGCTTCCATCCGACATTCAGACTGCACTCGGTGCCCGTTCACGGCTGGGGTTCCGGCTCGGGGAGCATGCCCCCATGTTAAGTCAGGAGCTCCGAGCCGTGCCAAAGCCGGTCGGCAATGGAGGAGCAGGATTTGGGCCACAGCGCGTCGCTTTCCAGTCATCACCTCACTTGTTCGATGGTCATCACCTCACTTGTTCACTTGAGTTGCATCTTGTTCGATGGTGGGGAAGGAATGATCACAGGGGTTGACGGTTGGAGGTCACGTGCAGCGATGCACCAATAGGCAAGCTGGATTTGGCTGAAGTCTGCTTGAGGTTCCACCCACACTGGTCGACCATAAAGAGGATGGGAGGACTGCCTTCCTGATGGTTGGTGACAGTTCCAGACGGTTGGTGACAGTTCCTGATGGTTGCTGACAGCTCCTGACGTTTCCTTACAGCTCCTGCCCATTGATTACAGCTCCTGACCATTTGTTTCAGCTCCTTGCAGCTCCTGACCATTGTTTACAGCTCCTTACAGCTCCTGACCACTGTTTACAGCTCCTTACAGCTCCTGACCATTGGTTACAGCTCCTGATAGCTCCTGACGGTTGGTAATGGTTGGACCATTCCTACTGGTACCTGGCTCTTGACGTTCCTGATTCTTGGCGTCCCTGCTGGTTCCTGGGGGTGATGACATGACGTTCATTGGTGTTCGAGCCTGCTTGCAGGTGGATGCACGGTTGGCAGGGCACTGGCAGTGGACCAAGGCACGCTCACACATTTTGGGACATTTTATTGGACGCACGACGACTTCTGCCTTGGTTAGCCAAGGGCGGATTTCTTTTCCCCCTCAATGATCTGCAGCTACCCTTGTCTCATGTTTAATTGTTAAATAAGGCATAGTGATGAGCATCTGCTCTTTGTCTATTTCTCTATCAATGCCTGTTGAATTCTTTATTCGTTTGAGATTATTTTGATTGATTTGAATTCATCCATTTCCACCACAAGGAAATACAGAGTTCTTCAGTTTATTAATTTTTCTCCAAATTCCTTGTTGCGTTTCAACCTGTCGGTGCCTTTTTTGTATACATTGTTGAGGCTCGTAACAGAGCTAACACGCAACGCACAACAAGGGGGGCAGGAGATAAGAAGGGTGGGAGAGGGCAGTACAAAACGGTGGGGAACAGAGACATTAGGAGATCTGTGGAAGGGAGAGGGATGGGGTGGGGAACACGAGGTATACAAGATGGACATTACAGGGACTTTCAGGACCTTACACAACAGGGAACTTTCGGCAAGGAAAGCAGGGAATTTGACTGAGGCGGGTTTGGGGTGGATTAACTGGGGTAGAAAAGATCGTGGTTTTGGATGGGGGGAGATAAGAGTTGATGGTGAACAGCTATTTTGGAGACCTGGAGGGAAGAATGGGATTGAGGAGAGTGGGAGTTTATTCCAAAGGCGGGAAAAAAGAGGTGTGAAAGAGTGAAGGTGAGCAGTGATTCGTGATTTTGGCAGTTTCACCAGAAGGGGGTTCCAGGCGGACATTGAGCACCCTGCAGAAATATGGGGGGGGGGGCATATCGCAGAGAGAGCAGGGGAGGGGTGAGACCGGAGAGGAGATGGTGGAAGACAGAAAGACTGCCGACCTGCCTGCGGTGAGAGAGTAAGAGGCTCAAAGACTCAGCCTCACTGCGGGAGATGCCAATGATCATAAATGTCTTGGTTTCCACAGCATGAAGCCAAGAAAGGTGAGAGGAAGGAGCACCAGCCCAGAGAGGAGAGCAGTACTCCATCAGGCTGCGGACGAAAGGCTTGTATGTAGTCAGGAGCTCAGGTGGGCCGAGGAAGGAGTTTGCACGATGGAGGATACCCAGTCGGCGACTGGCTTTGGAGGCTAGGTTGGAAATGTGGCTTTCCCAGGAAAGATCATGGCAGATAGTGATACCCAGAAGCTTGAATGAAAGGACTTCTTCCAAAGGATTGTTGAGAAAGTTGATTGGGGGGCGGGGGGGGGGGGTGTTCCAAACGATCCTTTCGGAGAGACATAGTGAGAGTGTGACATAAAAAGACATTTTCCACGTGTTGGACCAGTTTGTGATTTTATCCAGATCTGCAGAGAACGAAGAAGCTGCTACTTGCCAGTCTGAGGAATGACAGATGGTACGGCAGAGGGTGAAGTCATCAGCAAAGAGATAAAGAGGATTTTCCAGGGAGTCGGAGAGATCCTGAATGAAAACCAGAAAAAGAACAGGGGCCAAAACGCTGCCTTGAGGAACTCCAGCCTGGATTGGAAGAGGGGATGCGAGAGCACCATTTAGGGCCACACGTTAGCTGCAACAGGAGAGAAAGTCTGCGAGCCATGAGAGGAGATTTCCTTGGATACCATAGGAGGAGAGTTTGTTGAGCAGGGCAGGGTGCCAGACCATGTCAAAAGCACACAATTTGTCTCGGGATTATGGCTCTGATTTCATGTCTGGCATTGTGTACCTCCATCCATTGTTGGGAGAGCAGAAACAGCATATCCAGGGAAGAGTGACCTGGTCTGAAACCAAATTGATGATCGGAAATCAAGCGATTCGAGAAGAGGAAGGATTTTAATGTCTGAAGCGATGATGGATTCCATAACCTTGCTGATGATTGGGAGAAGGTTGATTGGTCTGTAGTTGCAGGGATCTGTTTTTGCACCTTTTTATGCAGAGCGGTAATGTTTGCTGATTTCCAAGCAGATGGAAGATGACCTTGAGCAAATGAGAGGGTGAATAGAACAGAAAGAGAGTGAGCAAGAGCAGAGGAGCAAGTTTTTAGGACACGTGGGCTGATGCCGTCTGGACCGGTTGCAGAATCTGAATCGAGGTTTGAAAACAAACTCTCCACTTTGACAGCATGGTTTGACAGCAAGATCTCCACACCTTGCTTGTCCTTTCCTTCCATTAATCCAGCATTGCCCAAACTTAGATAGACTGGGAGGTAATTCCCAAACGAATTAACCTGTCATAGTCGGCGTGCACCAGTGGTAAACGCTCAGCCGCCTTACTTAAGATCGAATCAAGATAAGATCGGAGCATCGCGGAGGGCGCATTTCCCGGTCAGGAGGCCACATGACCTCTCGTTAAATGCCAAATTAGATGGTAGATACTGGAACTCGTGGTTAACTGATTGGCATTCGTGGTTGTTAAGCAACCCACCATACCACAAAGTTAATTGTGAACGGTGGTCCCAGGTCCGGTTCTTCTGAGCAGAAACGAGGATTAACCCCCTCATAATACACTCGGTACCCATGGCCATAACAATATATACAGTATACCTTACATATATATACATACATATAGTCAAGTATCTACAGAGGGTATCCATGCACCCACCCCCCCCCCCCCCACAGGACTCTACCAAACCAACTTTTTTTTGCTTCCTTTTATGGTCCTATTACACATTTGAGATGTTAACAAAAAAAAATTCCCGGCACTCTCGCGATATTCAAGATGGCGTCCAAAATGGTCGCCAAAACGGGTAAAATCATAGAATACGGTATATAACATCTCAAAAATGTGGCAAATTGGAAAAATCATCATTGGAATTTGGTTCCTCATCATTAGTTACTAGTTTATGATAATTGGCTTTGTTGCCATTTTTTCAAATCCAAGATGGCGTCCAAAATGGCCGCCACAATCGGCAAAATCATAGAAAATTGTATATAACAGCCTGAAACGAAGAATAATTTCCAGTAAATTAATATTTGCATTCATTGTAATATATGTTTCTGATTATTAGAAACTAATAGGCCGATGTGGTGATTTATGTTTTGGTGCCATTCATAAAATCCAAGATGGAGTTCAAAATGGTTTTAAAAATTGTAAAATCATCGTGAATATCAAATGTCAGCTTCAAATAATCATTAATGTAATAATAATAGAGGGACAGAACCATGGAATATTCGTCTTGTAATCTATCTATAACTCCAGCAATCTCTGTGTGTCTGTGTGTTTGTCTGCAACCGCTGTTTCTCGACAACCACTGGTCCAATCTCATTGAAACTTGCCAGGTATATTGCTGGGGCCCTGTGGATGTGCCTTTTCAAGGTTTGATATTAATCGGACTAGTGGTTCCCAAGTTATGGCCATTTATTTACCAAACCAATGACAGGACACGGTGCTATGACGTCATGATTGACGTCACAATTCTTTTTTTTTCTTTTTTTTTTCCATGTACGGCCACGCACATACGGGCACGCAAGAGCGAAGGAATGGCCTGTGAGCTTGTTTCTGGCACGCGGTTTGAATTTTTTTTTTTGCATGTACGGCAACGCACGTACGGGCACACATGTATGGGCATGCACGTACGGGCATGCGAAAGCGAAGGAACGGCCTGTGTGGTTGTTGTTTCTGGCACACGGTTTGAAAGTTTTTTTTTTTTGCATGTATGGCCACGCGCGTACGGCCACGCACGTACGGGCATACACTAGTTCTTATCAAGGATGTTTATTATTGTTATCGTACTTGGAATTGAAGATGGTGGACAATTTGAAAGCCAGAAAACACACCCCCACACACACCCACACATGTAAAGACCCACACAAACACACCCCTATAACACACACCGATGCACTTTGAATATTTACATACACTCAAGTATTATGTGTACAAATCTTTTTATGTGTATTTTCTTTTTCTCTTTCCAGGTTAGATTGGTTAGCTTAGGAAGACTGTAGCGAGTCAAGACCAAGATCACAAGTCAAGATGTCAGACAAGCAAGAAATCGTTTTATGTAATTGTCAAAAGAAAGTTGTTGAAATGGAAAGAAAACGCAAACGGGAACATTGTGTCATTCATACGTCTGGAATAATGTATGGATCGTTCACATATTTTTCAGACTTGACGAATCCAAGTGATAGATTGGCACTCCTCAAAAAATATACGGGATCGTCGCTTAGCTGAACCACCAGGTTCTTCATATCGAATGACAGATATCTGTCAGGGCATTCTTGATGAGATCCAGGAGAACGAGGGCTATCATTGAGGATGTTACCAAAGATTTACCCTAAACCTACATAGGTTAACAGCTAGTAAACCATCTAATGATCCTGAAGCTCCTGGACCATCAACCAGCCAAGAAGGAAGGGTAAAGCGCAAGAAGGCATCAGAAAATATTAATTTTGAACCTGATTGTATTTTCTGCAATACTGAAGGCCGAATCCACGTGAAAAGGCAGGCATTGACACAAAGGAAGGCACCTCTTCATTTGAACGTGATGGATGGCAGAAAGTGCTGCAAATAGCAGAAGAGAACAATCATGAGTGGCTCTTAAGGCAAATCCGAGGATTTGATGTGTTTGCAGCAGAGGCCCAATACCACCCAAAATGCAGAAAGCAGTACACAGCCAATTATCAGAAACTAGTAGCTAATGATCAGGAACCAAATCCCAATGATTATTTTTCCCATTTGCCACATTTTTGAGATGTTATATACCGTATTCTATGATTTTACCCATTTTGACGGCCATTTTGGACTCCATCTTGAATATTGCCAGAGTGCTGGGAATTTTTTTTTGTTTACATCTCAAATGTGTAATAGGACCATAAAAGGAAGCTAGTTGGTTGGTTTGGATCTAATCAAGATAAGATTGGAGCATCGCCGAGGGCACGTTCCCCGGTCAGGAGGCCACATGACCTCTCGTTAAATGGCACATTAGACCTTCGGCCAAAAAGTTGGTTTGGTTGAGTCATGGGGGGGGGCATGCACGGATACCCTCCGTAGATACTCCCCTAATATGTATGTACAGTATATATGAAACAGCAGGTATACTCGATCAATATATTGGTTCCAGATACAAAGGTTCAAGTCTGACGTTTTGACCACAAGGTGGTCTTTAAGTGGTACCACACCTGGTTTGGAATCTCTTCCTGCAGATACCAGTTGAAGACAACTCTGTGGTCAAGATGTCTGACCTGAGCCTTTGTCCACATGACACATTTAATCATTGGATGTGAATTATTTTTTCCCTTCATAAATGTTTGTTCTCGATCCCTGATTTGTTCCAGCAGCACCTCCTGTTCCTCAATAAAACATTTGCAACAACCGAACATTAACAGTGGTGGTATTTCTGAGTCAAGCTGCCTATTTTCATGCTTTTCTCAACAGATCTTGCAGGGCCAGCGATATGGTGTGGCAGTGGACTGGTGGTCCTTTGGGGTTCTGCTGTATGAGATGTTGATTGGACAATCTCCATTTCGCGGGGAGGAAGAGGAAGAACTATTTGAGTCAATTCGCACAGAGACACCAAGCTATCCAAGTTGGATCACGACTGAGGCTCGACACCTTCTGCAACAGGTCAGCATGGGAATAACAGATAAATTGAGCGATACTTGGCGGTATCATGGTCCAACACTGAACATCAACAGCATGCAAATTTAATACGCAAATGTTGCAAAAGCTTCTCTGAAGAACCAATGGCAGGGTAATTCAGCAATAGTATGCTCAACGAAGAACTTTATGCTCAAGTGTTAGCATTACAAACTTTGATCTGACCCGACATGTGTTTTGGGGGTAGAATCAGTATGGGGTGCAGCACTACTCAGAACACTGTCTTTCAGAAGGGGTCGGAGGCTAACTGTTCTTTCAGCAATACGGGACTTTTGAAATGATGCATGAATGCTAAATGAGGCCTTTTACGCAAGATCTGTGAGTGTGTGTTTATACTAACTAGGTTCTGCTTGCCGGGCACTTTAACCTGGCGTAATTAGCGCAAAATGTGATTAAAATTGTGTGTTAAACATAACTTTCAGCATTTAAATGAAAAAGTGCCAATTTCGAGGTGGTAAAACATAATTGTTGTGTTCCGGAATGCAAATCGGACTCGGGGAAATACTATAGGAAGACAGTCTGAGAAATATCCTTGGTTGAGAATTGTCGGGTTCATACAATTTGCTGTTTGTGAACTCTAGTGTGGGCCATGGATATCACACACACACACACACACACACACACACACACGCACGCACGCACGCACACACACACACACACACACACACACACACACACACACACACACACACACACACACACACACACACACACACACACACACACACACAACGGTGGCAAGATGGAAGCGGCGTGATTTGCCACCACCCTCTTGCTTGGGAGGAAAAGGACCGAGGGCCACGTCAAATACATCAGTTTCAAAAGCAGTGAGGACCGAGCTAAAAACGACAGCTTCAGTGGGATTAGATGCATGTCGAACGGCGTGATGCTGGGAGAGAAGGCCCAAGCTATGGTGAACACCCTCTTATAAAGTTCCGCGTGTTGAGGACTGAGTTTTCTGTGATTGAGGACTGCACCGAATACAACGAGTTTGATGGGAGTGAGAACCGAGCTGTGGATGGCAGCTGTGATGAAGCAGACGGCTGCACACATGGTGCCTGGAATCACGCTGATCGACATGCATTTGGGACGTTGCCTGGTTTTTTTCTGCTTGTTGGGTTTTTCCAACTTCATCATGCTGGAATGAAGACTCGATCTTTGGCGACTCCCTTTTTGCCAAGTTCTGTCTGCATGGGACTGAGTTTTGTGGGATCGAGGACCGCGCCAAATACAATGACATCGATAGGAGCGAGAACTGAGCTGAGGACGGTAGCTTTGGTGGGGAAGGGGGCTGTGCCGAGGACACCCGGAGTTGCGCCAATGGACATTTGTTTGGGACGCAGGCTGGTCCCGTGACCTTGACATATGGCTTGTTGGGTTTTCCCGACTCTATCCCGTCAATCAAGGATGAGACTGAGGAATGAGTACCCTGGAGGCCACACGGGAGGTTGCACGTGTCAACATTGTCGCCACTTCGGGGACAGAAGGGGAATCGGAGCACAGATAAGGAGACAGCTTGGTGCATGAGTCGTGGTTCCTTGCCGTGGTGAAGATGGACGCTTCAGGACTGGGGATGGCTCCGTTAAACAGAGCACGGGGTGTGTTGTAATAAATATTTAGGGATAAAGGTTGAGACAACTGTATGTATAACCTCTTGTATGTCCCACCGGATGAGGCACCAAGGTGAGGCCGAAGCAAAGTGAGAGGAAGGGCTTTAAAATGGCCGGCGTTGTCCAGATAGCGAGGGGAAGAGCTTTCATTGCCTCTTGAGGAGCGCAGTCTTGTCAGCCCCGAGAGGGCGAAGTTTTGGGGACCACTCGCAAGAGCTCGCAGAGCCAAGAGAGTTGGAGTCGTCTCTGAGTAGAGTTAGTTGTACGTGAAGTGAAGCGAGTAGTGGAGAGTTGAGATTGCGCCAAAAAGAGGAGATCGTTTGGAGAGGAAAAGGTTGCTCCGTCCGTGGTGCCTTCCTGCCTTCTCCATTCTTTGCGCCTGCTTCGGTCGTCCCTGGTCCCTGCTTGTGTGCCTCCATGTCCCTCCACTTCCACCGACCCACCTGTTCAGAGAGTTCACAGTACTGTACGAGCAGGTGCCCATTCAGCAAGCTGAGAAAGTTCTCCAAGTCTTTCGTTGTGCAGAGGCTCAGCCCTTTCTCTCAGGTACTTTTCCAAGTTTCCTGGGGTTTCTGCGTATGCACACCAAAGATTTTGGGGCGGATTACGCCATTTTGAAATTGCTCTCTTGAACAGGCCTGGCAGGATAGCCGAGAAATATGCACACTTGCCTCTGAATTGTCTTTAATTGTGTCGCAGCCAGAGGGGGGAATCAATGTGTGCCGTCCTTCAGATAGACGTTAAACTTGATGTCTCGTCTACCATCATTAGTTGGTGGCAGTGTTACCGCTCTTTAAAAAAATTCCAAAATGAACACCTGAAATTTTCCAACATTTTTCCAAGTTGTAGATCGTTACACGTCCTTTCTTAACCCAATTATTTGCATCAAAATGTCAAGAAATCTATTTATCAGAATGGCTGGACATTGCAACCAATGGGAAAAGATGCATCTTTATTTGTAGGAAGACATTCATTTGCATATCCTCTACATCTCAAGATAGGTTTCAAATTAACAAGATCTTAACTTTCCTAACCAGTGGTAACACTGGTTGGTGCACTTTGAAGATCCCACGATGGGTTGCTCTTTGCAAAGACATGGCGAGCTATCGTCGGCACCCAAAACAAATTACAAATTCCTGCTATAACCTACAGGGGGCACTGCATCAGCGGGACGGCCACACACCCAGCAAATGATGCCACCCACTGCCACATACTGCGCATGAAAGTAGGAGAAGAAGGCAATTGAATGATAACGAGCTCACATCGAAGGTCTTCAGACTGCTACAAAATTTAATGGGTTTTGTTGACCACCCTGGTGTCCTCGGTGGAGTTTTCTTGATCCATAAGTGTTACGGTATCCTCATGGAGTTTATTGAATAGTGAGTATCGAACGGGATATCATGGTGGTAAGAAAACCAGGTTTACCTGTGTGCAAATATAACTCCTGAGCTTCAAACTAGATGCAGATACATGTAATGGATTGCATTTGCAGGACGTTACATTATCCGACACATGACATCAAATTTATCAAAGCACTGATTGGAAACACAACCTTGTGCTCGTTTTGCGTGTGTTCTGCTTCAGATGTTGAACCGTGACCCAATCCAACGACTCGGTGCAGCTGCGAAGATTCGCTGTCATGGATACTTCTCCTCCATCGACTGGTCTGCGCTCGAGAGACGAGAAATTCCTCCACCATTCATCCCACACGTGGTGAGGCCAACACATTAACGTTGTAGGGTTCGTTTCTACAATTAGTGCCCCCAATTTTTTTCATGGTGCCACACAGTTTCTTCGACCCCTCGGAGTACTAAACCACCATTTAAGTGGGTCTTTTGGAACAAAATTTTGCATCAATGTGAATAGAACGTATGCGGGCTTGACATAATATATTTGACTTTGACCTTTTTTTTAAGGTCATGACCTAATTATAGACATTTTAACATTTTTTTCATCATAACTCGACGAAGGTTTGTCCAACCGGAATGAAACTGCCCTTTCTATATAAGCCAGAGCAAGAAGCATTTACGCTTAATTCACATCATGCCCCAAGGAGTTAACGGTCAAGGTCTTCGACCCCTAGGACTACGAAACCACCATGTCGGTTTTTCTCCCTCTTTTTCTGTCAATGTCCGAGCTGCATCTCAGATCCGTCTGGGACTTTTGGAATGAAATTTTGTGTCGATGATGTGAAAAGAGAGTAGGCGGGGTTGATAATTTTTTTTGATTTTGACCTAATTTTTAAGGTCATGACCCAATTATAGATATTTTAACATTTTTCACTATCACTCAATTAAGATTTGTCCGATCAGAACGGGATTGCCCGACCTAGATAGCCTAGAGGAAGATGCATTTCGGCGTAATTTACATCATACCCCTCTGAGTTAAAAGTCAAGGTCAAATGTCAGTTCGAAAAAGATATTCCATCATTGGATCGTGGGCCAAGGGTAAGTCGCTGGAGATCGCCAAGGGTAAGCCGGGGGAGGCTTACCCTTGACGATTGCTTTGTGAACGCAGATATCTAGTGTTGTATTCTTTGTTTTTCTTTCTTAAGATGAATCCTCTTTATCGATTTCCCTGCAGTGATGAAAGTTTTTCAGCCTTTTTAAAAAGCACCACTCGCACTCCTCTTCCATGCAATTTCCGCCATCTTTTCCCAAACCTCTGCAGGCCTCCCCTGGAGACTGCCGTAACTTTGACTCGGAATTCCTTCGGGAACGTCCTCGCCTCTCAAAGGGTGACCGGAACTTGATCGAGTCTATGGATCAAAGTCTGTTTCAAGGGTTTTCGTTCACCAGTACTCTGCTCAACAAGCGAGTCCCATGATGGGATCAATGAAAGGGAGGGGCCCTTTGTAAAAAAAAAAATTAATAAAAAATTATTAACGGGAGGGGAATCAAGGCGATGTTTTGAAGTTAGGGTCTTGCACGCATGTTTGTGGCTTGATGGCATCATCGTCAAGGCACTATTTTTTCACATGTGAAGCTTTTGGCTAGTCCTGTTTGCTGTTTTAACTCCACATTGCCTGAGCAGTACATAGAAGGAGTTTGGTTTTTAAAAAGCTGGTTTGTAATCGCTTTAGTTTGTTGAAAGAGCAATGGCAGAAACATATGGTTAAGACATGGAAGTGATAAACAGTGAGAGATCAGATGGGGAATCCGAGTCTGAAACCTTTATTTACTTGAATTGACCTTCAAAGGTCAGAATGGCTCATGTATGACAAGGACACCACTGGGGCAGACGGCATATTTCAGAGGGAAAGTACTCGCCTTTCAGCTGTCCATTCTAGGTTCGATTCCAGACCTGAGTATAAAACTGTTATGCTGATGCTTCACTTGTACTCGTTGATGCAACACTCTGGATCGTCCTTTCGTGGGATGTGAAGCCGGATGTCATCGTTGGCTGGCATTCTTTGGCGGACGTTAAAGAGCCCATGCTACCGTTAAAGAAAGAATAGGCCATTGTGTGCCCACATCCTGTCTAAATTCCAAATCCCTGCCCAAACGTGCAGCACTCTGTGATGGAATGGTGACCTGTCTATGGTTGGTTGTCAGCCACAGCAACACTCACCAATGGTTGCCTTGGTATGCTCCGTAAAGGGATACGCAGTCCGGTCGTGGTATCGTTAGGTAATCCTTTGTAGATTAATCCATGATTATATTTCCTGTCTTGCTGGATTGCTTAGTTGTGAGTGTGTTCACCATTGGATTGTTCATTATGATTGGACTGAACTGAAAGCTGCCATTTTGATAGGTCGCCTGCATGGAGCGTTGTCATTTGGACGGGACTGTAGTACAACCGGTTGTCCCGTATTGATTTAGGTTGTGGTATTGGAGGATGCCATTGTATCTCTTGATAAGAGTAGGCCAATGTCTGCCAGTGCCCTGGGTAAATTCTCATCACGGGAGTGGCTGTTTATCATGAATTTGCTGCAGTAGATATTGGGATGTGTATATGCCAAAGGTATGATGGTCCAACTGGCTTTCTTCATTGTCCAAGTCATCTGGTATTCATTGGAGATATGGGACCTTCTTAATCGCCTCTTGTTACCCCACGTGCGCAAAGTTAAGAGTGGGGTTACGCGATTGGTTCACTTTTTCTGTCTGTGTGTCTGCAAACGTCAGTTTATGGTTGAGGAATAACTTGATTTAAATTGAATGTTATATTTTAAATGAATCTGAAAACCAACCTGTAGTTTTACTGTACTTTGGCACTGAATTTGTCCCGATCGCATATGCGCAGAGACAAGGGAGAATTTTTTTTTACTCTGTCTGCCTGTCCGGCAATCAAACAAAATTGAAAATCATTCAAAACGGGAAACACTGATTTTTAAGGACTTCATAAAGGACACAAACAGGCACAAAGAACTAATGTAACGTGTTAAATAAGGTGGTGTAAAAGACGCTGCATCAATGGCGGTAAACTTCCCAAATTTTTTTTCTCCAACCTTTACAGTCCTTATTATTATATATTTGAACACTGTAGAACACAAATCACCTTTTTGCCACTTTCAAAAACCTTCCATTTAGCAGGACTTGGAAGAAAAAAACATTACGCTATTTTGCATCATCCCAACCAATCAAGTTTGCCACTCATTGACCCCCACCCAATTCCTTTTTTTATCACATGGGGTAAGGTGTTCTATAAACTCTCGTTTAATAGTGTGTCAGCGGCTTTAGCAAAAGCTTACGCTGTCATCAATTTGCAGTATGCACAGTTTGGTGGCAAAAGCATGCATTTTGGACCTGCACGTAGGTGCACCAATTACGAGGTAAAGGGATTCCAAATGGTTCGTTGTGAGTGCTAAATTGTTTATTTCATTATGTACAAGCCCAGTCCAGCATTCGTGTGGTCACTGAGTGTTAACGTCCTTTGTCGTTCATGTAATGCACGTTAAATGTCTGATCTACATCAGCATGATACTTGAAGGACAAATACAGCATGAGGGACATGCTCTTTATAATCATTATATCTAGCTCCTTTTGATTTGAAGGATTACCCTTTTAAGATCAGAAGACGTGTTGAGATCATACGCAACCTTCAAAATGACGTAAGCTGCCCTAGATTGCTTGGTGCGCATGTGCAGGAACCCCGAGTAACGAAGTAAATCAGGGCGGCCTCGACATGTTTCATGCCTGCCAGATAAGGATTGTAGAATGAAACGACTAAAAAAACTTTTAAAGAAGCCAAAAGTATTTGTAAGCATACGTGCGAAAAATGGGTGTGCGTCTGCGATGAAACAGTTGGAGAACTTCCTGATCAACTCGTCCAAAAAGTTGATATCTTGCAGTCTGTATTGCAAAGAAACCTCCAACGATGTTGGCCGGTGCAAGGCCGAAGATTCGTAGTTAGTGCGTTCCTTCCAAACTTTCGTGATTTTTTAACACCGAAGGGAAGGTCATATCTGGGACTTGTCGATGAACAGGGTTTTTTAATGATTATATTTACTATAAACCATGTATGGGGTAAGCGGGTGGAGTGAGTGGTGGTAATTGTGTGGGCTGTTTATATACATATATATATATATATATATATATGTCATTGTTTAGTTCCTAGGCCACAAGAATATTGTGCCAGATATTTGCATCTGTTGGTGAAGAAGAGGTGTGTGTGTGTGTGTGTGTGTGTGTGTGTGTGTGTGTGTGTGTGTGTGTGTGTGTGTGTGTGTCGTTGGTTGTTGTCTCCATATGTGGGGGGTTTCAAGAGGTGGAACGGAGTCCTCCCAGGTATCGAAGTATCCAACTCCATTTCTGTAACGGATGTCACGAATCATGGACCCCAAGATGTGAGGTTTTGTTCTCAAGGCTCTTTTAAGGATCGTCACTGAGCCCCGGATAGCTTCCAACTGTAGTTCGTTTGTAGTAATATTCCCAGGGATGGTTTTTAATATCTCTGTAAAGTTCTTCTTTATCATTCCCAAAGCTTCAATGATCCCTGGACAATTTTGGTGCTATTCAGCTTCCAGGATCTTTTCATTTCATTCTTGAGATCTTGGTATTTGGTCATTTTCTTGATTTCTGTGTTGTTTAGGACAAAATTGCTGAGTACTGAAACCTCAATTAGCAATGGGATCATTAGGTTGGACATGAGCATTACTTCCTTGTTTGTAATGATTGTTTTGGGCTCATATTTCCACGAGTTTTGTGTAACTGGGAAATTAAAATTCCTGTAGATGCGCCAGTGGATTACTCCACATACCCTGTTGTGCCTTTGTGTATACAGCTGTTCTGACATGAGTTTTTTTTACAGCCCAATAGGAGGTGACTCGTGTTTTCTGTTTCTCCCTTACAGATTGACTCAGTTTTCACCTGTCTGATTGATTCAGTCTTGCCTTGTACTTAAAAGCCATTTGTGTAGTGTCCTTGATAATGATTTATTCTCCATCCCATTTGAGCTGACCTCTTATTAGCCATTCCAAAGAGCCTTCTTTGTCGATGCCCAATCTGTCAAACTCTTCTTTTTCACTCCGTAATTGGGACCTCCTGCTCTTTTATTATTCTCCCAGTTGTCAATGTATATCTGTTGTTCTTTTGTTTTATATTTTTATTTAGTCGTTTTTTTTTGCAGTCGTTGGAGTTTGTGGTCGTTTGTTTAAAGTGTGACATCTTCCATTCACACCTGTGTGTGGAAAATTTTTGCTAGGTTGTTTCGGGATACCTCTTCTCAGGTTTGTTGCCTTCGTGTTTGTGTCCAAAATTTATTTGGTCATCTGTTACACTTTTCACGTACTCAGCCAATCCTGCTGTCGTCACTCTGTGCACTTGGTTGAGCTCCATAAGGCCAGCACCTCCTTCTCATCTCGGGAGGTACATTCTCGGGATGCACTGATTTTTGAAGAACATTTTGTGGATGGTGAAGAGTGTCCTTGTTTTGATTTCTGGTTTCTTGATTTCAGCTTGTGGACAATTTACTATTCCGCAACTGTACTGGAATACTGATGTTGTTAGTTGGTTTCTGGCTTTGATTTTGTACCTTGGAGAGGTGTGTGTGTGTGTGTGTGTGTGTGTGTGTGTGTGTGTGTGTGTGTGTGTGTGTGTGTGTGTGTGTGTGTGTGTGTGTGTGTGTGTGTGTGTTATAACCATGGCTGCTGCTAGCTAATGGTATTAACAGGAAATGATGCCTCATTTAGCATTCATACGTCATTTTGAAAGTCAGGTGTTGTGAATGAAAACTGCTTAACTACATTTTAACCGTGACTTGATCAGGTATTGTTGGTAAATGCAGGACTGGGATGGACTAGGATTCAGATTACTCATTTGGCCGCTGGTTACATCATTCTTGAGCTGATACAGCACCCCAGGAATTCTACATTGCACCAGGGTGCTGGCACACAATGGCCTATTCTTTGCAAAAGGCACCTTGGGATATTTACCGTCTTGCAGCCACAACCAATGCTAACAGATGGGTCTGCAACGCAACGGCCCACTCTAGAGACGGCGTACTGTGATGGGAAGAACCGATCAGACAGTTTATAGTCGGGTCGGGAATCTAACCCAGATCTATCCTATCATATAACAATCCAGCTGTTGAAACCCACTATCAATGCAAACTCTATGGAGGAAAATGTTTCAGATATTTACTTTTCCAATGGGATAGAAAAATATCTAAAACCTTCTGCAAACGTCACAATCCTCCGTATCTGGTTTACCCACGACGCTTCATCTCGTTATAACAAAGCAAGTAAGGTAACCTGGCCATCTCACCTGCAATGTGAACGTTCAAAATCCCATTCTATATCTTTTACAACAGTAAGCCTTTGCTTACATTCCTTTGAATTTAAATATCCTGAACAGCTTGGTTGGCCACCTTGCCTTATTTATGACCTCTGATCCATCCTGGTCTATAACTGCTCCTGCGGCCCCAAAGCACCCCTATATACTCAGGTCATACCTCCAATGGGTGATCAAAGGAGCTCCCTTCGAGTACTGCTTGTGGTAGAGCGTTTATTCCTGTCAAGGCTTCGTGTAGTGTCATGCCACGTACAAATCCACGATATATCAACCGTAATACATGTTTAATAATTGAATAACTGTGCACAGTACATTATATTGTATGGACAAAGTCAAAGGCCAACGTTGTTTGTTTGTGACAGCACCATGTCCACTCCTCCCCCTCACCCCCACATTGCTTTGTGATGTAATTCTATTGTATTGCTTTCATGGTAACAGTACTGAGAACTTTGTAGAGTCAACACATGGTTGAAGAACCTTATTTAGGGGAACAGTCATTATTTTGACGAGACAAATGATCTGCGAATCCACCTGGGAAATCGACAACTTGTGCTCTTCTTGTTAGACATCGGCCTTTGTACTAAAGTTTGTACGTTTGTGCACTTACGATGGCTCTACTCCATCTCATTCTAATTTTGTCTCATATTTCGCAGCAGTCGTTTTAATAAACAGATTCAACCTTTATCTGACATTTCATGCTTCTTCAACAAGTATAATCAAGCAGACAGCTCTTTTTGTGTTTTCTGATACAAAATGGGACATTTTGCTATGGTGAAGAGTTAACACCAGAAACACCACCAGCAGCAAACTTCAATGTTGATTTGATCCACCATTCATACATGACTGTGTGCTGCTCACCAATACTGGACCCTTTTGAGGAAGCGGGAGACCAGTCTGCAGTGGTTGTGCTACTTCGATAAATTATTTATATTTTTATCATTAATTATTTTTACATTATTGTTATAGAAACACTTTTATTAATTATTTTTATATTGTAATGTACTCTACCGGTTAAAAGTTTTGGAACACCCCCATTTTTCCAGTTTTTACTGAAATTTAAGCAGTTTAATGTTTCAACGTACTCTGAAATTAAAACAGAGAACATATAAACAATTGCAGATAAAAAAAGAAATCATGGAATCGTTTTTGTTTAACAAAATTTAATCTAAATTTTTGACTCATCAAAGTACACACCTTTTGCAGATATAACAGCCGAACCGACTCGTGGCATTCTTTCTACAATGGAAATCAAATATTGTACGGAAAGTCCTTCCCAACACTGTTGCAGAAGTTCCCACAAATGTGTTACACTTGTAGGTTGTTTTGCTTTCACCCTTCTGTCCAGTTCATCCCAAACCAGCTCGATGGGGTTTAAGTCTGGAGACTGTGCTGGCCCATTCCATGATTTGAAGCCTACCATCTTGTTCTTTTCTTCTAAGGTAGTTCTGACAGAGCCTGGAGGTATGTTTTGGGTCATTATCTTGCTGTGGGATGAACCCATGATCAAGTAGGTGTAGACCAGAGGGTATTGCATGGCGCTGCAAAATGCTGTGGTAGCCCTTTTGGTTCAGGGTGCCAGTCACTCTGTACAAGTCGCCGACTCTGGAGCCTCAAGCAAAAGAGCCTCAGATCATCACGCTTCCTCCTCCATGTTTGACAGTTGGTGTCACACACTGAGGAACCATCCTTTTGCCTACTCAACGGCGTACAAAACCCTGCGCGATGAACCGAAGATTTCAAATTTTGATTCATCGGTCCATAAGACCTTCTTCCAGTTTTCAGTCGTCCACTGGTGGTGCTTCATGGCCCAGGCAAGCCTTTCTTTGTTATTTTGCCATCTTAGCAATGGCTTTCTTACTGCCACTCGACCTGTCAAAGCTGTAGCTCGAAGTCTTCTCTTCACAGTTGAAACTGAGACTTTCTTACTTCGACCAGTGTTAAGCTGTGCTTGAAGCTGCTGTCCTGTGAGCCGCCGATCACGCAAGCTGTTGACTCTCAGAAACTTGTCTTCTGATTGTGTTGTGGCTTTGGGTCTGCCAGACCTCTTCCTGTCAGAGTTTCCTCCACTTTCCAAGTGCCTTTTGATGGTGTCGGAAACTGTACTCACTGACACGTTGGCTTTCTTTGCAATTTCTCCAAAGGAAAGACCTACACTTTTAAGGGTTATTACGGTCTGTCTGTCTTACTTTGTTAATTGTCTTTTTCTCACCATTATGATTGCAATATACTACTTCCTGCAGTGCGATATTGTCCAAATAATGCTTCAGAGGGTGTTGCAACACAGTCTGTTCCAACACTGCTTTTATGCAGACGGAGGGCTTGTAACTAATCAATAAAAGTTGACACCTGTAGGAATTGTTTGCATTAACTTTCAAGGCTTAATTTACTTCCATTGCTGCAGAACAGCTGCAGTTACTAACCCATTACTTGTTCCCTGAAAAGGGCCTTTTTTAACAATTCTGAAATTCACATTATTTTTCCGTTTTTGGCAACCTAAACTTTCTTCTTTTTTTTAAATCTCTGGCAGTTTACCACTTAGCTTTGTACCATTTCAGGTTATTCACTGGACTTGTACTGCTTAAATTTCAGTAAAAACTGGAAAAATGGGGGTGTTCTAAAACTTTTGACTGGTGGAGTATTTATTATGAATTATTTTAATATGATATGAAACGAAATTATTTTAAATTATTTTTATTATCAACGGTCTAATAAAGGACTGGGAGAATGGCCTAGTATGCACACTCACCTCTAAGTTGTCTCGCCTAGGTTCGAATCCTGACCCAACTATAGACTGTCATCCCAATGTTCACAGGTAGATTAATTCATCCATGTTTGCCGTCCCTCGGGTGGACGTTAAGCTGGGAGTCCTATCTACCACCATGAGTCGGTGGACAATAAGGATCCCGCAGTGCCTTTAACGAAGGGTAGGTGAGCTATTGCCAGCACCATGGCCACATTCCAAATTTCTGCCCTAACCATAGTCAGAATGTCAGTCCTGGCTAGCAAGTTCGTGAAAGACCTGTGCCAAGCTTCCCCCAGCCAACCCCACGAACATGGGAGTTATTGTCGCCATTAAAGAAGAGGAAGAAGATTAAAGGTCCAAAAAAGTATCAAAATTAACGGTCATTCATTTTGTCTTGAAAACCAGAGCCATTGCACATCGCCAGGTATCCCATGGTGTGCAGGTAAGGACTGGTGGACATGGCGGTCGTTTTTGTCCATCTGGATTGGGACACGTGCACCGTTGTTTGGCTCGTGGGTCACACGTTCGATCACCATGCCGTGTCCACGTCATGGGAATGGAAATGTCACAAAACCCGTCCCATTGTAGTTCAATATAAATATTTTATTGTCATAGAAACACATTCAAAAGCTGCATATTATGACGTACGACGACGCACGTATTTTTAAGCTCATCCGTAACAATCGGTTGTAAAGCAATAGGTGGAGTTGTTAAACAACAAATTAAAAATATAAAAGGGCAACAATAAAATGCACTTCCCTCCAATTGGTGTGAAATGCAAGTCAGTTTGCCAGGGGGATCGGCCTTTCCATCACGACGACGCGGGGAAGAACATCGTGCAAACCGCACACTATCCTCAGCGTGCGCACAATACGTCAGCGCAGGATTAAAAGAGATATATTTTTCCAGCACAATCTAAAATGGGGGCATCAAACTGTGTCATGGATAAGAATGCATTTGAAATGCGGACCTTCA
>NC_140978.1:37606000-37668500 GCF_056783735.1 Eptatretus burgeri | reverse complement strand
CTAGGCAATGGTGGCGTCCATAGCAACAGTGCTCAAAAGCATACAACTAGATCCTGGTATGAACTTACCAGTCAAGTTTCATCAAAATCGGTTGAATCTGGCCTCCAGAGCTGTCCATTACATACAAACAAACAGACATACAGACAGACGGAAAACCTGAGACAAAGGGTTGTCTAGCGACCACCCAATATATATATATATATATATATATATATATATATATATATATATATATATATATATATATATATATATATGTTGTTCGAATCTGGAAACCATGCGCACTCAACATTCAGGTGTCAAAGCTAGTTATGCCGGTAAGTACGTGTGTAGTCAGATCCCTTTCCTTTTGTTTAGCGGGAGGATTAAATGTGTGCGTTGTGACGTCTTTAGTTAGGTTATTATATCCAAGGAGCCATCGAATAAACCATCCCATCTGCATGATCCATCCCCCATCACGATCCACTACCCACCCGTTGTCTACAAGCACTCTGACTTGCCAGGGCAGGCTCTTGCAGCTGTTCCTTGCCGCTCCCACCAACGCTCCTTCCACAAACGTTTTAACTCTTGCACCAATGCAACATGGATACTGTTATTCTTCGAGAGCGGAGCCACGTGGAGAATGTGGGGTCGCCGAACAGGGGCCACGGCTTCGTCCCGGTGGGGTGCGGCCGTGGGCCAATGAGGGACGGACAACGAGATGATTCTCGCGAAGGCTCCTCCCCATGTGGGAGGAGATATATATCTCGGAGACTCAGAGGGTTGTGGTTGTCGTTGGCACTGGTGGTGTCTGAGAGCAGAGCAGTGCGAGAGCAGAGCAGTGCGAGAGCTGTGTGTGTTTCACGAAGGAGGCGGATAAAGATCCCCGAGCACACTCTGAGAAGAAGTACTGGAGTTCTGGAGTGGGCACATTCATCACGGTGGCTGTTTCAGGGAGAGGAGTTCTGTGGACCCCGACCATTCACCACCCGAGCTCCGCCACGAACCACGAGTCCCCCACATGCGACTGGGACCAGGCCGACGACCATTGGCTGGTGCCGCAGCATGGAGTACCCCCTTTCTCCGACGGCCAGGTACCCATCTGGACTCTGACCCCCAGCTCGTCTCTCCCTCATTGGCTGGAGGGTCCAATAAAGAACTCCGGGGTTTCTTTTATTTTCATTTGTGTGTGTCTGCATGTGGGCCCGTCTATAAGTAGAATTGTTTCAGTGTTTATTTCATCATTGTAAATACTGCATTGCATATTCGCGATAAGTCTCGCCTCTTCTGTCTTTTGATTTTATTGCAAATAAATTATTAGAAATGTTCCCAGCTCGTTTCCGTCCTTTCTTTATTTGGTCCAGCATGGTCCGGGTCTGAGTTCAGACGGGGTTTCATCCCCGATAATCCGTTAATCCTCGCCGGCACGGCTTTGGCAGTTTCCTCTCGGCTGCAACCAAGCCGGAGTTGGTAGTCACTAGTTGAAACTCTACCACAGTCGGTAGAGTGACCCGGTTCGAGAAAGACGTGCCGAGGGCGTGAATCCCCGGTAGCTAAGAATGCGTGGTTATTTCAGTTCATTGGGATCCAGACAATTAACCCTACACCATGCGGTTGAGATATTGGCGTTTCACGGTCGATTAATCGACCCGCTGGCTTCGGAGTTATCCGGAGCGATGGCCTATAATTCGGTGAGTCTGGTGGGAGACGGTGTAAACTTCCCCACCTCGCGGTCGTTCTCGCCACCAGCCCCCAACAATATGTATATATATATATATATATGTATATATATATGTATATATATATATATATATATATATATATATATATATATATATATATATATATATATGTGTGTATATATATATATGTGTGTATATATATATATATATGTATATATATATATATATGTATATATATATATATATATATGTATATATATATATATATATATATATATATATATATATATATATATATATATATATATATATATATATATATGTATATATATATATATATATATATATATATATATATATATATATATATATATATATGTATATATATATATATATATATGTATATATATATATATATATATATATATATATATATATATATATATATATATATATATATATATATATATATATATATATATATATATATATATATATATATATATATATATATATATATATATATATATATATATATATATATATATATATATATATATATATATATATATATATATATATATATATATATATATATATATATATTGGATTTTGATTTGGGGGAAAAAGAAAAAAAAATCATGACATGGAACTGTGGCTTTCGGACCTCCATCACCAAAGCCGATTGTCGTGCAAACGTGAGATTTCAAAGCGTAATCCATTCATTACTGTAAAGGGTTTTGTTGAGCCGTTCCAAGAAAAATAAATAAATAATAATAATCATCGCACGTGGTAGCAATTCAGGAGTCAGTCTCGATTGATTTTTGCTGTGAATGCGCAATAAAGGAATCGAGTCATGTGCAGGTGTGACAAAGGTGTAAGACGAGCTTTTGTACGTCCAAATTTGACGTCCCGGCAAATTCCGTTCCCGTATTTTGGCGAAACTCGGATTCTCATGATATGGGTCGAATTGTTCATTTTTGTTTTCACATTTATGTGGTCGTTCGACCCCGTGAGTGTGTGCAATGTGTATGAGGTTTCACCTACAGTCATTGGTCAATATTAGCCAATCAGCAAGTTGTTTTTACAAGAACACAATCCCGGTCATTCGTTGCTCATCGAGGAAACAGCCCTCAAGGTGACAAAACAAGTAAAATCGTTTCAAAATTCTCCACCTTAAAATTCTTCAAAAAGGGGTGGTGGTGTTATTCCAATCGATCAATGCGTAAAGTTGTGATCGACATGCGGAAAAAGAAATTCCCCATTTTTATTGATGTCCCTGAGTCTGCTACACTTTTCTCATCCCCACTCCCTCCCCACCATCCCCCCGATGATATATATGTTGTTAGCTTGACAAATTTATTTAATCTGGTGTTTCTGCAGCGCAGGCATGATGGGCCAAAATGGCCTCCTCTTGCGTCTAATCTCCGTGTTATTTCTTGTTTGAAAGTCAAAATTAAATGATCGCCAGTGACATCGACTCATCCGCTATAGCACTAGGAATAGCATTGCATGTTGAGGTTCTCAAATCAGTGCATCTCCATCTGTTCTTCCTGGAAGGTAATTGACACAAATGTTATTCATGGTTAGCAAGATGTGACAATAAGCAAGGGAAGATGGATAGAAAGAAGAATGAAGAGTCAAAACCGACCTCTGTGGCTTCTTTGGTGTCGGGGAGGATGCAACCATTCAGCTAGGGTGAAAAAGGAGAGTCCTCAACGTTGTCGCTAAAAAGTCCGACAAACTTGCACACTGGACTGGTGAGGGGGGAGAAGCTATTTCTGCGCTGCAATGGACTTGGTTTGCTGTTTCTGCTTCTCTGCTGGGACGGAGCAATAATAAATATTAGCCATCAACAAAACAGGAAAAGAATAATCGGTTAAAGTGAAGTTTCTTTTGTTGTTACAGTTATCTTAGGCTCAGTAAAAATTTTTTAGTCATGTCAGGCTCATGTAGGATCTTGCATATTACATGCGGGATAAGGAAGGACACTCGGAGACGTGAGTGTACTTTACATGAATTATGGAG
This sequence comes from Eptatretus burgeri, assembly GCF_056783735.1. NCBI lineage: Eukaryota > Metazoa > Chordata > Myxini > Myxiniformes > Myxinidae > Eptatretus > Eptatretus burgeri. Next base: position 37,664,811 of record NC_140978.1, on the reverse strand, counting down.
GATGTGAGTAGACGATGGACAAATCAACAAAGCAGAGTGAGTAGGTTTTAGCAACTGAAAGCCGATGAGTATGTGAACCACCGTGGGAAGCGACGTGCGGATGATGTGTAGTGTGTCAGCCCTCTGTCTCATTTAGGCTCATGGAAGAGCAAGGTGACAGATCGTAAAAATGTAATGTTCATCAAATATCCTCAATAATTCATTTGAATCATACTTTAATTCAAAGATTCTTACCCCGCACATGCGAAGGGAAAAGTGGGGTTAAGAAATTGGTTCACTTCTGTCTGTCTGTCTGTCTGTCCAGGTGTCTACAAATGTCGGTTTATGATCGAGGAGCACCTTGATTCCAATTGAAGGGTATATTTCGAATACAAGTCGGAACATGAATCAGAAAACGAATCTGTCATTTAGCAGGACAGTACTTTAGCTCTGAACTTGTCTCGATCGCACAGGCGCAGAGAGGAGTGAGATAATTTATTTACTCTGTTTACCTGTCTTGCAATAAAGCAAAATTTAAAACAATTCCAAACAGTAAACTTGCTGTTGAATATCTATCTCTCTATCTCTCTCTTACATCTGTCTGTCTGTTTTTATTGACGTCATAAAGGACACAAACATCAGGCACGAAGAACTAATGTAACGTGTTAAATAAGGCGGTGTAAAAGACACTGTGCCAACAGTATATATATATATATATATATATATATATATATATATATATATATATATTTTGAACATTGAAGAACACAAATCACCTTTTTCCACTTTCAAAACCCTTCTGTTTTGCAGTACTTTGACATGTTAAGTAAGGTGGTGTGTAAGACGCTGCATCAACAGTGCTAAACTTCCGGAATTTTTTTAATATGACCTTTTAAAGTCATTATTTTATTTCAATTGAATTATACACCGGAACACTGCGTGGGGCAAGGTGTTCTATGAACTCTAGTTATATATGCAATTTTGTTTCATTTTCTCTTAGACTAAAAGAGTACAAATTTGAAATGTACAATGAATGCATGGTATGTGTGTCACGGCCTAAACTTTCAAAGCCACAGATTGTTGTACAACCAACCAGGCTCCTCGCTTTGTGGGTGTTCGCCGCGGGCACGTCCAGGTAGATGGATTCCATCCGGCAACCTAAAATGGACAGAGCAAAACCTTAATAACACACGGTTCTGCTTGTCTATAAGAGAGGGTCGACATATCACAAACAAACAATATGGCTGACTTTTAGTCCCTCCCTCTCGCGTATGGACCACAATGCTGCTCCTTAGCATTTTCATCCCAACCTCCATACCCTACTGTCCTCTGCATTATCATTCTCCTTCCCTTCCCTTTCTCGAAATCATTTTTGTCAATTTACACCTCTAGCTCTTATACCTACATAATATGTAGATAACTCTTAATTGCATGATTCCTTACTCTGAGCAGTCTCAATTGCAACATTTGAGCCTTAATAAAAATAAAAACCTGAACGAAATATGATGCGAAGAGATCAAGTACAACAATAACTGTTGTTTTGACAGGCAGTGTCATTCAGGGAAATACCGAACAGCATTACAGAGCTGCAAAATGAGAAAAGACAGGCAGACATGCAAAAAGGCTGAAAACACAGGCAGACAAGCCTCACCATATGCGATGGGTGTGAGTTTCAGTACAGTGTGTAATGGAAACTTCAGATAAGGCATTTCATCTGCAAGAAGACACAAAGGATACCCGATACATCTGCAGTAAGACATGTCTCGGTTTAATTGCAGCCCAGAGATGTTTTCTCTGCTATTCCCCAACTACTCATCCAAAAATGTGACTCAAGGAGCAGCAGGGAACTTGTGCATGGTTCACTGCCACTTTAATAACACCAATTGCCTGTAGGGGTGATTTTCCGTTCACTTCGGTTGTCCGTACCAGCGCTCTTGTCGAGGAAGTAAGCAAGCAGACACCGCAGCACTGCCTGGTGAGCGAGAACCAGCACGTTTTCTTGTCGCTCAAGCTCCAGAATCACTGGCTCAAGTCGCTGGACCAGGTCCTGGTATGACTGTGGGAGTAGGGATTGGGGGGGGGGGCAGTCTCTCAAATACAACTGTGAAACTCCAGTGACTTTTGGGAGGTTTTGATTGTCAATTTACCTCTGTCTAATTTGTTCAATGTGGACTGGGAGCATAGACTAGGCCCTAGCGGTAGGCATACTCGCCTATGAGCCGTCTCGCCTGGGTTCGCATCTCAAGCCAGCTATAAACTGTCACCCTGGTATTTCCCAGGCAAAGTGCGGCATCAATGCGTGCACCAACCGCCGGATACGCGTTGAACTGGGTGTTCTGTCTGCCCGAATTAGTTGGTGGACCCCACGGTGCCCTCGGCAAAGAATAGATGAGCTATCTCCTGCACCATGAACAAATTACAAATTTGTGCCCTAACTACCATTGGGAAAGCAACGGAAAACAACCAGTGTAACACTTGCCACGAGGCTGCTGGGGCAGCACTGTCTGCCTCCATACAGAGTAGCATAATTAGATTTAGAAATTCCCAATACAGGGAATGAATATACAAAAGAATCAAGTTTCATACCTCAACAATCCATAACAATAATTGATTAGTTTGTTGGAGCCAAAGATTATTGTGATCTTTGGCTTCTCTCTGACCGGTCTCAAGCATTGACCGGTCTTTGGCTTCTCGACAAAAGAAGATGATGATGCAAAATGTCCTGGATCTGAGTTGTTCAATTATGATGAATTGGGCTCAGAAAAGCATTGGCTGTCACTGCTGAAAGGCTTATAGCTGCCATGGTCGAAGCATTATGGTTAATGAAATACAGGCATGCAGGTATTATATGGGGGTGAACACAGAATGCTTCATCAAGGCATTTTGCTTTATCAATTCACAATGAGCTGAAAAGTGCAAAATTCTGAAGGTCACATGGGCCCACCGAACCCTGAATACGCACCATCTAGCAACAGGTGCGGTTCAGTCGTGAGGTGTTGGAGCTCTTTGATGTCGATCCGGGTCGGTTTCATGCTCGGCTGGAGACCGTGGATGAAAGACAGATTCACGACCGAGATTCAGAAGCAAACCAGGAGTCGATAAAGCGACGGGATTCAAAACATCTCCAGCAAGTGAGGAATTTTCGACCAAACCATCTCTTGGTTGAAAAGTGTTTTATGGACCTGGTGGAGATTCCTCCCGGTGGATTAATTATATTACTTTATTTGTTGAAAACACGACGCTCAATTGTGTCAATCGATGTTACTTACGTTTTCTGCTCGTTAATAATGATGCTTTTGTAAATGAGAACAAGAAAGTGGTAAAAATTAAATAATCACCATGGCAATAACAAATGAACATCGAGCTTCAGGATTTATGTTTTTCCAAGATGGTTTCCTGCCAATGGGCCTGCGAAAGCACCATGTCGTTCTGATCTGAACCCCAGGTTCTGCTGCCAGGCCTCATTGGGTCCCGTCCAAATTCCACTCCTCGACTTCCTTTTTCCGAACAAATTCCACTTCCTTTATCTGAACGACTTCATATTTTGAGCAAATTCTGCTTCCTCTATCCAAGTGTAAAATACTGAAACGTGCATGGAAGGAGTGAACCTTGTGTTGTTGTGATTATTGGAAATAACACCACGTATGCACATCATTTTACCAATGCCACACACGTGGGCCGAATGTAACATGGAGACCATCTTTGGCATGGCGGCCTCATATTGTCTCGAAGACCTGGTTCTCCCTCCTTCCTGATGTTATTATAAATTGAGACTCCGCCCACACCTTTGAGCGATTGCTGCATGATCACTTATCTTAACAGGGTCACTTCCTTTTGAGTCCCTGACATGGACCACATAATATAGTGTACATTCATTTATTTATTTATTTTCCTTTACACACCTCTCCCCGTGGAAAGCGGTAGAAGTACTTGTCGAGTTCACGCATGTTGTACTCTGAAGGGTACTTCTGCTGAAACTCATCATACGTGAAGTCTTCACAAATGCCCTGTACAAATACACACAGTTGTACTTGTCAATTTAATTAATAATATAATATTCGCCAGAAAAGAAACACAAATGCTACTTTGTAGTTAAAAACAATTTGAAGTGGTTGCTCTGAGTCGGTCACCTTCCCACTAAGAATGCGTGGGTATCACAGCTCAGATAATGTGCATCATCAACGAAAGGAAGTGGAAGTGTGAAATAAATCTGCTTGTAATTTGGAGGAGTGTGTGACTTGTCGGGCCTTGTCATGCAATGGAAGCCTCAGTAGTGATAAATCAATAGAACCGATGGAATTTGAGCGGATGATTCGATTGCCAGCTTGATTTTAAGAAGTTGCACAATTCTCCTTCATTGCATCCTTTACGTAATGTCTTTAATCGCATCTCTGACTTTAAAATCCCAGTTTGCAATGTATGTTCGTGTTCCATCAGTTGTCCCTTTTTTTATTTTTTATTTTTTTTTTACCAACTTCAGTGCCAATTCACCCCACCTCCTAACATCTACCTCCTCCTAACCCCCCACCTGTTATCCCCTCTCCTTACCCCTCCATTCTTGCCCCCTCATCCTACCTCCACTCTTGGCACCTCTTCACCGTCTTCGGTTTCAGTTTCAGCTCCTCCTCTGTTGTCCCAAAGAGTGTGGTGTTCTAACATCTGTGGGCTCCATTATAACCGAACAGATATCTCGCTCTCTCAATCAGTTCACTCACCACCACAAACATGCTCCTTCCTTCCTCTCAGCACACCTCCTCCTCTTCCCAACTCCTCAAATATTGTACCTCCCTTCTCCACCATACCACAACCAAGTCTCAACCTTACCCTCTCCTCACCTCTACCATCACCCTCCTTGGCTGTGCCTGCTCTCGTCACCCCTCCCTCTCAAAGCAACCTTCACACTCTTCCCCTCCAAGCTTCCCTCACCTTTCTCAAAAACTCCCCCTCACCCTTCTCCCTCAACTCTCCCCCTCACTCCCTCTTCCAAAAGTTGCTCCCCCTCACATCCACCAAGCTGCCACCTTCCCCCACCCTCTCTATTCCATCTCATCACTCCACCTCCTCCAATCCTCAACTGCCCTCTGTCCCCTCTCTTATCACTCCCCACTGTACCTCAACCCATCACCGAGCTTTTCTCCTCCTCATCCGGCCCTCTCCCCAAGTTCTTCTGCAATCCCCCACACTCTTTCAACAACTCTCCTTACCTCCCCCCCCTCTTCCTCCTTCACCCTACGCTCCCCCTCCCCTCCCCTACACCCAAAGCCTCCTCTCCTCTCTCTTCCTTAACAATGTGGACCTCAAACATCTGGTGTCTTCGCTCAAACCTGACAGATCTTTCCACACAGCTTGCCACTGCCAAACCACACATAATCTGCCTAACAGCAACTTTCCTCTTTCGAGACGTCTCTGATTCCCTAGTATCTCTCCTTGGTTGTCAGCATGAGGAACCTGGATAACATTCGGATTTCAGCCGCTACTCCACAACCCTCACACCCATCCAGGCACAGCCAAGTGAGCCTTACAGAAAAACTTCTGAAAGAATTAACTTCTCCTTAGAGAGATAGATAACGAAAGAGAAGAATCGAGAGTAAGGCCTAAGTCACATTTGCTCTATGGCGAGGATACGGCGGCCATACCCCCCCTGAATTGACAGAAACGTGCGGCGGCCGCAGTTTCTGCGGTGGCCTCAGGGTGGCCCTACGCCGTATGTCTATCTTTTACAGGCCGTAGGGGTCGCCGTGGAATTATAACGCGGAGTTATAACTTTTTTCATTTCTACGTTCGCCGTAGCAATTCGACAAGCCGAAAAAAAAAAAAACTGGTTAAGAAAATATACAAAAACTCATTACCGTCCGTCTGGCCGCACATTCGCCTTAGGGCCCCCCTGCGGTGCCCCTGCGGTCGCCTTGCGGGCACCTTGCGTCTGCCTTGAAAATTATATGGCCGCCGCAGGAACGCCTTAAGGTCACCGTGCGACATCAAATCAAAGACCGTACGGCACCCCCACGTTTTTGGTCTCCACAATTTCTAAATACGCCGTGCGGTTACCCGAAAAATAAATAAAAATTATGTGACTGCTACATTGTGTGACCGTGGAAATACTGCGGCCGCCCTATAATTGCTAGTGGCCGTAGATTTTGGAGACCCCACGGCCGCAGTGGCAAATGTGACTTAGGCCTAAAAGAGAAGAAAGGGAAGAAAAAGCAAGAATTAGAATTACCGTCTGTCCATCGTCTCCTCTTCGACTTCTCCAGCCAAACCGCTGGGCCGATCCGGCTGAAATTTGGCAGCAAGGTTCCGCTCCTGATTGGTGGTGGTGATTGCAAAGCTCATTCTGGTCACGTGACTTTAAGTAAGTCAAAATGGCAGACTTTGTAAATTCCTTCAAAAATCTTCTTCTCCAGACCCACCAGTCAGAATGCTACCAAATTTGGGTTGCAGCATTAGGCCAGGGTAAGGATGTTAAATTGTGGAGGTCACGACAATCATGTGACCAGAAGTGTGTCAAAATGGCCGACTGTCAATTTTTGGGAAAATCGTGTACATTCCTTCAAAAATCTTCTTCTCCAGACCCAACAGTCAGACTACTACCAAATTTGCGTTACAACATTAGGCCAGGGCCCAGATAAATTACAGGTCCAGGTCAGGTCAGGTATGGGAGCATGTGCCAGAACAGAGCGTCGCTGCGTCCACTTTCCGCCGGTACTCCAGGGGCCTCCGTCTGGCCATCCCCCAGGCAGATGCCAGGCCCATCCCCATCTCCTTGATGATGGTCAACCTGTTGCAACCATGAGGCACGTGGTCGGCCCACTGGCCTCCTCCACTCATGAGACTCCCTCGCTGAGAGAATCTGGTGAGCAGGATCAGCGTCAGGAAAACGAGCCACATGTCCATACAGCCGCAACTGACGCTCACGGACTATGCAGGTAACAAATCTCATCCGAGTCTCTCTCAGCAACCGCTCGTTGGACACAAAATCTGACCAGCGATAGCCAAGGATTCTACGAAGAGACCTGGTACCAAAGGAATTAAGTCTCCGTCTCAGATCCTTGGTCAGAGTCCAAGTCTCGCACCCATAGAGCAAGACTGGAAGTACCAAGGACCTGAAGACTCGGACTTTCGTCCTCCCGCACAGGTACCGGCAGTGCCACACCCCATGATCCAGTGAATCCATGACTCCCCAGGCCCGACCCAGACGTCTATTGACCTCTGACTCGTAGCCAGCAGAGACATGAATATCACTGCCAAGGTAAGTGAATCTCTCCACGACCTCAACATCCTCACCACAAACAGACACAGACAGGACAGCAGCATCCAAGATGTCACCGAAAGCTTGGATCTTAGTTTTGACCCAAGAAACCCGTAATCCCAACGGCTCCGACTCCTCATTCAGCACCTCGAGGGCCCCCAAGAGGATGTCTAAAGTCTCCGCAAAGATGACTGCATCATCTGCAAAATCAAGGTCCGAGATCTTGACATTCCCAAACGATGCACCGCAACTTGATCTCTCTGACATCCTCCCTAAAATCCAGTCCATACAAGTGCTGAAAAGTGCGGGGGCAAGTACACATCCCTGACGAACTCCAGTAACAACTGGAAATAAGTCAGAGATGGTACCACCACACTTCACAGCACTCTCAGTACCAGAGTAGAGTTCAGACATCAGATTGATCAGTTTTGGTGGCACCCCACGAAGACCAAGAATCCTCCAGAGGACATCCCGATTCACTGAATCGAACGCTTTACAGAGATCAACATAGGCTGCAAGCAGCCCCTGCCGAAACTCTCGTCTGCGTTCGGTGAGGACACGAAGTGCAAGGATACGGTCAATCGTTGACCTCTTTGGTGTAAAGCCTGACTGCTCTGGACGCTGGTGCTCAAGCAGATGGTGGCGAACCCTATCAAGAATTATCCGAGCAAAGACCTTGCCCGGCACTGAGAGCAGCGTCACCCCTCGGTCGTTGTTGCAGTCTTGGCGATCACCTTTCCCTTTCCAGAGAGGGACAACAAAGCCCCTCTTCCAGTCAGTTGGGATGATGCCTGTGTTCCAGGCAGAGCACAAAACTACATGCAACGACACGAGTGCAGCATTTCCACCAGCCTTGAGAAGTTCGGCATGGATGCCACAGATCCCTGGAGCTTTGCCCCGTTTCAACTGGTTCACCGCAGCCCGTGTTTCCACAAGCGAAGGTGGCCACAGTTGATTCGAGGGTCAGCAACAGGAATTGTAACACCCTTGAGGTCCAACTCGACAGCTGGGGGATCAGCCTGGTACAACCGCTCAAAGTAACCGGCCCAGCGGGCCTTCACTTCAGACTCCTCTGTCAAAAGCCTACCACTCTCTGCTCGAACTGCAGTGCTCCGAGGGATGGGCTTGGATGAACGTAATGCGCGAATTCCCCTGTAAGCGGGACGAGAATCACCTGTCCACAGGTGATGCTCTACCCCCTCACAGATTCCTCGCACATAGGCCTCCTTGTCCACCCTCAGTGCACGTACAGTTTTACGCCTCAGCTCCCTGAACAGCTCAGCTCTGCCATTCAGCCTGGCCCTGCGACTCTGGTCAATGGTATCCATTGTCCCTTGAGAGACAAACTTCTTCTTTGCCCTGCGGTGAGCTCCAAGGCATCCACCGGCAACATCAAGGACGGTGGTCTTGAAGGCGCTCCACAACTCTTCAGGACCCCCCAAAGCACCCAGACCCCCCAAGTGTCCACTCAGCCTGTTCGCAAACTCCTCAGCTACTCTCTCATCCCTGAGCTTGGCAACATCCAGCCTAGGCTGGGATGGTACCATTCTCCAGGATTTAAGGTGCAGCTTTAGAGTTGCTACAACAAGCCTGTGGTCAGTATTGAGGAACTGAGCACTCCGGTAGACCCTGCAGTTCTGGATCATCCTCCAACGACCGTCAATGAGGACATGGTCAAACTCCTTTGCCACACCGCCAGCGTTGGAATACCAAGTCCAGCGATGAGCTTGTGGGCGCTGAAACCATGAACCAGCCACCCTAAGTCCATGACTTCTTGCAAAGTCAAGGAACTTAGTGCTATTCTGGTTCATAGTTCCTGACCCATGGGGACCAACACACACCTCATAACCATCCCTATCAGTTCCAGTCGATGTATTGAAATCCCCCAAGACTAGAAGTGCATCTCGTCTGGGGCATTGATCAACTACAGACTCGAGCGTGGCGTAGAATGCATCCTTCACGGTGAGATCACTCGCCTCAGTCGGAGCATAAACAGAGACCAGGGAAATGACACCTAAGGAGTGACGAATCCTTAATCTCATAATATGCTCGTTGACCGGTGTTACCTCAATTATCATTGGGGTCAGCTTATTGGACACAGCTACAGCAACTCCTTGGGTATGGTAACCATAAGAGCGACCAGACCAATAGTAGGTGTAACCACCCACCATTATCTTGCCGCAATCCGGTCTCCGAACCTCAGAGAGAGCTGCAATCCCGATGTCCAAACGCTTGAGCTCAGATGATAACAGAGACAGGTGATCATTCTCTCTTAGGGATAGGACATTCCAGGCACCCACCCGAAGGGACCGCCTCAGGTTAACCCAAGGAGACTGCCGTCTGGTGGACGACACCTCAGCACCACTCCGACACTCTCCCGCAATCTGACCCAGGGATGTTACCCCATGGTTTCCCTCCTATCATCAAAGATTGGGGGTCCCGAAGGCTTTGCCCCAATCCCGTCATCCGGTGAGCTGCCCTGCGAAGGGAAGCTGCACAGGAGGTACTCCCACGGAGTGGGTTTTCAGATTTTTTTTGCGTTTTTGCGTTTTGCGGAATGAAGGGTTTTATAGTGGCCGGAGTGCAAATCCTGCCACCAACCTCCTAATAAGAAGTGACCCAACTGCAGGAGGACGTCCGCAGAGACAGTTGGGCACTAGATATGGATGGCCGTTGGCTCACAAGGAGCTCCTCCGCCCTTTAACAGGTTTTGTTTTTAATCCTGCTGGGTGTCCATATCCAAACACCCTCCTCACCAGAAAACCTGGTGGGGGAGACGGTTTAGTCGCCGACAACCCGACCATGGAACAGGTTAGTACAGGTTTACATGAACCTGTAGCAGGTCACAGATCGAACCTGACCTGACTAAAGGTCCAGTGGTCCTATTTTTATTTTAAAGCAGTTTTTAATCCAAAATTTTCATTCCTTTTGTCTTCCAGCCTTACATTTTTTTTTTTTGCCTGGTTGTCACAGCAATTGTAATTGTTCTTACTGTAGTGATACCATCAATTGGGACCAAACTCTGTACAGAGCATTGGTGCTGCCGAAGCAGTCTCGTGGGCTATTGGGCACAATCCTGGAGTCGCCGCCACTCCGACGCAGGAAACTCGAATGGCTCAATCATCCCGGCAAACTGGTGCTCATTTTGCTGACCTCTGAAGGATGACAGGCTGAGTCAACCCCACCTGGTGTTAATTCAGCAGCCAACGGTGCTCAAACTCAGGATCCTAACATCCCAAGCCAGCCACCCTAACCATGAAGCCAATACCAGACTTATTAAACCTCTTACAGACTCTCTTCTGCCCTTGTCTCGGACTCATCTGTAATTGTTATCTTATCACGATTACTTCACCTTATCACGATTACTTCACTTACCTCGGACTATTAAAATATCCCGCGTGATATTTTTTCTGAAGTTTATTTTCTTTAGCAACTAACCTTGATTTTACCAATTCTAAAGCTTGACATGATGTCCTGTTTGAAGCTATTTGACCCTTTATATGAAAAGCTATGCCACGCCTCCCACGATAAGCAACATTAAACTCAAACTGAAGCGGAGTCTCTGGGTCTATCATTCTGACATCACAGACAGGTCGGTGGTCTCCGTCTTCTTCCGCTTCCTTTTTGGTCTTGCATCGTTTGCTCTTTCCATGCTTTTCCTCCCCCCTCCCCTCCAACCCGAGGTTTATGTAAAGCACACGTGGTCCACCAACAACCGTTTCTGGTGAAATGACCTAAATCCAGGAGCACTGCTCACCTCCACTCATTTGTTTCTCTTTCCTCTCACCTTTGGAACCAACTTCCTCAGTCTCGTCAATCTCTTCCTTCCCTGCAGGGCTTCAAGACAGCTGATCACCACCATCTCAGGTCACCCCCATCCACAACCATGATACTTCTACCCATCAATCCCTCCTCCCTCTCCCAAGCCAATCTCCTTCCAAGTTTTCAGTTTGTCCTTCAACTTCTGTGATTGAGAGTTTGTGGCTGTATCCATCTCGTTCACCCCCTGTATCCTCCCCTTGCCCTCATTCTCCCCCATGCCCATTATCGTACTGTTGGTGTGTACTCCCTCCCCCTCTCCTTCTGCTGTTCCGTCCTGATCCGTTCTGTATTCTAGCTCTTCCACGAGCCTCCACTCTCGATACAAAAAACTTCTCTTTTGGAAGGTAGGCCTATTTCTTCATGTACTTACTGCGATCCTTTCTTTTAACTTTGGCCTATGGCCATGGTAATGTTTAAAGACCGCTGGTCCTGAGAGTCAATGCATGCTCTTCATTTTGTTTATGGTGCTGGGATTTTGCAGCTTCTTGGTTTGAATTGTTCTGACATGTTGCCTGTACTGGGTGCTAGAAATAGGTAGCCCTGTTGCAACCGGAAAACTCTTATCCAAAAGCCACTACATTAATTGCGTTCACACAGCTGAGAGGGTATGTCTTGCATACTCACGGCATCCAGCTCATTGAGGACTTTCCATTGCAGGTATTCACAGTTGAGCATCTCCGCTGTGCGTACCGCACGGCGCATCTGGCTACTCCACACCTGCAAATGCGGTTTCCCCAGCCGTTCGACGAACTCACTTAATCTCGAGGCAAACTGCAAGACACAGCGAATGTTCACTTTATCAACTCTTTCTTAATTAGTCTAATTATTGACAACAATTATTTATACGAGCTCAAGAGATTTAAATGCTTTTTTTTTTTGCTTTAAATCGCTTGCAGTATGTCTGGGCGATCTCTTAAAATCACCGCAGCCCCTGTGGGGATGGTTAGCCTGTCATGGTGCTTGGTATGGCTCTTCAGGTTTTCCATCCAGCTACGATGAACGACTGTAGCTATACGTGCGAGTCACAAAGTTGTCAAGTGCTTTGAGTGGAGCTCAAAGGTGGTGGGGTTCCCAGTATGACATTACTCTTGTCGAGCTTGATGGGATTGCTCATGTCTTCATAACTATAAAACCAAGCCTTCTTACATTCAGAAAAAATAAACTATCTCAATGATATTGGTGGTAAGCACTATAATCTCACTGCTATTCCCACCAACCTTCTCTCCATTGGATGTAAGATCAGAATCTCCTCCCAGGCGACCATCCCTCTCTCCCTCACTTTCCCCATTCCGGCAGAGCAGCACGCAATGAGGCTGCACATGAACATGCATCAAGTAGTACACCACTCTGCTCTGCAAGTGCTCCTGCACACAGTTCACCAAGAACTGTCGCCCCACATCAATCACCTTCATAAAAGGAAGGTCCCTTCAGGTAGACAAGGAATGGGAGAAGGCTTGTGGAAGAGCATGGAGCAAAGAATAATAAAATGCAGGGTGTTCCAAAAAGACCTGGACAACTTTGGTTGTTAATATATTTAGTACCACAAATGACACAATGATCCCCTTTATTTTATACGATGCAGTAACTCGTAAAGTTTTCTTTATTTTCAGCTCTGGTGGTTTAATGTAAAATAAAATGGTGACTCCACAGGAGAAAGCTCAGACAAGATCTGACATGCACGTTCAGCGTGATTTCCGAACAACGTATGGAAGGAATCTGCCATCGTGGACTAGTGTCAGAGTGGTACAAGAGGTTTGAGGAGTCTCGAAGTTGTCAGAAACAGAAAAGTACCGGTCGACCAAGTACAAGTGCAGCAGACATTGAACGAGTGCGTGAATCATTTCAACAAAGTCACAGAAAATCAATTTGACGCGCATCCAGAGAACTGGGACTACCAAGCACAACTGCACACAGGATTTTGTGTAAAAGGCTGAAGCTTCATTCCTATAAGGTTCAGATTCTGCAGGAACTCAAACCAAATAACGGACCTAAACACAAGGTGTTTGACTTGGAAATGCTCAGTCGCATCGAGGATGATGAAGATTACCTGGAAAAGGTCATGTTCACGGACGAAGCTTGCTTTCATGCATCAGAGAAGGTCAACCGGCACAATGTGAGGATCTGGAGCTCTGAAAACCCCCCACGTGGTCGTTGAACACTTACGCGATAGTACAAAGGTCAATGCGTGGTGTGGCCTTCTCCATGACCGCTTGGTGGGTCCGTTTTTTGTGGAGGATGCAGTGACCTCAACAATTTACATGAACATGTTGGAAGGATTCGCCTTCCCACAGATTGAAGACCTATAACCCGATATCATTTTATAACAAGATGGCGCTACCCTCATTTTGGCCCTAATCATTTGAGCCGCCGTCCTGAATGAAAAATTTTCAGGTCGATGGATTGGCCGAGACGGAACAACCGCTTGGCCCCCACGAACACCAGACATAGCCCCCCTTGATTTTTTTTTGTTTTTTTTTCCTTTGAGGTTTTGTCAAAGATGTTGTTTACAACATCGAGGTGGCAAACCTGCAGGATCTTTGTTGTCGGATCACTGCGTACTGGTGGGCACAAACATGGCAAGAACTTGTGGACCGCCTTGATGTCCAGCGCACGACAAACGGACCTCGCTCACATTGAAGTGCATTGATGGCGCGCACAAAACTTTATGAATTCATGCGTCACATAAACCAAAGGGTATCACTGCATCACTTGTGGTTCGAAATATATAAACAACCAAAGTTGTCCGGGTCTTTTCGGAACATCCTGTACATCTGTACATCCTGTACAAACCTGCAAAAGTAACCTTTTGTTCTGTAAATGTTGACATTGAAATAGCAGCCCTTGGTAACTGTGTTCAGCTTTCCTTCCTTTCATTAACACGACTCTTCACAACATTGGATACAAGCTTTTCAGTACAATCGGCTTCGTGTTTACATCATGCGAGTTATTCTCCGATCAGATCAGGCTCTCATGGGATTTCCACTTTGGGTGGAGTTCGCCCGTCCCCCGCGGAGCGGGAGATGGGGCTTCGCAATCACGTGTGTGTTGCTGTTGTTGTGTGCTATCTCCACATGTGGGAGGGTTTCAGGAGATGGAACGGACACCTACCAGGTGTTAAAGTATCCACCTGTGTGTGTGTGTGTGTGTGTGTGTATATGTGATAGAATTGTGAGGAACAGACATGAAAAAAATGAGATGTGTGTGAATGTCCATCTGTTTAGACCAGAATTTTTTTTTTTAAATTAAATTTTCAACAAATCTCAATGATGAGACTGTAGAGGAAATAATTAAAATTGGGAGAAAATGTGAAAGGGAAAAGTCATAGTGACGATAAATAGCCCTTATTAGCCCCGCCACAACGTGCCACACACGAGACACCCCGTTTTGGGTTTTTTAAAATCACTTCTGTTTATTTATTTATTTACTATTGGAGCTTTAGTGCGTGTATCCAGGCCGTAGCATGTTTACCAATTGAGATGTTGTCATCGAACCTTCAACAAACCCTTATTATGAGAATATGGAGAAAGTAATTAATAAAATGTACAATTTTTTTTTTTTTTAACTGTGGTTTTCATCAAATTTAGTTTGAGTACATCGTGGACGCGGATGAGCTTTGCATTTTGAGATGCTTTCTCGTTTCAAATTGTCCTCATGAGGTAGGTAGGTATAAAGGTGGTCAACCCAGAGAATTTAGTGATTGTTCTGGCTTTAACCATCTGGGAAGTTTTTACAAGGTCAGATCAATAGATTTAAAGCCATTGTGTGAAAGTTGAAACGAGTGTCATTGGAATTTTCATTGGAATTCCGAACTGTCCATCTTAAGGAGTCACTTTGAACTTCATGTATTTAACAGGGTTTCCCATTGTTTGTTAAAATCCGTTATGTTGTGCATTCACGTGTATCCATCCATGCACGTTTACTTGTCCAGTATCTCTGAGAGTGGCTCGTAGCTGCGCTGGTAGCAGGCAATGCGGCGGTGAAAGTCGAGCAGCGCCTCCTCTTGGCTGCATGTGCAGTAATCAGGGTTGTTCAGTTTAACTTCCTATTGGAAGAAAAGGAAGAGTACTTGGGATCACATGTTGGTATTGGGTAATGACTACCTTGGTCAAGACTATGCTTCGGTGTTTCAATCATTGAGTATGCAGATATGCTGGAATTCCCCCTCCCTTGTTTGTTCTGTACAAGTGCCTTCCCTTCTCTCACAACTCCCCTAATCCAAACAAACACAAACACAAACACACACACACGTTCCTAATATGAAAAATGGCTTATTGCAAGCTCTCAGGAAACTTACCATGATGTTCGCTTCAATTACTTTAGGGTCGTTGCAGACGGACTCGACAAAGAAGTACTGATGATAAAGAATACAAAAACAACAAAAAAAAATTACAAATAATAATCATGAGAGCAATTATTAGGCAGACTCTCATAACTTCACGTATTTTCTCCGTACATCGCTGACTCTTTCACAGTGAGATGACAATTTGCTCAGGATACAAGCCCAAATGGTCTACTTTTGATCGTGTACCCTGTGGTCGTTAAGTGAGAGCAACATTAAATCTGAAAGCCAGTATCTGCTTACAGAGGCCTCGAGTTATACTGAACCTGTTGTGGATTCATTGTATCTAAGATTGGCAGTTTATTTTTGAAAATAGAATGTGCTACAAGACACGGTGAGCAGGTTTTCGTCACCATGTCGTAGATTTCATGTTCTTGGCAAGGGTCCTATCTTTGTCCCTCTCCCACCCCCATTCAGGTCCCGTCTCCACATGCCTTTCACAACTGGCCTTTCTACTTTTGTCTCCTCACCTCAATGGCCTTTTTTTTTTTTTGCCTCTCTCCTGTTGGACGTGAACACCTCATTACCTTTCACCACCGAAGGTAAATGGAGGTTGTTTTCACCCCTGTTTGTTTGTGAGCAGGCTATCTCAAAAAGTTATGAATGGATTTGGACAAAACTTGGTGGACATGTTGGATAGGTGACGAGGATGAAATGGTTAGATTTTGGTGAAGATCTGGATGCAGATCCGGCCTATCAGTGCGAACAAAACGTAAACTGTTCAGCCTGGCGGAGGTGTGCGCTCCACTGAGTACCGTTCTAGTAACCTCAATGCGTTCCCTCCAAGCACTTAAAACCTCATTTGGGCAATTTTAGCATAAAAAGTATCCAAAAGAAGACTGCTACATGTGGTGAAAGACTTGTTTAAAATTCTCATTCATTTTTGCGCAAGGGTAGTCGATTGCCGTGAAAGCATTTCTGTCGCGATTCAGAAATGCCATATCTATTCATTTCCACAAATTATTCAGTTGGCTCGTGTCTTTTTCAACCAAACACCTGGCTAAGATACATAAGGCACAAACGCACGACCGGACAGACCAGTCCACTGAAAGTACACTTTTAGATGAGAGTTCATGATACCAGCCTGTGATGAGCTCTGTACGTTACCTTGTATTCATTCTCTACACAAAACGCGAGGATGAGATCCCTGCGGTCTCTTGTCGTATTCGTCGCATCAAACACCTGTACGGGCAACCACACAAACCGCAATGCGTTCGCACAACCACCAAAAAACACACCAAAACCGGTTTTTGGTTTTGGTCAAAAACACCAAAACCGATAATCGCATAACCTAAACAATCGTCAACTTTTTGCAAAACCATTCGTGTATTTTGTGAAACACCAAACACTAATGTCTACATTTAGCAGAACATTCATGTGAGACTGTTATTTTCTCATCGAATCCGGATGTTTGCAAATGAAAGCAATTAATTCCAATTGAGTTCATTTACAGTGGCCTGCAAAAGTATTCACCCCCCTCTCCCCCCTCCAAGGTTTTCACATTTTGATGCCATCTGAGCTTCTTTCATGATGCTTTCAA
Source organism: Eptatretus burgeri (assembly GCF_056783735.1). Taxonomy (NCBI): domain Eukaryota; kingdom Metazoa; phylum Chordata; class Myxini; order Myxiniformes; family Myxinidae; genus Eptatretus; species Eptatretus burgeri. The sequence continues at coordinate 37,647,882 of NC_140978.1, read as the reverse complement.
ATCAAACTTCATATATGGAGTCTACGCAAGCTACTCCGAAGTAATAAAGCTAAAAAAAAAAAAAAAATGCAGATAAAATGTGAATAAGTTTGATTAACAAAGAAATTCAGGTGATTTTCAGTTACTTAAGTATTCAAACCCTTTGACTAATTAACTCTACATCACTTCAGGATCAAATGATTTGCTTGAAAGGTTACAAAGAAAGTGTAATAGGTTTCACCTGCATGCATTCAGTGGCTTAACTTAAAAATCTATCTTCCTCACTTATCGAAGGAGTTTTAAGGTGCAGCTCATTTGGTCAACCAACAGGACAAACATCTTCTTCTTGCATACGGCAGCTTGGCTCTGGGGTAGTGAACATTTTGTTGGAGGGTGACTATGCCGCTGATGTAGTGCCCCTATACCAGTACTCTGGTACTCATTTCACCGACATCGGAAGGATGACAGGCCGAGTCAACCTCGTGGTCCCCCTAAACTCGTCGTGCGTTCTGCGCGTTCATTAACGCCGGCCACTCCGACAACAGCATCTTAATGATACTGGAGGCACGTGGAGAAAAGTTTTGTGGTGAGACGAAACAAAAATTGCACCTTTTTAGTCTAAATTTAAAGTGTTATGTCTGGCACAAGCCTAAAACTGTACATCAACCAGTCAACACCACCGTACTGTCAAGCAGGGTGGTGGCAGCATCATACTATGGGGCTGCTTTTCACCAGCAGACACTGGCAAGCTTGTCAAGATGTAAGGGACAATGGATGGTGAAAGTACAGGACAATTATTGAAGAAAACATGCTTGAATCAGCCATGAATCTGAAATGGGGTAGGAGATTCACATTTCAGCAGGACAATGATCCAAAGCACAAATCTAAAGCCACACTGAAGTGGCTGATTAAAAAAATAAAATAAATGTTCTTGAGTGGCCGAGTCAAAGTCCTCACTTGAACCCAATTGAACACTTATGGCGAGACTTGAAGATGGCACTCCATCGACGATCCCCATCAAACTTGTCAGAACGAGAGAAATTTTCACTTGAATAATGGGAAATGATTTCTCCATCTCACTGTACAAAGCTGGTACAGAACGACCCAAAAATACCCATAGCAGTCATTGCTGTGAAAGGTGTTTCCACCAAGTACTGACCCCTCAGGGGCTAAATACTTGTACAACCAGTGAAGTTTGATTTGTTCATGTTTTTTTTTTTTACAAGTATTCCTGACATGTAACCTCCTTCAACGATAACAGTGTTTAGTTTGATCTCTTCAGGTGTTCATAAAAAAGTTCATTTGGAAAAGTTGTTTCGACATAATAATTCATCTAAATGTGGCATTATTGGTCGGGCGTGAATACTTTTGCAGGCCATACTTCACATGTGCAAATGCAAATTGCTCAATTTTTCAGTCATGAATATAAGGGGCCACAGATGAACTCTCAGTTTTGGGAGATAAATGGAGCAGGTATGGACGAGAGGACGAACAAGCTCGAGCTCAGAGGAAGAGGATGAACACACATTCTCTCAAATGAGATACGAGCAACCATCGAGTTGATGTCCCAGAAAAGCGTGGAGGAAATATAACCATGTGTGGTGACTCAATAAATTTTGTTTGCTGTCATTTCTAGAAAAGGCGGTCTCCCATAGGCCCATATAACACAGCACGCCTGCTGAGAGAGACAGAGACAGAGAGAGACAGAGAGTCAGAGAGTCAGAGAGAGACAGAGACAGACAGAGACAGACAGAGACAGACAGAGACAGACAGAGACAGACAGAGAGAGACAGAGAGAGACAGAGAGAGAAAAGGATCAGCGCTGATAAACTTTGTCATTGTATGGGACAATGTCTGGTTCCACCACTCTGCTTGTCCTCGGGTGGTTTGAAGCTCCTGCACGCTTCTCAATGGTGTTCACCCCACCCTACTCTCCCTTTCTGAACCCCATGGAGGAGTTGTTTTTTTTTCACCTAGCGCTGGAAAGTGTTATGACCATAATGCTCATAAGCAGGCCATGGAGGAGGCATGTCAAGAGTGGCTCCGCCATGCAAGGCACTTTTTCCAACATGTATTTCCAGAGAAAATATTCTCTGTGATGTTGATGAGAACATGTGGCCTGGCATTAATCAGTGGCTGGACATTGAATATCTGTAAATTCCCTTTTTTGTTCAAAAAGTTTGTTTTCATTGTAACTATAGCAAACTATGATTTGATGTACAACTTTTCAGTGATGTCTGGCCCATCTGGGACATATATACATATACATATATATATACATATATATATATATATATATATATACATTATCCCTGTGTCGTAAGAGGCGACCAGGGTTGCGTCAGGAAGGGCATCCGGCATAAAACGTGCCAAATCACTATGCGGATCATACGGATGATCCGCTGTGGCGACCCCGAACGGGAGCATCCAAAAGAAGAAGAAGAAATATATATATATATATATATATATATATATATATATATATACATATACATATACATATACATATACATATACATATACATATACATATATACTTACAGGTAACACGTACGGTCACATGACACAATGCCCAAGAATGTAAGAAAAGTAAACGGGCAGAAATGGTATGAAGTAAAATCAAGGAAAGGTCCAAACATTTTGATGTTTATATTTTTAATTTATTTATTGCACCTTTGTGAAATGGTTGGTATATATAATGTGAGATTCTCATTTGATGACAAATGCATTGTTTTGATGGGAATATTTGAATTTTGAGATGTGTATTTTGAGATATGCCTGGTGTTGGCTTGATAGGGTGGTGGTGGGTTTGGGATTCGAGGATCCTAAGTTCAAATCCCACTTGGCTGTTGAATTTATATCAGGTGGGGTTGACTGTGCCCATCATCTTTCCGAGGTCGGCAAAATGAGTGCCAGGTTGCTGGTATCCTATGTCTGAGTGGCGACCCGTCCAGGATTGTGTCAAACAGCCCAGGAGACTGCTGCTTAAGCAGCACGAACACTCTGCACAGAGTCTGGTCCCAATGGATGGATGAATGGATTTTGAGATTTGACAGCATTATTGTATTTTGCAAAGGGTTTTTGAAATTTTGTAAACATAACACCATTCTGATTCATGCGTTAACTGTTTTAGTAACATAGGATATTGTTTCAGGAAATGTGTCTGTGATCATGAAAAACTAAGATAAATTATAAACATGATTAGTAAGATAAAACATGTCCTTATCACATACACACACACATGTGTGTGTATATATATATATATATATATATATATATATATATATATATATATATATATATATATATATATATATATATATATATATATATATATATATATTTATTGATGCGAATTCGCGCCCGCCGGCGTGCGAACGGCCACGTAACTCGAATCGCGGCACGTCGCCCACCGGACGGACAATTCTGTCGTGACCCTCTCGGACGTACGCCGGGAGCTAGTCACGGGTGGGCCTTTCGGCCTCACCACGATCGTGCCAATCGGCCCCCCCGCGTGGGATAGGGTTGTTCGCCAAACTCGACCTACCTCAGTACCCACGCGGAGGGTAGACCGGGCGATCGCACCTCGCCGCAGGTCGACTCCGGACACGGGCCACTTAAGCGACCCGTTCCGTACTATCGGGATAACCGAGCGGTGTTATCGTCGGCCTCGACGGTTCCGATTAATTATCGGGCGTATTAAGCCCACTACCAAGCCTTTACGTGAAGCAAGATGGAGATTCAATTTAAGAAAAGACGAAGCGAAACGGGCAAACAGTTCAACATAATGCACATTTATTCCGCAGCACACGGAGAGCACACATATACAATTACAACAATTATGCACCAAAAGCAGATGTAACAAAAGAAACACAACAATGCAGATCTACTACCGACTTACGCGTGCACACGGCAACACTTACACAGTTTTACTTTACAGACGGCGCCGACAACACATTTACTCCAAAGCAAAAGAAAAGGGCCACCCTCAAAGACAAGGGGGCAGACGGGGCCTGTGGGCCGCGAGACCGGGTGGATCCTACCCGTGTCTTTTTGATGAACCGCAAATGTGGCGGCGCCCCGACTCCGCGCTCCTTCGCGGGTTTCGTTGGCACTGCTTGGAGTGGGGTGGGAACGGGGCCCCCTTTTCGCACGATCTCAGCGCGGGGGGAAATAAAGGGGGAATTGTTGATGCTCTGGGGAAAGAGGATAGCTGGCTTGCTTGGGTCCCGCGACGAGCGACCCCACTGCGAGCTCGTCGCCGACCGCAGTCTTCCTTGCCTCGGACCCGAGCCACTCGGCCTCCTCCGCAATTCTCAACCAACTGCAGCAAACCACCTCGACCGCGCTCCAGGCTTCCTCTCTCTGCAGCTCCCCGACAGACTGCGAACCCCGACAGACTTCTCCTCTCCAGACCCGACTCTTTCAATTTCTCTCCCGGCACTCACTCAATTCGCCCCACGCTCGGCGCTTTATAGTCCGGCAGGAGAACCCATATGCAAATTTCTGGATCAGAACGAGCTCGGGGGTGGAGCCACGCTCGCCCATTGGACGGAGAAAAAGGGGCGTGAGTCTCCCCTGATCCTTGAATTTGCATATATCGATTCTTCACCGACGCGCCTGGAGGCGGGGCCAAACCGCCCCGCGCTTGCTGATTGGACGGATCAGAAGTGGGCATGTATAATTCCTGATCCGAATTCTCCTCGGAAAGGCCGCACTTTGCACCCGCGGCTCGGCGCGCATCCCGCACGAGGCCAGGACAGCCTGACGCTCGGTGCCCACAAGCGGTGCGGGAATGGCCGCAGAAGGAGAGGTGAAGGTGGTGGAGGGTTTAAAGTGGTGGTCCATGGCCATGGCGACGTTTGGAATGGCGGTGATGCGATGTTTGCGGTAGCGAGTTGTGAAGGTAAAGGTCGTGGCTGTTGGCGTTGTTGTTGTTGTGAAGCGGCGTTGCGGTTGGTGGTTGTTGTGTGATGGCGGTTGAGACGTGGTTGGTTCAAAATAAAGATAGAACAGAAAAACGACTATCTCAAAGGGTCGCAGCCCGAATGAATCACATTTATTCCCTCTAAACAACGGGTTTGGGCTAACTACACATGTACTTACAGAAATATCTCACCTACGGGACCTGAATGGTGGTTTGCGAATTTCCTCAACCGTAACAATATATATATATATATATATATATATATATATATATATATATATATATATATATATATATATATATATATATCACACGCATACATATACACTCGTGTGGTATGCTTACACATTGTAAGCAATAACGAAGTGTGCTTCCCCATTGTCTGGAGTTGCTCACCTGCATTTGATTTCATTTTTTTTTTTTTTGCATTTATTTATATTTTCATTTACAGATGCTTTCTGATGGTTCTGTGATTTTTGCTGGTTCATCGGCTTCAATTTCCATTGGCACGCAAAATTATCATGCTTCCCCATTGTCTCGGGTCGCTCACCTGCATTTGATTTTTCATTTATTTATATTTTCATATAGGCTTGCAGCATGGTATTGTGTACACTGTGGTCCTAAATGAGGAGAAAGCTTAGAAATTGAACCCAGTTTTAATAAGATAAACAATCTTAATGTTATATAATGTCCAAGTGTCTGTGCTTTCAGAAAATGTATACTTTGCTATGGGTCCTATGGATATAGTTGCTTACAAAGCATGTTTTTTATACAAACACAGGCTATCAAAAATGTTAGGAAGTACGTAACAAATTGCATTTACCAAGCTGCTACAAAATTACTGGTAGCTATAAGCTTGATTTTATAACCATAGAATAAGTTTACCAAGATAGCCCTATGATATAAAAATCAATACCAAAGGCCAGTTTGTGTTCAGTATACAGAACATCAAAGGTCGTTAGGAAGTACGTAACGTTTTTAAGAAATCTGCACTTTTAATCTTCAGATGTTAATTTGGTCAGAGCTTTGACCCTGTCAGAGCAATAGAAAGAGGAAGAATTAAGCTCTGCCCAAATAGATCCTGAATCCCCATGATGTTGGCTAACAAATGATACGCAAAACTTAATCATACAATGACTTTCATTTTTTGGTCTCCCGTGTCCTAAATGTGTACACAATGCCTTGCTACAAGCCTATATAAATGTTGTACGACAATTCTGTGATTTTTTCCTGGTGTATCGGCTTCGATATCCGTCGGCACACAAAATTACCGTCCTTCCCCAATGTCTCGGGTCACTCACCTGCATTTTTTTTTTTCATTTATGGATGTTGTCCAACAATTCTGTGACAATTGGGAATTCTCCTCTCGAAAACCCAACCTCTCTCACCCACCCTTATTACTTTATTTAAGGGACTGTTAAGGACTGACAGTTGTGTTGTTGTTCGTCTTTCGGCTGCTCCCGTTAGGGGTCGCCACAGCAGATCATCCGTTATGATCCGTATACTGATTTGGCATAGGTTTTAAGCCGGATGCCCTTCCTGACGCAACCCTGGTCGCCTCTTACGACACAGGGCTAAGGATTGGGTTTCGCCACGATTCTGGGCTACCCTACACTCTCATAGCGCGGCCCAGTGCAGAGCTCCTGTCCTCAAGCGATCCTCCAACCCAAGCCTCCGAGTAGCCGGATTACAGGCACACGCCACTACGCCCGGTACCTGTTAAGGACTGACTGTGTGGTTTTGAATTTAAAACGGCTTCCCCAGAGAGTAACATGTACGAATTCAATTTGGAGTGAGCCCACTAGAGAGGTGCAAAGATCGCTGCATGTGCAAGCATGCATACATGCAGGCAGGCCTTTGCAAAGTATATAATGTGGGATTTAAATGCTCCCACCTGGTTTTATGTAGAATCCAGCATGAAGAAGAATTGTGCTGCTTGGGCGCATTATATTGCTCTTCCATTCCCCTCCCCACCCCTCATGTCGCCTTCCCTTCCCATCCTCTCATGCTGCCTTCTATTCCCCTCCCCACATGCTGCCTTCCCTTACCTTCACTTACCTCCTCCAAAATCCCCTCCCCTCTCCACCAACCCCCCCATGATGGACATCTCAGGGCGGTCTCCGCATTCTGTATTAACGTACCCCATTTTGTTCAATCCAGTACTATACCTACCCACCCCTTCTCCACAAGTCCTGCTACCAAACACAAGTCGAGAACTCAACCCCCCCCCTCCGCCATTTCCCCATACCAAATGCAAGTCCAGAATCCCCTCCCCTCATGCTTACTCCTCCCAACTCCCCCCCCCGGAGTGTATAAGCGACGTTTGGTGGGGCATCGCTCTCCCCACCTCCCCCCCATCAATTCCTCACTCTTCCTCCCTTCCTAAATCCTTCCCTCCTCACTCTGTCCTAGCCCCATCACCGCTCTCTTGCTCTCTCCTTAATATTGTTGTGGTTCTGTAAAGTCGCATGTCTCCAAGGCAATGGCACACAACATACAGTGATTCCAAGGCAGTTATTTCAATAGTATGTGTATTAGTCCTTTCCATATGTCTAGTGGGTAAAGGGGAAAGATGCGTTGCGTGGGACTCTTTCAGTTTGACTTAATATATCTCTTTAATCTTCAACACTTGCAGTTCTTCCACTCTTTTGCTCCACCTCTTTCTCACACGAAACACGCAAGCACACATGCCAACCAATAGAATCCAAGCGAGCCGCGTAGCGAGTGGTGCATATGCATTTGCGCGCCAATTTTCAACGGCCATTTCACCTCAGACCTTTATTCCGCACACCAAACTGCACCACGCTCACCACAATCACTCCCGTTATTGTAGGAGTGTAGGAGTGGCCTTGAATGAAGGTCAGCACACGTTCGGGTCCAGAGAGGGTCTCTAAAAACCATAGCCCCAAGTAAAAGTTGGAGCTCCGGTGCATGCCCCTGTTGGCCAGCGACCGAGCCATTTTTTGCCTTTGGGGTCTGGTGGAGCGTGGCTATGACCACGATGGACCAATAGGGAAGCTCAATTTCGTTAGAGCTTCTTTTGATCCGATGTTTGGCTCCTCCCCTGGTCCAGGGCTCATAAAAGGGACGAACACGGCTCATTTCGGGCAGAGCATCGCCGGGGACAGAGCTGGAGAGAATATCGCCAGACATGCAGGCGATCCTAATTCGTATGCGTGAATATTTTCCCACCTGCAGAAGCTGTCAGTAGCCGACAGACCGCCGATGAGCGAGGAAGTGTAAGTGAGCACAGTCGGATTTTCGTTTTTGACAAAATGACGGATCACTGTGGTCTCATCGCCAGTGATCACTGTATTGAAGAAGTTGGGATCGCTGTTCACAGTCTCCAGCATGTCCTGTACAATCTCCAAACGGAGTTGCTTCTGCTCGATTGTTAGCAGCTTTGGCACGAACTTCGCTGAGATTCTCCTTAAGCCCCAATCCTCAGTCACAATGGAATGAACGGATCCAATGGTGACGCCTGCCTCGTCTGCAAGTTCTCTGATCGTGATTCGACGATCCTGCATCAGCAGGGTCCTCACTTGGTCAATGACGATCTCATTTCGGGATGTTGAGGGCCTACCAGAACGTGCTTCACTTTCCACTGATGTGCGACCATCTTTGAAGCGGTTGTACCACTCTTTTATCTGTGTGGTGCCCATTGCTTCGTTCCCGAAGGCCTGTTGAATCTTGCGGATCGTTTCCACTTGGGAATCGCCAAGCTTTACACAAAATTTGATGCGGTGGCATTGTTCAAGTTTTTCCGTCATTTTGTCAAAAACGAAAATCTGACAGCGCTCACTTACACTTCCTCACTCATCTGCGGTTCGTCGGCGACTGACAGCTTCTGCAGGCGGGAAAATATTCACGCATAGGGATTAGGATCGCCTACATACCTGCACCAAACCACGCCTCCCTAGCTTCATTTGTTTACGCAAGAAAAATTAAGGTTGGATACTTTTTGAACACACCTCGTATATAAAGTTGAAAGTGCGTCTGTGTTTCTCTGTGACCTATGCACGCGAAAAGTACTGGACTGATCCTCACCAAACTTCACATGCTGACAGAACATGTACCCGGGAGTGTCCCGATGTAAAAGAATTGTACTTCCGACTTCCGGTTTCTGAATTATGACGTCATCACCCGATTTCGTAACCTTAATTTTTCAAGTTCAGCCGATTGACATGGGGCCAACGCCATATACAATATATCTAGCATATGATTTTAAGTTTTTGTTTGTCTGTTTGTTTGTTTGTCTGCACGCGCTAATCTCCTGAAAGGTGAAAGATAGCAGCTAACCACTGAAACAAAAAATGTCGGGATGGGCCCCGGGAAGGTTATAGGCTATGTGGCAAGGCCCCTCGGCCGGGAGGGGGGGGGGTTACCCCCTCACCAACCCCCTTAGCCTATGACTGCCATGGCCCAATAGGGAACTGATACTGTGCTCGCGTCAGACATATGTATAGAAGATTAAATTCATTCAAAAAGAACCCGGGCAGCGCCGGGTGCATTCACCAAGTTCGCAATAAATCCCATTACCATACCACATAACTTTCCTCGCATCCTGGTTGAAATAAATGTGTTGTTATAAATGTTCCCAGCTCAATTTTGTCTTTTTCTCCATCGGTCTCGCATGGCCCGCACCCTAGCTTAGCCAGGATGTTATTCCCCGAGAATCTGTTAAATAGCACGAACGTACTTGGCAGCTCCGCTCGGCTGCACCTGATCTGGTAGGTAACCTAAATAATGAAAGTACATACCGAGGGTGTGATTCCCCGATAAGAAAGTCACATGTCCTTCGGTAAACGGTTGTGAGACGGAGGACCCTAAGTCACATGGTCAAGTTATTGGCGTTTGCGGTCGATTAGCGACTCGTCACAACACAAAGTTATTCATGTGCGATGGCCTGTGATTCCCGGTGAGCCCAGAGAGGTACCTGAGACAGCCCCTCCCTCGTGGTTCCACCGCAACGCCGGGTCCACAACAATATTCCCATCAGCAAAGCAACAGGTTGTATTTGCTAGCATCATAATAAGGATTAATATTATTGTCATTATCAGTGTTGTGATAATAATGAAGAAATGTTGTAAAGGTGCCATTTTTTAGCTCACCTGGACTTCAGTCAGGTGGGCTTGTGCGATCGAGCAGTGTCCGTAGGTGAGTGAGTCAGTCAGTCAGTCAGTCAGTCCATAAACACTTCAGTCAATATTGCTTGAACTAAACACACAATTATGATGAAACTTGGCCACAAGCTTCATATATGATGCTTAATGAAGGTATATTGACCACATCAAAATCTGTGCTCATTGAGAGGGATCCACAGGGGATTTGGGATGCAGGTATTTGCTCTCTTCTCCAAAACTACACACCAGATTTCGATGAAACTTGACCACAACCTTCATCACCCATGATGTTCCATAGTATATCAACCACATCAAAATATGCACACATTAAGGGGTCTACGGGGGAGGAGGGGGGGTTTAACCCCCCCCCCCCCAAAATAGATTAGCTCTCTTCTCCGAAACTACACACACACACAATTATGGAACCTGACCACAACCTTCATCAGCAGTGATGGACCAAAGTGTATCGACGGCATCAAAATATGCGCTCAATAAGGGGGTCTACGGAGGGGAGGGGGTTAATTCCTCAAAATAGGTATTTGCGCTCTTTTCCAAAACTACACACACGATCTTGATGAAACTTGACCACAACCCTCATCGCTCATGATGTACCAAAATGTGTTCACGGCATTAAAAAATAAATAAATAATCAGTGTCTCAAGGGGTCTGCAGGAGATTTGAGTGACTGTGCTCCTGATCCAGGTAAGCTTCAGGACATGCAGCCCTATATTTATGAGTAATCATCATACCTACCGCAATTTGACTGCCATCCTCACTCAAATACTGCTTCACATCTTGTAGGGCCTGCACTGCAATCTTCCTGCATCACACAAACACGCAGTTTCACGAATCAGTTTACGTTCAATGCAAAACTTCGGATTTACAGGTTTACTTTACTAATCCAATAAACATAAGCAATTGTGACCATGGTTTTGAATAAAACTTGAAATATTCATCTAAATATTTTTCCTTTGTTATCCACACTTCAATGTCAACCGATTTCGTTCATTTAATCTCATTCATTTTCTCTGTAATTCCTCAAACATTATCTTTTCTGTCGTTTGATCGAAACACAAAGTTGAAAGATCTGGCCTTTGTTATTCAAAACTCCTGGGATCGTCCATGTAGCAATAGGAGGTTTCTAAAATGACAAACCATGAATCTGTAATGAGGTAATATCATGGTGGTTTTGATTAGGCATATCAAGGAATATCCCACCAATTTCAGGTTCTTCACTTTCATAATGTGCCTGGTGTTGGCTTTATGGTTCGGGTGATGGGCTTGGGATCCTAGAGTCCTGAGTTCAAATCCCGCTTGGTCGATGAATTAATACCAGGTGGGGTTGACTCAGCCTGTCATCCTTCTGAGGGTGGCAAAATGAGTGCCAGCTTGCTGGGATGATTGAGCCTTTGAGTATCTTGTGTCAGAGTGGTGACCTGTTCAGTATTGTGCCCAATAGCCAAGGAGACTGCTTTGGAAGCACTGATGTGCTGTACAGAGTATGGTCTCCATCCATCCATCCATTGGGACCATACACTGTGCAGAGCGTTGGTGTTGCTTAAGCGGTCTCCTTGGCTATTGGGCACAATCCTGGATGGGTCGCCACTCCGACACAGGATACCAGCAAGCCGGCGCTCATTTTGCCGATCTCAGAAGGATGACAGGCTGAGTCTAACCCCACCTGGTATTAATTCAACAGCTGAGTGGGATTTGAACTCGGGATCCTAGAATCCCAAGCTCACCACCCTAACCAATTGGCCAACACCAGACATATGGTCCCAATGGATGGAGTTTTATAATCCTTCTTCCATATTATGCATATCTAAATTTGAAAAAGCCTCTTCTGGCTGCTAAACAGCTGCTTCAGCTCCACTTATTAGGCATGAGTTTAGCAGCTCGAAGATTGTACTGCAGCCAATACCGGGAAGATAATTTATTTATCAATGTTATGGACGAGCCCATTCCAGAGAGGGAACGTCTCCGGGGTGAACTGGTCGATAAAATTGAGAATGAAATTCTCTTCCTGGTATTGGCTCCAGTACAACCCCATGGAGATTGTAGCTCTGCTGAACTCATGCCTCATAGGTGGTGTCTGTGTCGCTGTAATAACCAGAAGAGCCTTTCTCACTTTAAATTGTTCCTGGCTGCTCCCAGCACTGTTTTGTGTACCACAGACAGGTTAACGTGTGGTCGGTATTTCTTGGTGGTCAGGATGCATGCAGCAATAGTTGGTGTGGCACTTCCTTCCTGGTACCCACTACAGTGACGGGATCTGATCAACATGTATCTTTATGTTCTCCAAGTAAAGTGCTTAGTGAATGAAGTAGAAAGTGAAGCAAACGGGTATGCAAAATGAGTGGAGTGAGGAAGGTCTAAAAGAGCCTGTTGTGGTGTTTAGGAAAAGTTGTGGTGCAACGTGTGGTGACCTGCGAAGCTGAGCACCCTCTTCATTTTCTGGGCTGAAGAAGGAGGATGATGCCTGGCTTGTAGTCTCTCTTCTATATTCCCCGAGATTAAACACTGCACACAACATAATTGATATTCTTCTTTCATCCTTTTTGATATTTTACGAGCATAGAGTCTAAGGGAGCAATTTTTATGGGACCATGTACCATTTAGTGCGTCATATCGACGGACATGATGTAACTCAGAAAGGTGTTGAGAGCACACAATGATACTTATTTGAAAATGGGGAGGGGAGGGGGGGATGGTAATAACTTTACAAAGGACAACAGACGTAATTAGAGGAGGCGTCGAAGGAGTGGTTAGAGTGTTTTAGGGTAAATACATTTGGAAGTAAGCAAGGTACTAATACTCACAAACATACATATCCTACCACACTATTCTTCCCTGCCATCTGTATCCTCAGGATTGTTCTTCAACTAATCAACTGTACCTTACTCCAACAACTCTCCAAGTTCCATGTACAAAGTATACTCTATTATGGAAAAAGCCCCATCTCATCGCTCTTCTTGTTCTGTCTTTCACTTTTAAATCTTCATGCCCCACCCTGGTTTTACTACCCGCCTCCACTTGAAAAGAAATCTACTGTCAAACCATCGAAATACAAACAACCTAATGTGGGCAAACCACATTTCAAAGTTGGCCTCCAAAGCCAGTCACCGATTGGATATCCTCCATCATACAAAGTGCTTCCTTGGCACACCTGAACTCCTATCCACCTGCAAGGCCTCATGCAGTACTGTTCTCCCATCTGGACTGGCACCCCTGCCTCACACCTTGCTGAGCTTGACTCCGTGGAAACCAAGGCCTTCAAGATAATAGGAATCTCTCGCACTGAGGCCGAGTCTATGGGACTATCACTTTGCCATCACAGACAGGTTGGTGATCTCTGTCTTCCACCGCCTCATTTCTGGTGTTGTACGTTCTGCTCTTTCCGTGCTTTGCCCCCAAAGATTCTGCAGGGTGCACATAGTCCACCATCAGCAGCCTCCTGGTGAAACTCCAAAAATCCAGAACCACTGCTCACCTTCACTCTTCTTTCCTCTTTTTTTTTCCTGCCGATGGAATGAAGTTCCACATTCTCTTCAATCTCATTCTTCTTTCCAGGTCTTCAAGCTCACTGCTCCTCACATCACCCACCTCCTTCCAAAGTTCCAGTTTTTCCTTCCTGAGAGTTTTCTTCTGCATTCGTCATGTCCGCAGAGTGCATCGTCCCCAACCTCTCTTTACCCCCCACGTCGCTTGTTTGTCCGAGACTGCGTGTGTTTTGTCCCTTGGCCCTACTTTTGCTTTCCCCTCCCTGTCTTTCTGCTGTTCCTTTTGTTCTGTTGCATTCTGATCCATTCAGTGTTCCAGCTCTTCCACGAGCCTCAACTTTGTGAACTTTTTTTTATTAAGCGCCAAGGGTGATATCCTAGACACAGCCACTGGATTGGCTGCTAAAATTGGTGCACATGACTTGGTTTTCGGCCTCCACGTCGCCAAGAATGCATCCAGCGTGTGTGAGAAAGTTGCAACTATGCTGCAACAAGCATCGATAACTGCGCAGATGACAATGACGTGTTAAGGCCCAACTGCCAAACCTACAGGAGCAAAGGGATTCCTTAATGCGAGTAAAGAGCATGCCAAGGACGACGTAGCTGCTAAACAAACTCTCCCGAGACAACAACAGGTCTCTTGGCGACTTCAACGTGGGAATGCATGTTTAAAAATGTCGAACAAGACCACCAAGTGCTACATTACGAAACACTTGATGCATGCATCAAAGTCATTGACCTTTGATTCCCACGAACCAGGCTACACGTTGCTGAGTGACATCAAAGAAGTCTTGTTGAAAGCTGCAAATTCAACTGACCAGGAATACAACATTGGCATCAAGACAAAAGAGTTGTATGAAAACGACATCGACTTTGACCATCTGGAAGGTGAACTTAAGCTCCGCGGTGGACTCCTTCGCCAAGCACGACCCAAAGTCAAGACAGTTACTTCAACCGACACGGACGGTCATGTCTATCATCGTATACAACGAATGTATGAGCATTGAGCACGGCATTCTCTAATATCATACAACTATGACAGACATACCTTCTGGCACCCATGAGTGCAGCATAAGGTGAAAGATCGTTATCTGCACAGATAAGGTTAAAGACACACCTGCGCAGTAAAATAAAGGAGTAAACATACATCAAACTTCTCACACTTCACACTGATAAGAAAAAAAACAGATGAACTAGATATCACATAGCTTGTGTCAACTGTTTTACGAAAGTCATGCTAACTAACTCCACTCGTTCGCATTAGTTTGCCCATAGTTCCAATTGTCAATGTGGCAACTTCATTTACCAATCCAACGAGCATCCAAATCCATGGGATGGTGCAACTTTAGGGTGTGGAGTGAGGTTCAATGGAATATAGTAGTGCCCCTCTCCCAGATAAGGATGCCCCTCTCCCATTTTGTCCCCCCCCCCTTTCAAATTTGTTCAGTCAGCCCTGGCTGGCATGATGGCCGAGACTCGCTCGAGGTACACATATTTGCTTCGAATCTCAGCCGAGCTATAAACTCATACCAGTGTTTCGCAGGCAGGGCGATTCATCAATGTGTTTGCCGTCCCTCGGATAGACGTTAAACTGGGAGTCCCGTCTGCCGGAATTAGTTGGTCGATGTTAAAGATCCCATGGTGTACAGGCATCAACAGCGAATTCTAAGTACCTGTCCAAACTACTGCTGGAAAGGCGGAGGCAAACCACCCAGCATAAGCCTTGCCGAGAGACTGCTCGGCGGCATCGATGCTCTGTGAAGGGTACGGTACTTCAAATCAAAGAACTTATGCTGGTGTACGGAACACCCAGCTTAATGTCAATCTGGGGGGTGCTGTATTTTGTGATGCAACGTGCTGTCAGGGAAACACCTGTTGAGAGTCTAGCGGTGAAACGAACCCAGACTAGACAGGCCACAGGTAAGCGCGTTACCTCGGCACCATTCTGTTGGACTTTCCTCTGCATGAGGTTAAGCTGATTGGCCTTGAATTTTCTTGTGCTTCTCTTAATCATTTCAGGTACGATTTCCCCCCCCCCCCCCCCGACTACAAAAATAATTAAATAATGCACGAGATGAAACTACCACCTAAAAAACTGTCTGAACCCATTTAAATATTAGAGACCTCGATCAAAAGCTTACAGATGTCCTTGATGAGAAAACATGATGCCAGAAGTCCTGGTGGTTGGAGATTTTAACTCTCAGTGTCAGGGGCAACTCCACTCGGCAAACACCACTCGCATTTACAGTGTCGGACTTTTGGGATGAAAGACCTCTAAATGAATGCTACACCTTTGGTTGGCACGCCGATCCAGTTGAGGTAGCGCGTCAGCTTCTTGGCCATGTAGGTCTTGCCCCGAGCAGGAAGACCAACCATGACGACCAACGTGGGTGCAACCGTGATGTGGGTACTGCGCCCTGAGGATCATCCAAACATACACTTAGCATTCTTACTTTATTGGCATTATAAGCTTCTTTTTTTAGCAAAATACAGTCCACCTGAATGCTGTTGAGGAAATAGGGATGGAGTTAGAGGTCAGGTTGCCAGATACATGTTAGATCTGCTTCATCGTGAAACTATGTTCTCAGAAAGGTCGTTTTTCTTCGCTTTAATAATTAAATAATTTTTTAAAAAATTCACCTTTTCAACAGATGTTTGCCTCGCTGGAATTACGAGTCATTCGTCTTTCCAGAAACCATCGAGACCTTTCATCCATTCGACATAGTTGTTTAATCTCCTTGCAAATCGGAGACTCGCTGCAGCTGCGTTACAACCTCGTGCCTTTCAGTGCCAGTTTTGACCTTCGTCGTGAACATCCCCCGAGAAATCGAAATGCCAACCCTCTTGGGCACCCTTCCAGTTTGTAACATGGATGCCAAGTTTGAGATGGATTAAAAAAAAAAAAATTATGATTTAGCAAACAAACACGCAGACCCTTTGTGCTTTATAGTACTGCATTCGTTAGTTACTTATCTCATTATTATGATTACACAATGTTGTTCAAGCATTGTACTCACAAGACAGATAATAACAGTGAATGCGTTCAATCGGCTTTATGGGTTGATGGAACCGGTTTACATGGCAGGTCTGCATGTTTCCACTTAATCTTTGGCACTCATCAACTAACTTGGGTTCGCATATCCTAAAAAAAAACATTCTTGTGTACCTGTGGGCAGTGGTTTGGCGTGCCCTGAGGTCAAAGCCCTTTTAATTGCGAGCTCAGATGCCAATCAGATTGATCTGATACCCGTCTCTCAAACTCCCAAATTATTTTATTTGAAGCCTAATTGTACCACGGAAGGGAACAAGCAACTCTACCTTGATCAGAAGATAAATAATTAAATTGATTGTAGATAAACAAGAACAGCAAACAAAATAAGACAGGCTAATGAACTAGAGCAGCACTCGGTAGAGCACATACCTCCACCAGGCTGAACAGTTTATGTTTCGTATCCCACTGACCTACCCAACTCATCCGCCGTGTTTTCTCATAATCCATCCACAACTTTTTGAGATATCGTAATATATATATATATATATATATATATATATATATATATATATATATATATATATATATATATATATCGTTTTTGGGGCTCATCTCTCAATGGTGAAGAATCACTTAAAAAAAATTTTTTTTTAATTCTCATCTCCGGATCTTCATCAAAATCGAATCTCTTCCTCCTTGTCAAAACACCCAACCGGTCCACCAAGTTTCGTCCGAATCCATCCATAAGTTTTTGAGATATCCTGCTCAAAAAAAGACGGACAGACGGGTGAAAACATAACATCCATCTAGCTTCGGTGGTGGAGGTAGTAACTAACCACAATCATCAACTGTAATGCTGTGGGCCAGCAGGGTAAGTTAAAGAATGGGAAAGCATAAAGTCAAAGTGGGAGTAAAGATTCAAGGTTGAAGAAAAAGAAAGGGATCAGGCCGAATCGGAAGATGCTGGGAGGTACAGTGCACCTTCAGAAAGTATTCACACCCCTCGGCTTTTGGCACATTTTGTTGTGCTACAAATTGAATTTAAAATGGATTAAATTTAAATTTTTTGTCACTGATATACACAAAACACCCCACAACGACAATGTGAAAACAAATTTTCAGAATTTTTTGCAAATTAATTAAAAATTAAAAGGCTGAAATATCATGCATCAATAAGTATTCAAGCCTCTGAGTCAATACTTTGTAGAAGCTCCTTTGGCAGCGATTACAGCTTCGAGTTTTCTCGGGTATGTCTATCATCTTTACACATCTAGAGTTTGGGATTTCCCACCCCCCCCCCCCCCCCCATTCTTCATTGCAGATTTACTCAAGCTCTGTCAAGTTGGATTGGGAGCGTCGGTGAACAGCAATCTTCAAGTCTTTCCACAGATTCTCAATGGGATTCAAGTCTGGGCTTTAGCTGGGCCACTCAAGAACTTTCATGTTCTTGTTCTGAAGCCATTCCAGTGTTACTTTGGCTGTGTGCTTGGGGTTATTGTGCTAGTGGAATGTAAATCATCGTCTCAGTCTATGGTCTTTTGCACTCTGAAGCAGGTTCTCCTCAAGGATTTGCCTGTATTCGGCTCCATTCATAGTTCCCTCTATCCTTACAAGTCTCTGAGTCCCAGCGGCTGAAAATCATCCCCATAGCGCGATGATGCCACCACCATGCTTCACGGTAGGGATGGTGTTAGATGGGTGATGAGCCGTGCTCGGTTTCCACCAGACATAGCACTTTGCATTCAGGCCAAATAGTTCAATTTTTGTCTCATCAGACCACAGAATCTCTTGCCTCCTTCTCTCAGTACTTCACGTGCCATTTTGCAAGCTCCAGGTGTGCTGTCACGTGTCTTTTTCTTAGGAGCGGCTTCCGTTTGGTCACTCTTCCGTAAAGTCTCGATTTATGAAGTGCTGAAGACTTTTGTCCTTCTGGCAGGTTTTCCCATCTCAGCAAAGGAACTCTGTAGTTCTGTCGGAGTGGTCATTGGGTTCTGAGTCCCCTCCATAACCAAGGTCCTTCTTGCTCAGTTTTGTCGGACAGCCAGCTCTAGGAAGAGTCTTGGTAGTTCCATATTCTTTACATTTCCTAATGATGGAGCTCCCTGTACTCTTGAGAACTTTCAACACTCCAGAAATTGTTTTATACCCTTCACCAGATCTATGCGTCCTCACAATTCTATCTTGGAGTTATACGGACAGTTCCTTGGACTTCACGGTAGAGTTTCTGCTCTGACGTGGACTGTTAACTGAAGGACCTTATATAGAAAGGTGTGTTTCTTTCTAAATCACATCCAATCAATTGAATTGGCCAGAGGTGGACTCCAATCAAGTTGTGGAGACAACTCAAGGAGGATCAAAGGAAATTGGATGCACCTGAGCTCAATTTGGAGTGTCATAGCAAAGGGGTTGATGGGGTTAATGATTTTGTAAAAATTTCTGAAAACATGTTTTTACTTTGTCATTATTAGGTATTTTGTGTAGATCAGTGACAAAAAAAATTTAAATTCAGGCTGTCAGTTCAACAAAATGTGCCAAAACTCAAGGGGTGTGAGAATACTTTCTGAAGGCACTGTAATATGGAGTAAGAGATGGAAAAGGAAGTTGAATGAGTGCTGACCGATATATTAGCAGCAGAGGCAGCTGGAATAAACGTCTACCAGCTCATGATGGCAGACAGGTCCGCACGCTTAACGTACATCTAAGGACTGGCAGTGTGATGAAACACCCTTCTTGCGAAACACAAATCCAGCAGGATATAGTCAGGTCTGGAATTGGACCCGGAGTCAACAGCTTGAAGGTAAATGTGCAACCACTGCAACAATCCAATCACTTCCTTCCTCGAGTACAATGGTATTTTTCTGTTGCTCAGTTGGTGATCCACGTCGCGCGCGCACGCACGCATGCACGCACGCACGCACGCACGCACGCACACTACAGCCAGGATATGCCAGATTTCATTTATATCCCAAGACAAGTTTCTGATTGAACATTCTGGGCTCGGTAGATCGATTGCGTTGCTTTTCAATCTGAGGTGCAAGGTTCGACTGAGACAAAGTTCAACTTAAACCATTGCTTCGGGTGAAGATCAAACGCCGCCACCTCCTCCACAACGGTGTGCGCCATACTGGGGACCTTCAATTAATCTGGACTTGGCCTGATGGAAGAGTTCATGTGATAAAGTATTTTGCTCAAATCGATCCACAGTGAAAATGTCCCAGTTTGTTCATGAAACATATGCTGGACAAGCCACAAGAAGAGATCATTTTGACCATCACTCCTCTATTGAGTCATGTCCACATACCTACACGAGGTTTATCCAAGACGAGCAGAAGCCAATGATAAAAAAAAAATATATATATATATATATATATATATATATATATATATATATAAAATATAAAAGAAAGAAAGTAAAAAAAAGAAAACTTATATTCTTGCGCTGGTTAAAAGAGCTCAAAAATGGTAGATTATGTTTCCAAACAGCAAATAAAAAATTTTTTGGGAAGCAATCGAGGCAGTGGTCTGTTCTCTATACACCGCCCATGTTCCATATACAGTCCGATTGAAAAAATTTCGAATTTTCCCCAAGGTTTAGATTAATTTGAAGCAGCTTTCACTGAATGTTTTTTTCTCTCCAAGAAGCGTTTCCATGTTTCAGGGTGGGACAGACAGACAGCATGAGCTCGATCGTATCCAGATTATTCAAACAACCACAACCACATCCTTTACATTCATGCAACACGTCTATTGTTTTACCAAATCATTCAGCAAGCCGAGTTACCAGATGCCCTCCTGCAAAATATGCCAATTAAGGTATCTTTATGTCTAAATGAGAGGAGAGACAAACAGATTGGAGTTCTCTGAAAGGTGTGCTCCAGGATGCAACACCCTCTGCAAGCACCGAACCAGAGTGGCAGCACACATTGGATTGGACGACCAGAAACTACCACTCTACACAGTGGTACCTTCTCATACCGTGCCACTCCACACAGTGGTACCTTCTCATACCGTGCCACTCCACACAGTGGTACCTTCTTATACCGTGCCACTCCCCACAGTGGTACCTTCTTATACCGTGCCACTCCACACAGTGGTACCTTCTCATACCGTGCCACTCCACACAGTGGTACCTTCTCATACCGTGCCACTTCACACAGTGGTACCTTCTCATACCGTGCCACTCCACACAGTGGTACCTTCTCATACCGTGCCACTCCACACAGTGGTACCTTCTTATCCCGTGCCACTCCACACAGTGGTACCTTCTCATACCGTGCCACTCTACACAGTGGTACCTTCTCATACCGTGCCACTCCACACAGTGGTACCTTCTCATACCGTGCCACTCCACACAGTGGTACCTTCTTATACCGTGCCACTCCACACAGTGGTACCTTCTCATACCGTGCCACTCCACACAGTGGTACCTTCTCATACCGTGCCACTCTACACAGTGGTACCTTCTCATACCGTGCCACTCCACACAGTGGTACCTTCTCATACCGTGCCACTCCACACAGTGGTACCTTCTTATACCGTGCCACTCCACACAGTGGCACCAGCACCACACTAATTAACACCATGCCACTACCATCACATGAACTCGGTGTCACCACCGTCACACTAACTCGGTGTCACCACCGTCACACTAACCACCGTCACAATGACTCGGTGTCCCCACCGTCCCACTAACTCGGTGTCACCACAATCACACTAACTCGTATCGGTGACACCACGTGTGTCTCCCACGGGATTCCTGCACCGCACTGTTTCCATCTCGGTGCTCGTTTGGTTCAAGGACAAAATGTTGCCTTTGTTTGTCCTTTCGCGGTTAGAAAGATCCTCACAAGTTTCCCAGTACGTACAGTCTACCCAGCACACTCACACGTGACTACCAACTACCACATCGGAGCAACTGGGAGTGTTTGGGTTTTTTTTTTTTAAACCGATTTGTAAACATTTATGACACGGACAAGGGACGGACACGAGACACGGACAAGGGACGGACACGGGACACGGACAAGGGACGGACACGAGACACGGAGAAGGGACGGACAACACAACGTTATTACAATCGGAATGTGTGATGAGAAACCATTGAACACGAGAAGGAGACGATACTACAAGGGGGTCCGTGACGGTGAGGGGGCGACACGTTCACGTCGACTTCACCAATTGGGACACAACGTGCGCTGTCCGGTTGTTTACTTGAGGTTTTATAACGGGTTCCCAGGCGGGTACATTCCAGCAGATTGGGCATGGAAAGGTGAACACACCATGGCAGGTCGGTGTGTCAATGTACGGTCCGACCATTTTCAAGGGGACTTTGTCCAAGGTCCGTGTAACACGGTCGGACAGTGTTCATCGCACCGGACACACCGGACACCTGAACCGCGGACACGGCCGAGGGACTCGATACAAGGACGTGCATCGACTTCGACAACAGCACCGGCACACAAGACCCTGCCCACAACCAGGTACTGAAAGAACACTGCACGCGCCACACCAGAATTTGACCCTGACAAGCGGAAGGAACAAACGCGTCGTGACGTCACGGTCACGGATGACGTCATACATCGTTACGTTCGTATTCCAAGGCCCGCACTCTTACCTTTCATGCCGCGGCCGTGAGAGGACGTCATCGGTACCGTGTAATGCCGTGTGCGAGAGGAAGGGAAGGAGAGGCAAACGGACAAGTGAGGACGAGGTGTGCAGCGGCTGCGCGCGTGCACACTCCCACACTCCCCCCACCTCGTCTCCTTTCAAACTCCTCGAAATTTCACACCCGTGGAAACAGCTCGGAGCACGTGAAACGCTCAATTATTCATGTGTATCATTGTGTTCGATCCCACGACGTGCGTCTTGTACGGAACGTCCCGATTAAAACGCTCCAAACATGTCAAGGCACTTAACGCACCCAGTTATTCGCTTACATTTGGCTCCTCCCACTTATTCGCACGAGTCGCGGCTCCTCCCACTCCTTGCTTGAGTCGCGGCTCCTCCCACTCCGCACTCGAGTCGAGGCTCCTCCCACTCCTTGCTTGAGTCGCGGCCCCTCCCACTCCTTGCTTGAGTCGCGGCTCCTCCCACTCCTTGCTTGAGTCGCGGCTCCTCCCACTCCTTGCTTGAGTCGCGGCTCCTCCCACTCCTTGCTTGAGTCGCGGCTCCTCCCACTCCTTGCTTGAGTCGCGGCTCCTCCCACTCCGCACTCGAGTCGAGGCTCCTCCCACTCCTTGCTTGAGTCGCGGCGCCTCCCACTTATTCGCAAGAGTCGCGGCTCCTCCCACTCCTTGCTTGAGTCGCGGCTCCTCCCACTCCGCACACGAGTCGAGGCTCCTCCCACTCCTTGCTTGAGTCGCGGCTCCTCCCACTCCTTGCTTGAGTCGCGGCTCCTCCCACTCCTTGCTTGAGTCGCGGCTCCTCCCACTCCACACTCGAGTCGCGGCTCCTCCCATTTCCGCGTTTAAGTTGTGGCTCCTGGTTATTCGCAGAGTCGAAGCCCCTCCCACTCGATCAACTTACCCCCTTTTTTGTTATTTTGTGAATACCTTGTCGAGGCTCGTGTAAGAGCTAACACAACGCACAGCGAGGGGGTCATGAGACAAGAGGGGCGGGAGGGACAAAACAGTGGAGAACAGAGACATTAGGAGATCTGTGGAAGGGAGAAGGATGGGGTGGAGAACATGGGGAATACAAGATGGAACATGACAGGGACTTTCAGGAAGGCAGGGAATTTGAAGGAGCTGGGTTTGGGGTGGATTATCAGGGGTAGAAAAGATCGAGGATTTGGATGGGGGATGATAAGAGATGGTGGTGAACAGCTGTTTTGAAGACCTGGAGGGAGGAATGGGATTGAAGAGGGTGTGGGAGTTTATTCCAAAGGCAGGAAAAAAGAGGAATGAAAGAGGGAAGGTGAACAGTGATTCGTGATTTTGGTAGTTTTCCCAGAAGGGGGTTGTTGGTGGACCTTGAGCGCCCTGCGGAAATATGGTGGGGGCAAATCGCAGACACAGCAAGGGGGGCGAGACTGGAGAGGAGATGGAAGAAGACAGAAAGACCACCGACCTGCCTGTCGTGAGAGAGTGAGAGGCACAAAGACCTGAGAGAGAGGCTCCTCATTGCAGGAGATACCAATGATCCTAAATACTTTGGTTTCCACAGCGTGAAGCTGGGAAAGGGGAGAGGCAGGAGCACCAGCCCAGAGGGGAGAGCAGTGCTCCATCAGGCTGCGGACGACAGCTTTGCATGTGGTCAGGAGCTCAGGTGTGCCGAGGAAGGACTTTGCACGACGGAGGATGCTGAGTCGGCGAGTGGTTTTGGAGGCCGGATTGGAAATGTGGATTTCCCAGGAAAGATCATGGCAGATGACCCTGAGCAAATGAGAGGGTGAGTGGAACAGAGAGAAGGTGAACAAGAGCAGAGGAGTTCTTGTAGCCACCAGTGTCTCCTGGACTGTGTCGTGCGTCCTTTTCATCCGAGAAGGTATAAAAACAGTTCTGTCCCGGTGTCCATCCTCGACACTGCTTGGACGACCGGACCACATCTCCCTCCCTACTCGCTCTGTTTCTCCAGTTTTTCACCCACTGGTAGCGGGCTCGTCGATGCGCCGCTCCCTTAATGCTTCCGACGGCGCATTCGGAGAATTCAAAGATTCCGTCAAAATTGCGTACGTAAAAAATAGATTCGCCTTGTCTCGTCCCACAGTTAAAATGACATTTAAATGTCATTTTAACTCCATCACATACCTCAAGTCCTCAAGTCGCTCTGTTGTAAAGAGTATTTATTTAAATTGACATCCGATGATCCGAGAATTCCCAAAAATCAAAATACAGTAATTGTTTTACAAACGCGTCGAGGGACGTACGTGCATTCTCTGGTGGACACGGGACGGACCTGGCACACTGTATTTGGCCAATCGTACAAACTCGTGCTTCCGGGTTCGTCTCGAGGCATTTTCAAGGTGAGTAGCGCGTGTTGTATATAGATTCTGGTAGATTTCTGTCAAAAAAACATAATCTAACGAATTATATTGTCTACAGAAGCACCTGTTTTAATTTAACACATCCGCACACTAATATTGTAATGTTATCTCTTACCTCATTTTCGTTTTTACTTTAAAAAAAAAAAACATTTTTTAACCACTTCCGGGTTCGTCTCGGGACATTTTCAAAGTTGAGTAACGCGTGTTGTATATAGATTTCTCGTAGATTTCTGTCAAAAAAACATAATCCGACGAATTATATTATCTACAGAAGCACCTGTTTTAATTTAACACATCCGCACAATAATATTATAATGTCATCTCTTACCTCATTTTCGTTTTTATTTAAAAAAAACTTTTTAACTACTTCCGGTTCACGAGTTTAACCGGGGGTCGTGCAGCGTGTTCCGTGCTGTGAGCAGCGTAATGTGTGCGAGCCGTGTGAGCCTTGGGTTGTTGCGCCGTGTCCTCTCATGCTTTCCTGGAGACGTGAGCCTCTCGCTGGCGTACGGGTCCGGCGTGCTGGCTCAGCGTGGCTCCAAATCGGGGGTACGTAGGAGGTACCCGGCGTGTTGGACACAGAACGTTTTAATACAGTACTTTTAATCGCGCTAATCCACATCGATCGTCGTGTCATCAAACTTGTAATAATCTTGGAATCAATCATAAACTTTATCATCATCAGGATGAGATAATTCAAATACCGGAAATTAGTCCATAACTTTGGCATGCTGCAACACAACAAACAACACTGTACTTCAAATCATCACCACTATCATCATCATCATCATCATCACCATCATCATCGTCACCATCACTCCCATCACCATCATAATCATCACCACCACCATCATTATCATCACCACCACC
Source organism: Eptatretus burgeri (assembly GCF_056783735.1). Lineage (NCBI taxonomy): Eukaryota > Metazoa > Chordata > Myxini > Myxiniformes > Myxinidae > Eptatretus > Eptatretus burgeri. The sequence goes on along the minus strand of NC_140978.1, from coordinate 37,622,510 downwards.
ATCACTATCATCATCATCACCACCATCATCACTCCCACCACCACCACCATCATCATCTCCATCATTATCATCATCACCATCACTCCCATCACCCCCACCATCATCATCACCATCACTCCCATCATCACCATCATCACTCCCATCATCATCACCATCACAATCAGCATCATAATCATCACCATCACTCTCCCCTCCACCACCATCATAATCGTCACCACAATCACCATCAGCATTAGCACCACCACCACCATCACCATCACTACTATCACCACCATCATCACCATCACTCCCACCACCGCCATCATCATCATCACCATCATCACTTCCACCACCACCACCATCATCACCGCCACCACCATCACCACCACCACCATCATCACCCCCACCATCATCACCACCCCCACCATCATCATCACCACTATCATCACCATCATCATCATCACCATCACCACCACCATCACAATCATCAGCATCATCATCACCACCATCATCATCATCAGCACCACCACCACCATCATCATCGTCACCACCACCACCATCATCACCACTATCACTATCATCATCACCATCATCACCACTATCACTATCATCATCACCATCATCATAATCATCATCACCACCACCATCATCACTCCCACCACCATCATTAATTCCACCACCACCACCATCATCATAAATGTCACCACCATCACCATCACCACCACTATCATCATCATCACTCCCACCATCACCATCATCATCACCATCATCACTTCCACCACCATCATCATAAATGTCACCACCATCACCACCACCACCACTATCATCATCATCACTCCCACCATCACCATCATCATCACCATCATCACTTCCACCACCATCATCATAAATGTCACCACCACCACTATCATCATCATCACTCCCACCATCACCAACATCATCACCATCACTTCCACCACCACCACCACCATCATCATAATCGTCACCACCACCACCACATCATCATCATCATCACTCCCACCATCATCATCATCATCATGGGTAAATACACTCCTGAAGTAGTTGTTGAGGGTCCCTGCTTTCTTTTCATTTGTTGTGGTGAGTGAACCATCCTCCTTAACGAGGTTCCCAACCCCCTTTCTCCCCTTTGCTTTGTTGTTGACCTACCTCCTGAAGCCTTTTGGGTTGTCTCAAACGCTGTGAACAAGCTCTTCCTCGAACTTGATGTTTAATGATCACGTGATCGGTTGATCCATCGTCGTGTAATTGAACTTGTAATGATCTTCGAATAGATCATGAAGTGTGTCATGATGGTGAGGTAATTAAATTATGGGGATTGAAACCCGAACTTTGGGAATGAGGCAACCCAACGAACAGCACGACTGTACTCTTAACACACCTTGCACCTACATCACTTCTGGTTGAGGCTGGAAGGATAGCCAAAAGGTGTGTACTTTCGACTCCGAGCTGTTCAGTCTTGGTTCGAATCCCGAGTGAGCTGTGGACCGTCCTGCTGGTCCCTCGGATGGACATTAAGCTGGTTGTCCCATAGGCCAGCATTAGTTGGTGGACGTTAAAGACCCCACGGTGTAATTCGGGAAGAGTAGGCGAGTTATTGCCGACACCCTGAACAAATTACAAATTACTGCTCTGTCCTGCAAGGGGGCACTGCATCAGCTGTACTCCCAGGAGTGATTCAACCAGCAGCTCCATGAATGAAAGAATCACTTTCGTGCGTCCAAGACTATGATGAAATTGAGGCTGGCTATCTCCTCGTTGTTTTTTTTATGATTCGTTCCATGGAACCCTCAAGGACTTCTCTGCGGACTCATCATTATCTCGTCCGGAGTTTTTAATTTTTCCCTAAACAGCTCCAGGTTGTACTTGTTGTTCAACAGGACTATCTGTATATCTACACATCATCTCGAGACATACAGTAGCCTCGACATACATCTTGGTGGCATAATGGTTAGAACGTCTGCCCTGAGTAGAGAGAGTACCCATGATGCGGTATGTAGGCTCCATATTGTTTGTCAAGACAAACAAACGAGGAAAGGTAAACAAGAGCTAACAAGGCCAAATAATTAGCGTAACCTTCCATCGCAGTGAATTGGAATAACGAGATGAACGTGCTAGATTGTCGAGCAACTGATGCTATCGTTGCCATGGAAGTGGACACTGCTATCCACGAACGAGGTTGGCGACAATTTTGCAGGTTGATTGACCTAAATGGCCTCGTCCTGCATAGACGTTCCTTGGAAGGAAACTTGTCTTGTTATTTGTCTGTCTCGATGCATATTTACACACATATTGTTACGGCTGTGGAAATTTGCACAACACCAGAAAGGTCCTTAGATCTGTTATGCCAGTAAGTTTATGTGCAGATAGTTCCCCACCATTGTTTTGAGGGTGTTATTCGTGTTCACCGGGCTGCGACGCTTTGAGATAGCCGTTTTTCTTTTCTTTAACATTATTTTGGACCAATCATCCCAAAACAACCAAATCGCCACCACCAACATCATTCCCAAACAACAACTCAAACACCACCACCTTTACCTCTTTACCTCCACAACTCCACCCTGCAAACATCGCTTCACCGCCCTTCTCAAACGACGCCCACAACAACCAAATCGTCACCACCAACATCGTTCCCAAACAACCACAACCAAACCACCACCACCTTCGCCTCTTTACCCTTCACTACCATCAACAACGCCATCCCGCAAACAACGCTTCACCTCCATCCCGGAGACAACGCCATCTTCGCGCTGGCAGGCGAAGCTTCGGTGAATTACACACATCGGCACGGCCGGGACGAAGCCGCGCTGGCAGGCGAAGCTTCGGTGAATTACTCACATTGGCACGGCCGGGACGAAGTCGCGCTGGCAGGCGAAGCTTCGGTGAATTACACACATCGGCACGGCCGGGACGAAGCCGCGCTGGCAGGCGAAGCTTCGGTGAATTACTCACATCGGCGCGGCCGGGACGAAGCCGCGCTGGCAGGCGAAGCTTCGGTGAATTACACACATCGGATGCGAGCCTGCGCATCCGGGTGGAGAACGCCGGAGAGAGCTCACCGGCCAAGCCGGGTGCCTGAGGACAGGCGCGGCCACGCCAGGCCATGGGGGAGTAGACGTCGCGACTTGCCCACCGTCGCGCCACGAGGGCGCGGGTAAGACCCTTTGGTTTCGTGGGCCTGACCGTTCATCCAGGCTCCACGTCATATTCGATCCACGGACCTGTCTGCCACCCTTATCTTTGGGGGTGGCTTTTCTTTGCTTTTTGTGTAAATGTATGTGGTGGCGCCGTCTAGTAAGTAGACTTGTGTAAGTGACTGTGCTTGTGAATAAACCTTTGCTTGTAGTCGGTGGTATTGCTTTCTTGCCTGTATCCGTGTTTTATTCCTTGTTGGCAGTACATACATGCATGACTCATTCATTGCCTTGCCTGTATATACGTGCAACTGTAAATAAATGTGCTTTGTTTGAATGTTCCCAGTTCATTGCGTCCTTTCCCGTTGAAAGTGCTATCTTGCATCACGGAAGAAATTGGTAGAGGGGTGTAAGCACCCAGAAAACAGAATCACATCCGTCGAGGTCGGTGATAACACCGCTCGGTTATCACTGTAGCACGGAATGGACCGCTTAAGCAGTTTGTGTCCTCGGCCGACCTGCGGCGAGGTACGATCGCCCGGTCGACTACTCGCGCAGGTACTTAAGTAGGTCGAATTTGGCGAGCAACCCTATCCTGCGCGGGTGGGCAATTGGCACGATCGTGGTGAGGTTAACCCCCCACCCGTGACTGGCTCCTGGTGGTAGTTCCAGGAGGGTCACGACTGAATTGTCCATCCGGTGGGCGACGCGGTTGTGATTGGAGTTACGCAATCGCTTGCACGCCAGGCGGGCCAGAATTCGCAACAATATCTATCTCTATACATCATGAAATCCCTATACGCAAGTTTTAACCTCCCACAACGAAGCGCAATTTCTGGGCCTGCTACTCCCACATCACAGTCAGGTTGGTGGCCTCTCTGTCTTCTGCCCTCTCCTTTCTGATGTTGTACCCTCTGTTCACTCCCAGGTATCTCCAGGATACATGCATTCTGCCAGTAACCCCATTCTGGTGAAACCCACAAAATCCAGGCTGGCTGCTCACATCCACTCCTTTGTTCCTGTTTTATGTCACTTGTGGAACCAACTTGATCGGTCTGTTCAATCTCATTCTTCCCTCAAGGGCTTCAAGATCACTGGTCATGCTCCTCCTGCTCCTGCGTTCCACCTCTCCTTCACACTGTTATGTCTTTGCCGGCCAGGTCGATCACGAGTTGCCTGTCTCTCGGACCTGCTTCCAGACCTTTGACCCTGAAGCCGACGAGCCGCAGATAACTCCGCAGCATGATTGGTTGCTAAGCAACCACGGACGCCGTTGAAGGTGGCTAAATCTGGTAGGGTCCCCGTGCTCAAATCTCCCGTTACCTTCCTGGTTATTTAGTTATCCCACATGTGGAACCGTGCTCTCGACACCCCACCCTTATCTTTTAATTGGGTACGACCGAGCAGAACTGCGACTGAGACATTGGTTTGTCTATCATTGTGAACCAGTGAGGTACAACCTCCCATCGACTCATGACTACTATGTGCAGCCAATGGAGGAAACAGATGATCGAATAGGTTTGGAAAGTTAATAATGATTTAACAAAGGCATGTATTTACGAGCAGGTATTCACAAAAAAAGGCTCAACCCCGAGCACATGGCGTAAAGAAGCCCTTACACATTTGGCTTATCACTAAAGACAACACAGGCACGCCTCATTCACCTGGCAAAGTTGACTCAAGTAAGGGGATTGAAAGAGGAAGAAGAACAAGTCGGGGCACATTGTCGACCCCTTTCTCACCCACATGTGAGCTGGCAGGCCCACGTGGATCCCAACTTGAAGGGGAAGGGAAAAGTACGAAGAGCGGAAAGCGGACGCTGTGGTGCAGCGTGTTGGGAGAGGTGCGGTGTATGCAATATGTGCACGAGAGGAAACCGTGAGGGTGTAAGTCAGTAACCCCACCCCGATGGGTCAAGAGGTAATCGTTGACGCTCTCTGTGTCCTGACGGGTCAAGAGGCAACGGTTGAGTTATTTTATGCGTCCCAAGTAAACAGATTGGAAGTAGCGTTGTAAGAGAAAGATCATGTAAGTCAGTGTGTTTTGCCGCTGTGTCCAGGGAACCTGTGCTGTTCGCCCACTTCCAGCCTGCTCGTCTCAGCCGAGGTTTGCCTTTGTAGAGGTTTGTCTTGTGGCGCAGCTCATCTCGTACCGTTCCCCAGACGCAAAACACCCCCGAGATGCGAAGCAGCCCCGATACCGGTCCTTACTTCCTTCACAGTTCCCTCACTGCAGCGTACTCGGTGATGAATGGCTTTGCAGGGCAGCGATGGCAGCGCTGAAATTGCGCAGTGTGGAGGACTCGGATAGCACTGGAATGGCTTTGAATGATAATGTGTGTGTTTTGTAATGTCGTGTGTGCATGTTGCACTGTAGGAAGGTGTGGGTGAGGAGAGGGGTAAAGAGGGATGGGGAGAGAGAGATTTGAAGGGATAGAGATTTTGGAGAGGGAATAATTACAAAGGGAGGGATTCGGACTTGCCACACAAACACAGCACATTTCCCTGTCCAATGATGCGAGGGGATGGGTAACCTAATTAAACAAAATTGCAAAGGAAATATCTAACCTCGGAATCCCTTATGTGTTGAGTGCGACACAATCTTTCCACAACCACAACAATACTGTTAATTGGTTCACGAGTCAGTAAGTGACCACTATATTCGTTATGGGTGTCTGTCTGTCTGTCTGTCTGTCTGTCCCGAGCATAGCTCCGTGGGTTTTGATCCGATCCTGATAAAATTTGGATGGGAGGTTTATATCATGATCTAGTTGTGTTTTCCTGAGAATGGGCGTGGTGCGCCAATTATTGGCGGAGCCACGCCCAAAAAGCATGTGTTTTTAGGGGGTAGCCGATTTCAAGTTGCATCTTCTCCGAGGGGGTTTGTCAAATATGGCAGGAGTTTCAGTATTTGGTTAGCCCAATGGCACCCGCATAGCCCCACGGAGCTCGATGATTTTTTTTTTTTCATTTTCGTCCCAAGGTCAAGGTCACTCGGTCACGAACTTAGAAAATTGCGATTTTGACATAAAAATCCATCTTCTCCGAGGGGGTTTGTCAAATCTGGCAGGGGTTTCGGTATTTGGTTAGCCCAATGGCACCTGCATAGCCCCACGGAGCTCGATTTTTCATTTTCGTCCCAAGGTCAAGGTCACAAGGTCACGAACTTAGAAAATTGCGAATTTTGACATAAAAATCATATGACCGCCCAAACTTTGAGAGCTGGGATGACAATATTTTTATGCATAATCTTGAGGTCATTCCCCACTTTCAGTCTTGAAACCATTTTGCTCTATCTCGAACACCTTGCCCGTGGCGCCCCCTTCAAGTTTGTTTTTACGCTGATTTCATCAAAGTATGGATAATAAATCCGTGGATTGTGAAATTCCATATAGCCTATATGACGTTATATTGTTCCTGGAATGTTCCAGAGGAAGTTTTGCACCAAAGGTCATAATCCTTGACCTTTGACCTTTAAAGTTCACAAAGGTCAAATTTTCAAAGTTGTGGGAATCGAACCGGGTTTTCGACCTTCTTCGACGAACTAACTCCAATAATCTATAGCACGTATCCTGTTTCCTTATTTTAATGTCCACAACATTGTTTTGTGACCTTTAAAGGTTATGCAAAGGTAAATTTTTTAAAGTTGTTCAGCGAAACCGAGTTTTCGACATTTTGCAGCTAATAACCCGTCGCTCGTACCACATCATGTTGATCATTTTTATAACTTGGTCAAATATTATCACATTGTCTCATCCTTGACTTCTGAAACAATCTACATCGTCAAATACCGCTCGTGAACCATCGTCGTCTTCAGACTTGTTCTCTACTAAAATGTTGAAAAATCTTTTACTTTTGTCTTGCACTTAAAAAATGATTAATTGTGGCATCTCCATCGTTTACGGGTGTGAGGCTATTTTCGGATGATCTTCTGACTTTGCACTATTGTGTGGCCTGCTGATGGGAGATGGCCCTCAATGTGACTCTTTTCTCTGACCTTTCTGTGTAACCCCTTGAAACCCCCCCCCCCCAGAACAACATTCTCGACTTCCTCTTGGCAGTGAACGAACCCACGAGCTGGCACGTCCAGAACCTCAAAATGAACCCACGGCATTATTCGTGCGTACGGATCATGGGACCCCAGTGGATTGCCAAGATACAGCTCAACTATGGAGCTTCTGTCTACTTCAACACCTTGGTACCCTGTGAAGGCAGAGTGAGTGCCTGAGCGCTGTTTTTTGGGGGCTGGTAGGATGGCCTAGAGGTGTGCGCACTCACCTCTCAGCTGCTTAGCTTGTGTTTGAATCTACACCCACATAAAAACCTTCATCCTGATGTCTCTAAGGCATGTGTGTGTGTGTGTGTGTGTGTGTGTGTGTGTGTGTGTGTGTGTGTGTGTGTGTGTGTGTGTGTGTGTGTGTGTGTGTGTGTGTGTGTGTGTGTGTGTGTGTGTGTGTGTGTGTGTGCGCGCGTGCCATCCCTCAGATGGATGTTAAACTGGTGTTCCATCTGCCGGCATTAGCTAGTGGACGTTAATGATCCAACGGTGTCCTTTGCGTAGAGTAGGCGAGCTATCGCTGGCACCCTGAACAAATTACAAGATCCGGCTTTAACCTACATGCCTGGTGTTGGCTTAACGGTTAGGGTGGCGGGATTTGGATCCTTGGCTCTTGAGTTCAAATCCCGCTCAGCTGTTGAATTAATACCAGGTGGGGTTAACTCGACCTGTCATCCTTCCGAGCTTGGCAAAATGAGTGCGAGCTTGCTGGTATCCTGTGTCGGAGTGGCGACCCGTCCAGGATTGTGCCCAATAGCCAAGGAGACTGCTTAGGCAGCACCAACGCTCTTCACAGAGCATGGTCCCAATCTCCTCTCCTCCTTTAATCTACAGGGGAGCACTGCATCAATGGCACAGCTGCATCCCCAGTAAATTATGCCACCAGAAGCAATGTGCTGCACACGAAACGAAAGGAAAGGAACTGTTTTTTCAAAATGAATGAAATTCCTTTAAAGACTCATTTCCGATTACTCTCAGACAGACGAGACGTTAAGCACTCTGTGTTTGCTGATCTTATCAACCCTTCATCTCAGGCCTTGTACATGAAATTAGAATGGCAACCTTTTTTATTTTTTGTCTCTGAGCACGTCATTATTTGCTGGTGTCCTGAGCACTGGCCAAGTTCCTCGTGTGCATCTGTTTGCTGACCATGTTTAGACTGCCACGGCTACTACTTTGCAACTACTGCGCAGCCTGACATTACCATGCAATAACCGTTATCAGTGAATACCAGTGATCCAGCGAACGCGTTGAAATCCATCAAGGTTGCAGTTGGAGTCGGGGCCTACTTAAATGTGTTTGCTATTGCCTCAGCTGATGAAGTATGGGGTGATCAGTACAGAGGATCTGTTGGACGACTTGTTGCACTGGAAGACGTTGTACGTGAGTGGGCGTCTCCACAAACCAGTAAGTGTAAACGAGTCGCTCAAAGCTCGAGCATCGGTCTGATCTGCAGCTGGAGATGCGTCTACGAATGTCACGTCTAAAATGTTCATTGAAAATCCTACAATCGCCTTATTGTTGACGATTGGGTGCGTTCTCGTGTGCTGTGTTCGGAAGGTGAGAATCCTGAGGCAACAGGATGGTGAAGGAAGACTGCACACCGCACTGCAGGTCAACCTGCGCAGTGCCATGACCGCCGCGTTGCTCACTCTACCGGAGAGCTTCAGCGAGGAGCAGCTCTTCACAACCATCGCCGGGCTCTCTTACACGGGTAGAACTGTCAATACTGAATCCTTCCCTGCACTCTTAAACACTGTTACACAGAACGAGAAGCAATCGACTTTTATCTCGATGCAGAAGTTGTGTTCCATAAGTCATCATATGCAGCGTTCCTCAACTAATTGTCAAACTAAACTCTATCTCAAGTCCGTTAGTCGGCAGTCAATCCATCACTCTATCTGGGATATACTTGCTTTATAACCAGGAGATTTCCGCATGGTGGTCGGGGAGGATCGTAGCAAAGTGGAGAACATTGTGCACCCTAACCTCGAAGAGTTCCGACGCCTGTACGCTCAATTCCTGCACGAGAGTCCCTACGTTGTATACCAGCCAAGCCAAGGTCGGCTGGAGGTACGAGAGCACAACAGGGAGTGGTGGTGTAGGGTTGTTTCTGGTAGAGATGGATGGCAATTGATGCGTACCTCCACTGCCTCCAGTTGGACAAGAGTGCAGACACTCAGTTTACACAGCTACTGGCACTGCCCACACATCTGCAACAACAGCTGACAAACCTCGTGGACCCTCCGGGCAGGAACCGTGATGTCGAGGAAGTTCTTCTGCAGATCTCGCAAGATCCAGAGTGCGGTCTTTGGGTGCGAAAAGGTAATTTTTCTGCGGGTCTCGTGAGTTAGAAGGAAATTTTTCGAATTGATCTTTCTTTCTTTCCGTCAAAGAAAAATAAATTAATAATTCGAGCATTAATAGTGTTTGTTCTGATTTGTGTACGCTTGGTGTTGGCTTAATGGTTAGGTGATGGCCTTAGGATCCTCAGGTCCTGAGTTCAATTCCTGCTCGGCTGTTTAATTAACACCAGGTGGGGTTGACTCAACCTGTCATCCTTCCGAGGTCGGCAAAATGAGCACCAGCTTGCTGGGATTATTGAGCCGTTTAAGTATCCTGCGTCGGAGTGGCGACCCGTCCAGGATGGTGCCCAATAACCCAGGTGATTGCTTCAGCAGCACCGACGCTCTGTATGGAGTATGGTCCCGATGGATGGATGGATGATCGGTGTCCTTAATCCAGAACGCCAACCAGCTTCGTGTCAACAAACCAGCGTTCCTTCTTTATTGGACTTGCTTTGGAAGATGTGGAGCTCTTGGCTTCTTTCAATAGTTCTTCGTTCGTATGCAGCACAAAGCTGTGGGGTGGCATCATTGTTTGAGGGTGCGGCTGTGCCACGATGCGATGCCCTCTGCTGGCTGGTTCGGGCTCAAATTTATAATTTGTTCACGGTGCTGGTGATAGCTCGCCTACTTTTCGCGAAGGACACCATGGGATCTTTCACGTTCACCAAATAATGCTGGCAGATGGGATGACCGTTTAACGTCCATCTGAGGGACGGCTCGTGCATTGATGAATCGCCATACTCGCGAAACACTGGGATGGCAGTTTATAGCTGGGCCGAGATTCGAACCCAGGTATACAGCTTAGAGGAGAGTGTGCGTACCGCGAGCTTATCCTGTCAGCCCTACCTCTTCAAATGAAGCCAACCGTCTTGTTTTGAGCCTCTCATTTTATTTTTTTTTATGTAATAAAGGTTAATGTATTGTGAATGATAAGGACGGGAGAGGCAAAACTTCCCCAAATTCCAAAAGGTTGCATTTGACACAAAGCGGTCTTTTTATTATTTGTTTGGATCTCCTTACAGTTATTGAAGACTCGTGGTGGACACATTAGGGGGGGACAGTGTACCTTTACATGAATTACGAGGACAATAGGAGACATTGGATAAATAAACACACTACATGGGATTCCTGCACCATAGGCCTTGGGTTCCAATGGGATGGCAAACAGACAAACTTCCCATGCACCTTGGCACATGTTCAGGCTACCAAATAAATTTTTTTAATCTTAATTAAAGGAAATCAAGTAAGGAAGTGTGATTACAATGGCTGCCAGACAAACGTTGTGCTTTGTTTTTTAATTGCACTCAAATCTTTACAGGAATTTCAACCATTGTGAAGAGGTCGAGCTTGAGTCAAAGCATGAAGGGGATCGTCACCGCAGGTAATCCTATCACTGGGTTTGTGTTTTGAGATGCTCACCGAGACAAAACAACAGCTTAGCACTGCATCACCAACTCTGTTATGGCCTAGTGGTGTGCACACACACATTCACTCACCTCTGAACTGTGTAGCCTGTGTTTCAATCCCCACCCAGATATAAACTGTCATCATGGTGTTTCGCAGGCAGGTTGATTAATCAACGTGTGTGCCGTCCCTTGGATGGACGTTAAACCGGCGTCGCATCTTTCAACATCAGTTGCTGATCGTTAAAGATCCCATAGTGCCCTTTTTTGAAGATTTGGCGGGCTATCGCCGGCACCCTGGCCAAATTCCTGTCATAACCTACAGGGGGCACTGCATTAGCGGCAAAGCCGTGCTCTTGGAAACGATGCACCCAGCAGCCGTAGGTTGCATATGAAGCGGCACCCTCCTTGATGCATCGCCCTTCCTGTGCAGCACCATTGTGATGGTGTTACAATCAGACCAGGAATCGAACCCTGGCTACACAGCTCACAATGCAGGAGTACGCTAACTCTGAGCTATCCCATCATCCCAATCCATCAGCTCCTGGATGTCTAATGACCTGATGTAGTTAACCAGACAAACGTCGACTTAGCCTGGCAACATGAGTGGTAAGAATGTATGTTTGGCATTGTTCATTTTGTTCATTTACAGGTCCTGTGAAGGCGATCAGGTACAGTGCGCAGAAGGTGAAGAAAATGTGGAAAGGATTTCTCACTTCGAGGAGATGATGCTGTGCATCAATTGCTGGAACAATTAAATTGTTGCTGGTGGCCATTAAAACATGTGTATGTGCCGTGTATGTGATTGAACGACTGTGATGCTGCATATCCCAGGGCTGGCAGGATGGCCTCGACCTTGAGGTACACACACTCACCTCTAAGCTCTCTCGCATGGGTTTGAATCCCAACCCAACTATAAACCGTCATCCCGGTGTTTCACAGGCAGGGTGATTCATCAATGTGTGTGCCGTCCATCGGATGGACGTGAAACGGGAATCCCGCCTGCCGACATGATTTGGTGGATATTGAAGATCCCACATCGGTGAGCTATTGCCGGCACCCTGGCCAAATTCCAAATTCCAAATTCCTGCTCTAACTTACAAAGGGCATTACATGAGGGGCACAGGTATGCCCTCAGCCAATGACGCTACCTCACAGCCTTGTGCGGTACACAAAAGAAGAAGACTGTATATCCCTGCATTGTACCATAACCTTCGCTGGAGTAATTTCGATGGAACACTAATGGATAGTTAAGTTTTAAAAATAAAGAATATTCCATTCAGATGGTCCTATTGATCCATTTTGACCCACAACCGGGGCGTAACTTGGTGGTGCGGGCATGGAGGAATAGTTTTGATTGGTTGTCGCACCTGCGAATAAAATGTGCCCACAGAAGACCTCATTCACCACCGGGGTGTTACTTGTTAACAAAATATTTACCCTCGCCGAAGGAGAGGGTATTACATATTGCATCAGGAAGTACTCCTCGTGGGGAATGTGATTTTTTTTTTTTGATGACGTCTTAATTGCACATGTGGAACGCTACATCCGGTCAGTATGAAAATTTTTGAGGGTCATCTTGGGATAAAATGGTGCACAAATTTTTTTTTTCATGATGTCATTGGTCACGTGATTCAGCAGCCACATTGTTTTGTTTGTTTTTTTAAAGCTAAAAAAACTTCTCTGAAATGGCTGAACCAGTCATCACTGCCGGCAGTTATAAAGTGGCATTTCGAATCGTGTCTCTTATTAATTACGTAACGCACCAACACACAAACGCCACACAACACACCACAAAAAAAAAAAAAACAACACAAACAAAATACCACACAAAACAAGTCCTGGCGAGGATCTGCGATGTCTGATTGCTCTTTTTCTTGTTTTTTTGTTTTTTTTTTCCTCTACAAAAGCTGAAAATATGGTTACTAATTTCAGCATAAAAACTAGCGGTCTGTGTTGGCTGCACAAGAGAGACGTGTTGCATTTCTCTGACGAGCAACTAATCAGTTTTACAAAGTCAGAGTGATGCAGCTGCTATTTGCCGGAGTACTTATGCTGTTATGTACAATACAATATGGAGTCCTCTGCAATAAGGAAGGCGGGGGTTTTCCAAATCATCGGAGAGTAAATGTAGATGAGGAACAAGATTGGGCACAACACACTACATGCGGAAGTCCAGTCTTTGTTGGGAGATGAGAGGTTTACATTGATAACACAACTGTGTAAGTGGAGGAAGTCAGAAGGCCATGTGTCGAGGTGGCCTTGTATGCCGCAGGGCGGTGAGCTTGGCAAAGCAGAGCAGGATTTTCGACAATGTTGAAGGCTTAAGAGTTATCCCAGGAGAAGTTCTTGTCTTCTTGTTTGAAATTTAGTACTTACGACCAATGCTGAGGGAGAATCAGCAGCAGTTTCATGGCTGATTTTCTGGGATGGAATGTATTTATTTATTTATTTGTTTTTATACATGCTCCTAGCCTCATGGAAGAGTTATGACGCAGAACAAAATCAGGACAATACAACAAAGGGAACAGCAGGAGAAAGGGGAAACACCAACAGCAGGGCGGAGGGAGAAAGTGGATGGAAATCGACAAACAAGGGATGCACGTAACGAAGAGGGGTAAGGGAGAACGTAACGAGTGGACAAGATGGATACATAAGCAAAATTTTGGGAGGGATGGGGGATGGTTTAATGGGTGTAGAAAAGATCATGGTTTTCGATGGGGGATGATTTGAGATGCTGGTGAACATCTATCTTGCAGACCTGGAGGGAAGAATGAGATTGAAGAGAGTATGGAAGGTGGTTGTTCTACAGGTGGGGAAAAAGAGGAATAAATGAGTGGAGGTGAGCAGTGATCCTGCATTTAGGCAGTTTCATGAAGAGGGGCCTGCTGGGGGACTGCATGTGTCCTGCAGATACCTGGTTGGGGGGAAGGGAGACAATGCATGGAGAGGACAGAGTGTGCAAGTCCAGAAATAAGGCGGAAGAAGGCAGAGAGACCACTGACCTGTCGGCAATGGCGAAGTCATAGACCCATCGACTCAGCTTCATCACGAGAGATTCCATTGATATCGAAGGCCTTTGAAGGGAATCCAAACTGATGTTGAGAGATTCATTCTGTTTGAAAACAGGAAAGATGATGTCAGTGGTGATGATGGATTCCAAAACTTTGTTTATATTTCAAAGCAATCTGCCTGGTTTGTTCTTGAGAGGATCTGTTTTTGCAACCACAGGTCCAATTGACCTCGTAGTGCCTTAATGCAATCTGCATATAAATATTTGGGATGCAGCCATTCCAGGATGAGTGCTTTTATGTATTCATCATATATATATATATATATATATATATATATATATATATATATATATATATATATATATATATATATATATATATCTCTCTCTCTCTCTCTCTCTCTCTCTCTCTCTCTCTCTCTCTCTCTCTCTCTCTCTCTCTCTCTCTCTCTCTCTCTCTCTCTCTCTCTCATCCCAACTCTCTCTCATCCCAACTCTCTCTCTCTCTCTCTCTCTCTCTCTCTCTCTCATCCCAACTCTCTCTCTCTCTCTCTCTCTCTCTCTCTCTCTCTCTCTCTCTCTCTCTCTCTCTCTCTCTCTCTCTCTCTCTCTCTCTCTCTCTCTCTCTCTCTCTCTCTCTCGTATGCAGCACACTGCTGCTGGTTGCATCATTTACTGAGGGTACAGGTGTGCTGCTGATGTTTCCCGCTTTAGGTTACAGCAGGAATTTCGATTTTGTTGGGGGTGCCAGCGATAGCTTGCCTACTCTGTGAAGGACACCTTGGGTTCTTTAACGTCCACCAACCTCTGCCAGCAAATGGGATTCCCAGTTTACCGTCCATCTGAGGGATGGCACAAATGATGACGAATCTCCCTGTCCGAAACACCAGGATAACCGTTTATAGCTGGGTTGAAATTCGAACCCAAGCTAGACAGCTTAGTGGTGAGTGGTGTTGGAGTACTACAGCCTTCTTCAGGGACAAAAATGATTCTGGATCCAGGTCTCTGTGGATAATAATGATGATGCCGAACAGATCCCATCATCCGATTAGCTGTCCTGGCACACTCACCAATATAATCAATATGCATATCAAACAAAATATAATACATTTCAAGGTTACCAAGAAGTCTTCTTCATAGTGGATTAGAGTAGCTGAAGGTTGGTTCTATTGTTGTCAGGTCCCGTCCAATAGCCTGTGAGAAACGTTTGCCGATGTGAACGAACTTCTGTTTTTCTTGGTGAAACCAGAAGCCCGGTATCAGGCCATTCCAGTTTGCGGTCCAAACCTTGTCGGAAGTATTGGCCTTCTGGTTCAGTGACGACTGTGCAGTATTTTTTTTTATTATCCACAGAGATCTGTTTTATCCTCAAGGTCACTGGCAGGCCACAATGTGAACAATAAAATGTGACTAGGCCAAGTACATGACCTTGCCTAATATCAATGACAATAAAAACCTGTGATGACTTGGTCCAAATTGACTCCCACACCTTGTCTCTGATATTCTTAATAAAGGTCATCATTATCATGTCTCCTGAAGTTAGTGTAGTCTTGTAAATTTTCCAGTCTGCACTATGGATGGTACTTGGTTAAATTGGTGGATGGTGTTTAGAGTGCTCATGATTGGGTGATGCTCAGTGCAAGTTGAAACGCTCAAACCTTGTCTAGACCCTGTTTGAAAGCTTCAACAGACTGAGCATCCACAACATTCTGGGGAAGACTGTTCCAGTCTTTAACTACCCTCTGACTGAAGAAATGTTTCCTCCTGCACTTTGGCGCAAAGAGTTTAAGGGAGTGGCTTCGCGTTGAAGGGTATTGAGCCGGTGTGAAGAAATGTTGCGGTCTCATCCGGTCGATTCCGTGGAGCACGTTAAATGTTTGGATTATATCACCATGGCGGTGGCAGTAGAAAAGCGAAAACATTCAAACGCCGGGGTCTCTCTGGATCGGAAATTTAACGGAGCAAAGGAATCATCCTTGGAATTTGTCTCTGGACCTTCTCAACTACATCGATGTCCATCAGGAATATAGGGTGCCAGGCAATGTTTCCGTACTCCAACAATGGATGTACCAGTGCCTGGAACATCACAGGGAGGGTTTCTTCATCCAGACTCACAAAGGATCATTTGGTTAGCCTAAGTGTCTGGTTGGCCTTGTTAACCTGAACTGCCACATGCTTATGGAAGCTCAATTCCCTATCCATGATGGTTCCAAGGTCAATCTCCTCAATCACTTCCCGCAACTCTGCATTCCCCATATGGTATGACTTCCTGATGTTACCTCTACCCAGGTGCAGAGTCTTGCATTTGTTCAGATTGAAAGGAATTCACCAGAGTGTGACCATTCCATGGCACTATCTGCTGCAGGTCCTTCTGGACGACTAAAGTCGATGCTTGGTTAAAACCTGGTCCACACACTTTGGCATCATCCGCGTAGAGTTGGATACTGCTACAGATTGAAAGCAGCAGGTCATTGATGAATATGACAAATGGTGATGAACCAAGGCTACTACCTTGCAGTATTCCACTGATTTTGCCCAATCTGACTTGGCTCCATTCAC
>NC_140978.1:37588500-37596000 GCF_056783735.1 Eptatretus burgeri | reverse complement strand
TTACGTGGCCGTCAGCACGCCGGCGGGCGCGAATCCGTAACACTGGTGTCAGGTCGTGCGATACAAACCCATCGCCCTCCTCACGGCACTGGTAACGGAGAACGGGAAAACGGGCTCTCCTGTCTCCGGCTAAATTCACGGGAATCGGTCCAGGGGTGAGAGAAGCGACCCCCGATTCCCTCCAAATTACGAGCGATTCAAATTAACCCTTTAAGAGAAGCAAGATGGCGTCTCAAGGCGAGCGGGAGCCGGGGGTATTAGAAATGGATGTAGAATGTGTAGAATCCATGGTCCAGGATGGAATCCCCGTGCAGGAAATGTTGATTGTGCAGGAACATGGACTCGCCCAACTGAACCCAGAGCCCGAAATAGGTGCGGCGGCGGCCGCGGTGTATGGCACCTCCCCTCCCCCTCTCCACCAAAACCCTTCCCCAACCCCTGCCGAAACGGCTCACTCAAGCGCACCCGACATGGCCCAGCTATGCGCCATGCTGGCAGAAATGACAGCGAAGATAAATGCGAACATGAACGAAAAGATGGATGCGAATACACAAAAGATGGATGCGAATACACAACAAATGAACGGAATGGAAACAAACATGAAGGAAGAAATGAAAGAGCTACGGGGTGAGACGCAGAACATGGGCCGATGCCTGCAGGCGGGCATGAAGGCCGTGACCAGGGAGATAGGAATGGCGACTCCACGTGTGGAAGCAAATGAGCTGGAAGGGGGTGCAACGGCTGACAGGCCCGCGGTGGAGGCGGGTAAAAAAATAATTTGGGGGGCGTGTTGGGCGAGGGTCGTGACAGAGGAATCGACGGTGACCAAGAGGGAAAAATGAAATGGGGAGACCAAAACGTGTGAGACGAGACACGAGGTGACGACGACAGAAACTTATAAATGTATAACGACACAGGAGACAGAAAAAATAGAGGAGAGACAACACGATGAAGACGGGGTAAGTGACGCGCACACACACACGGAGGTAGTGGAGGATAGTGAGGTTGAGCTCGCGGAGCGTGTAGGGACCCAGTGCGAGCACCTGGATGGCCTCCTCCAGGAACGAGGGGAGGGAGTCTGCCCCCTTGAGGCGAGTCACGACCAGGTGAGTTCGGTCGTGCTTTGCGAGGTCGAGGGGAGGAGTGCTGTGGACGGGTGCACGGAGAGCTTGGGGGGTATAGAGGCCCCGGAGACCCTTGTGGGGACACGAATCCCCAGTGTGGTTGTCCCTGTGTGTGTGGTGCAAGGTGTGAGTGCGTCCCCGTGTGTGGAAGCGACCCCGTGTGTGAGTGGTGTGGTGGCAATTGTGCCGGAGTACGTGCTTCCCAGCACGCCGTGTGTGGATGAGGCACCGTGTGTGAGTGTCGCCGTGTGTGTGTGTGTGGATGAGGCACCGCGGTTGAGTTCCCCCGCGTGTATGAGTGAGGCACGGTGTGTGGATGAGGCACAGCGGTTGAGTGCCCCCGCGTGTGTGAGTAGTATGGTTTGTGTGAGTGGTGAGGCACGCGTGAGTGAACGGCCGTATGCAAGGGAGACCGTGTGTGTGAGAGAGCGGTATGTGAGGGAGATGTCGGTTGGCATGCGGGAGCACGCAGCCGCGTCTCCCGGTGTGAATTTAATGGAGTGGAGTGTGTGCGTCGTAACACGCAGGTGTGCGTGGGTCGAATGGCGACGACGACGGCGACAGAGGAAAGAAAGCCGAGTAGCGGCTGTAGTTGTTTCGAGGACCGTGCCGGGTTCACCCAGCCGCGAGGACGAGGTCCGTGCTATGCAACGCACGAGACCACCACGTGCTCGCTTGCGAGAGTGAAGTCCCGGTCCGGAAACGCATGCGGTGGATTTGCCGATCCCGCGGACGGACAAAGTTTAGGCAGGATAATGGATTTGGACCGGACGGGTTCTCCACGCGATCGTGTGTGTTAAGCTCCAACGGGCAAAGCACATGTGTTCGCGTGGGGAACCCCTCAAGACGTGGGGCTTGTGTTTTTTTTTATGCGCACGGTGACGTCATGGCTGCACGTGGGGTTGGAATCCGGCAGGAGGGGTATCTCTGCCGGATGGTACCGTCCAAGGAGGGACGAGGAACACGTGCAGCTGCATGACGTCACGGGCTGGTGTAAAGGGCGCGAGCTGCGAGTTGCCGCGCTGGTGATGCGCATGGAAAAAAAAAAGAAAAAAAAGAAAAAGCAAGCCTCACTTTCGGGTGCACAGGATTCCTGGGCAAGGGGTGGAAGACCCCCTTACCTGGGCACAGGATGAAAACTAGTTAGGGGGAAGGGTTAGCTTAGTTAGACCGACTCCATGGGGCAGGGGTAAGTCCTCATGGAGTCCGTGGAATGGATTAGTTCGAGGGATTGTAGCCAGATTTAGGTTGGGAAATAAAATGATTTATTTGGAGACAGTGACAGACTTGTGGATGTGTAGAGTTGACGTAGTTTAGCGACGTAGTGTTAAAAGGAACGTGCTGTAGTTTAAGGGACGACGTGGGAGCACGAGTTAGTTAGGGGAGGTAGTTAGAAGGATGGCAGAGTTCAGCGGTGTGTGTGCTGAAGAGTTGTGAGGTGAGTGCATGTGCTTGGTGAGTGAGTGAGGCCAGCGGGTCTGTGTGAGTGGAGCGAATGGGGAATGCATGGTGCGATGAGTGATTGGGGGGAGGAGTGACTCCCGCCCAAGGGACCCCCGGGGTCAGAGTAAAGTGAGTTAGCTGGGTTAGTCAAATTGAAAAATGGAGGTCGTTTTGTTGTTGGTGGGAGTGTAGGTTCGAAACCCGTTTGGAGGGGTGCAGGAGCCCTGTTGATGGGCTTGGGAGCGTGGCTGCGAAAGGTGAGTATCGCTGAGTGGGTACCCCGGGCACCAGGCTAGTCGGCCGTGGTAGGCCAAGGGCCCATGGGGGGCCGGGATAGCGTAGTGGGCACGGGTGCGCCTGCTTGGTGCGGGGGCCCGGGGCGCCATTAGCCGCGTGGGCAGTGTTGTGGGCAAGGGTGACCCTCGGAAAGGGGCCCGGGAAGCCAGCCTGCCACGTGTGCATTTCAGGGGAGGTGCCATGGGGGGCACTCCCCGGTGTTAGGGAGCTGGTAGGCTCGGAGGCAGTGTAGTGCCCGGGGGTGCCATAGCGGGAGATTCGGCAGAGGGTCGTGCCTGCCAAAGGGAGCCACGTGTCCCAGCCAGGAGACCGTGTGAGGGCACGGAGAGAAAATTGGGGGGCGAGGCCCGAAATTGTGAGGACACCAACACAGGCGACGGGAATCTGGGTTGTTAGAACCAATAGTTTAAGCGAGAGGCGCTTGTTGAAAGCCCCGGGGTAGTTTAACAGGTTAAATGGATAGGGTAGATTAGGAGATGTACCCCTCCGCACCATCCATCCCCTCGCTGTCGTTGTGGGCCGCTGGACCCACTTTGGTTATAGATCGCCGAACTCTGGGGAGGCCATCCTGAGGCTTCGTTGGGCCTCGACACAGGACGTTAGTTCTCCCTTATTCCCCTCCGGGAAGGGAACGTAGGGGTTGGGAGTAGGCTAGGTGACAGGATAGGTTAGCCGAACAAAGACGATAAAGGGGGTTAGGGGACGATTTATAGTGGGGAAGTAAAAAGTAAAAATAAAAATAAAAAAGTTGGGGCTAAATTGGGGTTTGACAAATTAAGGGAGTGGGTATGAACAGTGACAGGCAAAGGCGATGGGTGGGAGGGAGACAGGTGGGTAGGTCCGAGCCCGCCTTCCAAGTGGCCAGCACCACCGCACTCCCTCCACCAACCTCCACTGAACGGCAAAGGCTGGTCAACTTTATCGGCTGGCCGTGTTTTACTTCAAGGCAAAGGCCGGCCAACTTCATCGGCAGCTGTTGTTTTGCTGCAAGGCCTGTGCCGGCTGGATCGTCTGCAGCTGCTGTGCTGCAAGGCCTGTGCCGGCCCACTTCATCTGCCGGCTGGCTGTTCTTTCTTCAAGGCCTGTGCCGGCCCAGTTCATCTGCTGGCTGTTTTTCTGCAAGGCCTGTGCCGGCCAGTTCATCTGCCGGCTGTGTTTGCCTGCAGCGGCCTTCTTCTGCGGGCTGTGTTTGCCTGCTGCCTTTGCCATGCCATGCCCACTGCCCCTGTTCACCAGCCCCGTTCAATTTTTGCTTTGCCCCCCCCCCCCCTGTTCATTTCCATGTGCGCCAGGATCCGCAAGGCAACAGTTTGCAAGCTGCGAGAACTGCCCTGTTGGCAGCTACAACACGGGCCTGCGTTTGTGCAGCCCGTGCACCGTGTTTGCGTCCATCCAGTCATCCATCCATTCGTTGTGTTCATTGCGTGTGCCACTTGAGCTGGCACGGAGACTGCGTTGTGCAGCCCATGCACCGTTGTGGTTCACTGCGTTCAGTTCAAAATGGAAGGCCTTGGACTGCGTGTGAGCAGCCAGCCACGTTCCCTGTCACCTGCATTGTTTTGAGCCAGAGACTGCATGCGAGCAGCCTGGCTCCCTGCTAACTGCTTTTCTTTTGCAGAGTTCATTGATCCTGGGCCATGGTTTAGTGTAAAATTTGTAAGTTAAGGGTAAGATGTACTGTAAATATGAGTGCGCCCCCGGCATGTTTGTCTTAGCGCCGGCAATTTTATTTAAGTCGTCCGTGTGAGTGAGTTTGTTTAGGTAGTTACGCAGCCCTCAGGTTATTTATTTTGGGGACACGAATACCATGAATGTCGCACTCAGGGATCCGTAGGTAAAATGTACTAGGGGAGAACTACACATGATGGCACACGAAAATTTGACGACTCGGGACGAGTCTGTAAAAAGGGAAGGGGGTAGTGTTGTGGTTACCAAATTCACAAACCACCATTCAGGTCCCTTAGGTGAGATATCTCGGTAAGTATATGTGTAGTTAGGCCCAAACCCGTTGTCTAGTGGGAATACATGTCATTTATGCGTGCTGCGACTCTTCAGGATAGCCGTTTTTCTTTTACTATCTTTATTTTGGACCAACCGCCATTGTTACCACCGCCAACCGCGTCTCAACAGTCGTCACAACATCAACCACCCACCACAACACCGCTTCACCACAACAGCCACGACCTTTCCCGTCAACCCTCGCAACCGTCGCATCGCCACCGTTCTTGCGCCGCTTGTGGGTACCGGTGTTGGACTCGTGCAGGGCGCGCGCCGAACAGCGTGTACAAATCCACGGATTTTCCGCTTCAAAAATGGATCAAAAACGACACACGCCCACTTTTGTTCCGTCCAATCGGTGAGCGAGGGGCGATTTGGCCCCGCCTCCAGGGCGTTGGAGGGCGGTCGCTATATGCAAATTTATGGATCAAAATGCATTCACGCCCACTTTTTCTCGGGCCAATGGGGAGCGAGGTGAAAGGTCGAAGGCAGGGGGTCAAAGATGAGAGAGCGAAGCCACGGGGCTTATATAAGGACGGAGCTGTGGAGAGGCGGCGAGGGCAGACGAGGGGGTGCTCGCGTCGTGCCGGGAGCTGCACACCAGGGAGGCCGACGGCGTGACCTGGTCGAGGTGGAGACGCTCGTCGCGGGACTCGAGGCAGAGTAGAAATCCTCTATACCCCGAGCATCAGCAACCCCCTCCTGTTTCCCCCCGCGCTGAGATCGTGCGACCAAGGGGGCCCCTTTCCCACCCCCTACCAGACACTGTCCGCGAGGCCCGCGGAGTTGAGGCACCATCGCCGCTCCGCGTCTCATCACCAGACGGGTAGGCCCAACCCGGTCTCGGCCTCAGGCCCGCCTCATCCTTGAGGGTTCTCTTTTCTTTTTCTTGGTTTTGGATATGTGTTGTCGGCGCCGTCTGTGAAGTAAAATTGTATAAGTGTTGCCGTGTGCTCGCGTAATCGGTATTAGATCTGCATTGTCGCATTTGCTTTTTGTGTAAAATTGCATTGTGTTTCTTTTCCTTTTCTATGTGCTTTTGGTGGAATTGAATATGTGTGCTTTCCGTTCATCGCGAATAAATGTGCTTTGTGTTGAACTGTTTCCCGCTTCGCTTCGTCATTTCTTTCATTGAATCCTCATCTTGCTTCACGTAAAGGGTTGGTAGTGGGCTGAATACGCCCGATAATTAATCGAACCGTCGAGGCCGACGATAACACCGCTCGGTTATCCCGATAGTACGGAACGGGTCGCTTAAGTGGCCCGTGTCCGAAGTCGACCTGCGGCGAGGTGCGATCGCCCGGTCTACCCTCCGTGTGGGTACTTAGGTAGGTCGAATTTGGCGAGCAACCCTATCCCACGCGGGGGCTGATTGGCTCGATCGCGGTGAGACCGAAAGGTCCACCCGTGACTGGTTCCCGGCGTTAGTCCGAGAGGGTCACGACTGGATTGTCCGTCCAGTGGGCGACGTACCGCGATTCGAGTTACGTGGCCGTCAGCACGCCGGCGGGCGCGAATCCGTAACAATATGTATATATATATATATATATATATGTATATATATACATATATATGTAGATGTATATGTATATATATATATATATATATATATATGTATATATATACATATATATGTAGATGTATATGTATATATATATACATATATATATATATATATATATATATGTAGATGTATATGTATATGTGTATATATATATATATATGTATATGTATATGTGTATATATATATGTATATGTATATGTATATGTGTATATATATATATATGTATATGTATATGTATATGTGTGTATATATATATATATGTATATGTATATGTATATGTGTATATATATATATATGTATATGTATATTTATATGTGTATATATATATATATATATATATATATACATATATATATATGTATATGTATATGTGTATATATATATATATATATATATATATATATATATATATATATATATATATATATATATATATATATATGTGTATATGTATATGTATATATGTACAGTAAGTCCTCGCTTTTCGCAAGGGTTGCGTTCCTGGAAAACCTTATGATAAGCGAAACTGTGTTAAACAAAACATATTTTCCCATAGAAACCAATGTGTTAAAGGGGGGATGTGTTTTTGGCTCGGAATTTTTTGGACATAAACACAAATAAACAAAACACACTCCTCGAGTCGTGGCGACTTACCCCGAGGCTGGAGGAACGGAGTTGATTGCGGTGGACAAGTCACACTTGCGGAGTGGCAGAATTGTCCCTCTCTTCACTTGACATTGTGCTGTCACTTTCTTCACCAGCGGGAACGGTCTCTTGGCAGCTGGTTGAAGGAGCATCCTGGATGGTGGATGGAGTTGGTGCTGCATCTTTTGGCTTGAAAAATGCATGGAGAGTGGGCTGGATGGCTTTCTTTTTCTTTGCTGCATAAAGTTCCTTGTAGCAACAAAGGGCATCATAAACAACACAGCTAAAATCGGTGCTCCTTTCAAGATTTGGATCTTGCTCGATAACAAATTCTATGGGACTTTCAAACGAGCTGAGGATTTGGCTGAGGTTTTTCACGGTGAGATGCTCGGATGAAGGTGTCACAGCATCTTCTTCTTCCTCAAGAGC
>NC_140978.1:37238500-37583500 GCF_056783735.1 Eptatretus burgeri | reverse complement strand
GGTGAGAGGCTGGAGCACCAGTCCAGTGGGGAGAGGAGTACTCCATCAGGCTGCCAACGAAAGCTTTGTACATGGTTAGGAGCTCAGGTGTGCCAAGGAAGGACTTTGCATGATGGAGGATGCCTAGTCAGCGACTGGCTTTGGAGGCCAGCTTTGCTTTCTTTTCTGAAACTTGACCACAACCTTCATCACCCGTGATGTACTAAAGTTTGTTCTTAGCATTAAAAATAAATCTCTAAGCATTTACTTTCTTGTCCGTTGCATATTTTGTGGGTCATCCATGCCTACCAGTGGTTCCCTGGTTATCTTATCCAGCCACGACTGGGTGAGCGAGCGCCCAGGAGTATTGCGACTACGTTTTGATATTGCCCTTTGGAATGTATTTAGTAGCTGCGGTTGTGATAATCATATTGAACTGTTTGATGTGGTGTGTGTTTGTTGGTGTGGATCATTCAATATCTATCTATTATTCTAGCAATATCTGTGTGTGTGTGTCTGTCTGTGTCCGATCTAATTGGTCTGATCTAATTGAAACTTGCCAGGAATATTGCTGGGGACCCGCGGATGTGCCTTTTCAAGGTTTGATATTAATCGGACAAGCGGTTCCCAAGTTACGGTCATTTATTTGCCAACCAATAACAGGACACGGTGCTCTGACGTCATGATTGGCGTCACAATTCTTCATTTTATTATTAGAATTATTTTTTTTGCACGTACGGCCACACACGTACGTGCACGCGAGAGCGAAGGAATGGCCTGTGTGTTTGTTGTTTCTGGCACGCGTTTGGCACAGGTTTTTTTTTTTTTGCACGTACAGGCACGCACTAGTAAATAATAACTCCAGCAGTCTCTGTGTGTCTGTCTGTATGTGTGTCTGTATTGTGTCTGAGACCGCCGTTTCTCGACGACCACTGGTCCGATCTGATTGAAACTTACCAGGTATATTGCTGGGGACCTGAGGATGTGCCTTTTCAAGGTTTGATATTAATCGGACAAGCGGTTCCAAAGTAATGGCCATTTATTTGCCAACCAATGACAGGAAACGGTGCTATGACATTACTATTGACGTCACAATGAATGTTTTTTTTTTGCACTATTGACGTCACAATTCTTCTTCTTCTTCTTCTTTGTTTGATATGACGTCACAATTGACGCTGGGGACCTGAGTACGTGCCTTTTCAAGGTTTGATATCGCTCTTCATCCGTTTCAACTGTTTCCCAAGGTTTGAAAGCTGTTTTTTTCCCAAGGTTTGAATTAATTGCTCAAATTATTAATTAATCCCAAGGTTTGAATTTTCCCAAGGGAAAGAGCTGTTTCCCAAGGGTTTGAATTAATTGTTGTGCTTGGTAGACATTTGTGAATACATTTACAGAGAGAGGGGGGGGGAGAGGGGTGAGAGAGGAGGGCGAGAGAGGGGAGGAGAGACGGGGTGAGAGAGAGGGGCATCACAATTCAAGAGAGGAGGGGTGAGAGAGGGGGCATCACAATTCAAGAGAGGAGGGGGGAGAGAGTGGGGGGGGGAGAGAGAGGGGGGGCAAGAGAGGGGGGGCGTCACAATTCTTCTTCTTCGTTTGATATGACGTCACAATTGACGCTTGGGACCTGAGTATGTTTCCCAGGTGTTTCCCAAGTTATGGCCATTTATGATACGGTTGATCCGATCTAATTGAAACAATGCCCCAATCCAGTCGTCCTTTACCAGAGCGAAGGAACGAAGCTGCACGTACGGGCACGCACCTATGGGCCCACACTTGTAAAAATAATTCCAGCAATCTCTGTGTGTGTCTGCGACCGCCGTTTCTCGACAAGCACTGGTCCGATCTGATTGAAACTTGCCAGGAATATTGTTGGAGATCTGATGATGTGCCTTTTCAAGGTTTGATATTAATCGGACAAGCGGTTCCCAAGTTACGGCCATTTATTTATCAACAAATGACAGGACGCGGTGCGATGACGTCACTATTAATGTTTTTTTTTTTTTTTGCACGTACGGGCATGTACTAGTTCAATATAAATAACGAATTTAATTGGCAATGGTTTGGCCTCGACTGTTTGGTTGGTGATTGTTTACCCAGTGTGTAGTTTTGGAGAAGATAGCAAATAGATCATTTTGGGGGAGGGGGGGGTGCCAACCTCCACCAATGTAGACTCCCTTAATGAGCGCAGATTGTGATGCGGTCAATACATCTTCGTTCGGCATCAGATATGAAGCTTTTGGCCAAGTTTCATCAAAATCGTTGTGGTTGGTTCAAGCGATAATGACTCAAGTGTTAACGGACGGACTCACTCACTCACTCATCTTCAGACACTGATCGATCGCACAAGCTCACCTGACTAAAGTCCAGGTGAGATAAAGCCCTGAGCGCTCATTTGGTATAATAATGATACCGAGGAGGAAGTCACCGTGGGGACGGCATCAGCAAAATGTACCAACGAACCAATCAATGTTCGAGCAAATACCGATTTGGGGGCGTGGGGGAACCTCCCCCATTCATCTTTCAACCCCAATTGTTTTATGTCGTGAACAAACTGGTCCACACAGGTGATGAAGGCTGTGGTGAAGTTTCATTGAAATCGTATGTGTAGTTTCAGAGAAGTTTCACGGACGGACGACGCGCCGTCCAATGAGCTCCCGGAAACGACGGTCAAGGTGAGCTAAAAACGGCGCGAAAGAAATTGCAGCGAACTGCATTTATACACCGCTCGAAAGTGAAGTTGCCAATTTTTTTTTCATAAAAAGAGTTATCAACCGTAAATGTGCATTGAAACGGACGTACTTGGTATTTTTCTTGTCGAAAAAATAAATTTTGACGATGTTTACACATATTTTCCTTCACCGCTCTCATTCTCCCCCACCCGCCGCGGGGAATTATTGTGTCACACGTTGTGACCACAGTGCGGTCATTCTTGTCGCTTCGTGTACGTGACCCAGGTTATTTTTCATTTTCTCGAGCGATTGAAGTAGCCGTCTGTTGCCGATACACCGCCCAAATGAAGGGCCTTGTCAGAAGAATGTGCTGTGCACTTGGAACAATATCACCCGCAAAGTGGGTCGCCGTGCAAGTATTATAAATGATGTGTGGTGGGGGGGGGGCTGTGTATAAAGGTCGGCTTGTATAAAAAGTCACGTGAGGTTCTCGCTGGCTATTTGCATTTCGTTCATTGAACGATCTTTACCGTCATTTTCACCTTTCAGGCGACAATGAATAATTTTATGTTCTTTCTGCAAAAGAAAGTATGAAGGAAGTGGTGAGGAGGTTTCATTTAATTATATCTCGACCTTTGACCCGCCGATTGAGGCCTGTGCGTTGTGTTGTGTTGTGGTGTGTCTGAGAGAGCCAGCTAAAGCGGGACGGAGAAGAAGTAAAGCGGGACGGAGAGGGAGAGGTAAATCTGGACGGAGAGAGCCAGGTAAATCTTTACGGGGAGAGCCAGGTAAATCTGGACGGAGGTGAGTTAAATCTGGACGGGGAGAGCCAGGTAAATCTGGACGGGGAGAGCCAGGTAAATCTGGACGGGGAGAGCCAGGTAAATCTGGACGGGGAGAGCCAGGTAAATCTGGACGGAGGTGAGTTAAAGCTGGACGGAGAGAGCCAGGTAAATCTGGACGGAGAGAGCCAGGTAAATCTTTACGGGGAGAGCCAGGTAAATCTGGACGGAGGTGAGTTAAAGCTGGACGGAGAGAGCCAGGTAAATCTGGACGGAGAGAGCCAGGTAAATCTGGACGGAGAGAGCCAGGTAAATCTGGACGGAGAGAGCCAGGTAAATCTGGACGGAGAGAGCCAGGTAAAGCTGGACGGAGAGAGCCAGGTAAAGCTGGACGGAGAGAGCCAGGTAAAGCTGGACGGAGAGAGCCAGGTAAAGCTGGACGGAGAGAGCCAGGTAAAGCTGGACGGAGAGAGCCAGGTAAAGCTGGACGGAGAGAGCCAGGTAAAGCTGGACGGAGAGAGCCAGGTAAAGCTGGACGGAGAGAGCCAGGTAAAGCTGGACGGAGAGAGCCAGGTAAAGCTGGACGGAGAGAGCCAGGTAAAGCTGGACGGAGAGAGCCAGGTAAAGCTGGACGGAGAGAGCCAGGTAAAGCTGGACGGAGAGAGCCAGGTAAAGCTGGACGGAGAGAGCCAGGTAAAGCTGGACGGAGAGAGCCAGGTAAAGCTGGATGGAGAGAGCCAGGTAAAGCTGGACAGGGTGATGAAGAGAAGGGAGCAGGGAGAGAAACAGGGTGATGATACCGTTGGGGACAGGAGCAGAGAGAAGAACAGGGATTGTGAGGAACAGGACAAAGACCAGAGGAAAATGGAGATTGAATCGGTTGCCAGGGTCCATCAAATGGTTTCACTGACTCGAGAAGACAGTCTCCGTCTCTCGGGACACCGGCACGCCTGCCATGCCATGATCTTCGCTTCCTGTCCTGATAAGGTCTTCGGAAAGATCCCTGTGCGTTACGCTGTGCTGGTATGTCTGTTTGTCACTCAAGTGATCTTCGCCCCTCCGGGCACGCACCGCGCTTTGCCTTCCCTCTTCACACCCCCCCTCCCAGCACACATCATGCTTCACCATCCCTCTTCGCCCCTCCCGGCACACACCATGCTTCGCTATCCCACTTCGCTATCCCACTTCGCCATCCCACTTCGCCTTCCCGGCACACACCGTGCTTCACCATCCCTTTTCACCCCTGCCCCGCCTTCACCCCTCCCGGCGCACGCCCCCGCCATCTCCCCTCCCGGCGCGCGCCCCCCGCCATCTCCGCTCCCAGCGCACAGCCCCCGCCATCTCCCTCCCGGCGCACACCCCCCGCCATCTTCCCTCCCGGCGCACGCCCCTGCCATCTCCCCTCCCGGCGCACGCCCCCGTCATCTCCCCTCCCGGCGCACGCCCCCGTCATCTCCCCTCCCGGCGCACGCCCCCGTCATCTCCGCTCCCGGCGCACACCCCCCGCCATCTCCCTCCCGGCGCACACCCCCACCATCTCCCCTCCCGGCGCACGCCCCCGCCATCTCCCCTCCCGGCGCACGCCCCCGCCATCTCCGCTCCCGGCGCACGCCCCCGTCATCTCCCCTCCCGGCGCACGCCCCGCCATCTCCCCTCCCGGCGCACACCCCCGCCATCTCCCCTCCCGGCGCACCCCCCCCGCCATCTCCCCTCCGGCGCACGCCCCCCCGCCATCTCCCCTCCGGCGCACGCCCCCCCGCCATCTCCCCTCCGGCGCACGCCCCCACTATCTCCCCTCAGGCGCACGCCCCGCCATCTCCCCTCCGGTGCACGCCTCCCGCCATCTCCCCTCCCGGCGCACGCCCCCGCCATCTCCCCTCCCGGCGCACGCCCCGCCATCTCCCCTCCTGCGCACGCCCCCGCCATCTCCCCTCAGGCGCACGCCCCGCCATCTCCCCTCCGGCGCACGCCCCCCGCCATCTCCCCTCTCGGCGCACCCCCCCCCACCTTCTCGCTTCCCGGCGCACGGCCCGTCCGTCCGTGGGCGCGAGCCGCGCCCCTGGCTTTGGTCCGTGTGCGCGCCCCCGGCTTCGGCCCGTCCGTCCGTGTGCGCGAGCCACTCCCCCGGCTTCGGCCTGTCTGTCCGTGCGCACAAGCCGCGCCCCCGGCTTCGGCCCGTCCGTCCGTGCGCACGAGCCACGCCCCGTCTTCGGCCCGTCCGTCCGTGTGCGCGAGCCGCTCCCCCGGCTTCGGCCTGTCTGTCCGTGCGCACGAGCCGCGCCCCCGGCTTCGGCCCGTCCGAGCGCAATTTTTTCCTCACTATTCTGCAGATGCAAATGCGTTTTGATGGACGTCTTGGCTTCCCTGGTGGTTTTGTGGATTCTCGTGATGGATTCTTGGAAGCTGGTCTTAATCGGGAACTCTCTGAAGAGTTGGGACTCCAGCCAGGCTTACTGTGCCTCACAGAGCGTGAACATGTACTTGCACACGTGTTGCCGCTGCACCGAGACCGTCCTGTTGTGGCGCACTTCTACATGAGGGAGTTGTCACTAATGCAGCTGCGTGATGTTGAGAGGGCAGCATTGAGAGCCTGTGAATATGGAGCTGAGGTGCCTGGCAGGGGTTCATTCCGTTTTAGATAGTTTGCTGATGGGATATGAATTCCCATTGTTAAAGTCCCTCACCGTTGGTTTCTTTGCTTCCTTCCAGGTGATGGGAATGGTTAGAGTCCCCTTGTACACCCTTCGTGATGGTGTGAGCGGACTGCCTGCATTCCTGTGCAATTCTTTTGCTGGTACAGCACGTGAGCAGCTGCTTTGGGCGCTTGCAGCACGGCGCCTACTTCCACCTGGCCGCCTGCGAGAGGCCTGCGAGATTGCTCGGGTCCCAGTCCCAGCTCTTGCTCTCTAACCATCCCCCTTTTCCTGCCCCTACGATTGGCTGCTGGACCCCTTCCTGCATCTGCCACTCAGACTTTGTCAAAGCTCGTGCATCACCTTGCGTTTCGCACAAATCTGCTCCGAAGACTCCGCACACGCACACACCCAGCAGTGGTGGATATGGTTTTTCTTTTTCATCCCCAAACTTATTTGCGACTTTTTCTTTTACTCCATGGGATTTGACTTCTGTGACAGATGCGTTTGACTGCCATTTTGAGTGATGGTGATTTTGTCAATTTAATGCAGTTGCTTCGCCTTTCGAATGCAGCTCGTTTTTTTTTTTGGTGGAAGACCTTGTTTCTTTTTGTTTCTTTTTTCATGTGGAATATAAGGATAGAAAAATGAGTTTAAAGAAACGTCTTGACATTTGGAATGTTGTCGTTGAGAGGGTGGAGATGTACACAAAGAATGCAAGACGGCTGATAGGTTATGTGACATACTCGAATATTTACATCGGTTATTGTTGTCCTTTGTTATTAAAATGTGCTTGCAGGACATTCGAACGTTTGTGTATATGTATATATGTATGTATATATGTATGTATGTATGTATAATATATATATATATATATATATATATATATATATATATATATATATATATATATATATATATATATATATATATATTGTTACAGCTGTGGAAATTCGCAGAGCACCATATAGGTCCTTAGAACAGTTATGCCGGTAAGTCTGTGTTCAGATAGATTTCCCCACCGTTGTCTAATGGGATTTATTCGTGTGATCAGGGCTGTGATCTTTGAGCTAGCCGTTTTTCTTTTGCTATTGTTATTTTGGACCAACCGCTTCACAACCACCACCTCCACCACCAACATCGCTCTCATCAACCGCTTCACAACAACCACCACCAACACCTCCACCACCGCATTCACACAAGCGCCTAACCACACCACCCTCACGACCACCACACAACGCCAATCACGCCACTATTACAACAACCACGATCACCCCAACCACGATCGCTTCAACCACCAACCACAACAACCATGCCGCCTCAACCACCACCGCGTTTTCTACCTCGGCACACGGTT
Organism: Eptatretus burgeri; assembly: GCF_056783735.1. Taxonomy (NCBI): domain Eukaryota; kingdom Metazoa; phylum Chordata; class Myxini; order Myxiniformes; family Myxinidae; genus Eptatretus; species Eptatretus burgeri. Next base: position 37,576,080 of record NC_140978.1, on the reverse strand, counting down.
GCCAGAGGCCTGGCCTTCGTCGAGGGAAAGCAGGTGGCCCCCGTTCCTCCCCTCCCCCGAACGAATGGCATATCCGCGGTGGATTTCAGCCTGCGAGGGACAAAGAGAAGAACCAAGACAATTACCGTGGCGGCGGCGCGCCCCTAATTTGGCGGGAAAACGCTTTTTTCTGGAAGTTTCCCGCGTGTTCTGGAAGGTAGGGAGGGAGTTAAAAAGGGCCGGGGCTAGAATATAAAGCGGAGGAACACGAGCGCTGAGAAAAAGAGTGCAAGAGTCGTGACCATTGACACAAGGATCGGAGTCGAGGTGGCGAGAGAGTCTCGGGTGTGGTGCTGAGGAGGATCAGGAACGAGGTGGCAGGATCGTGTGCGCTGAGGGGATTGCGAGGAGGGCGCTCTGTATCGCGCTCTCGTTCGCAGGGTTGTCGAGTCGGAAGAGACGCCAGCGGTGAAGGCTGGGTCTGGAGAACGGAGCCCAAGACTTCACAACCCGGTCCCGTTTTCCTTTTCATTTTCTTTTGGGCTTTTGTATGTGTGTTTGTGGCACCGTCTATAAGTAACACTGTTAAAGTGCCTGTATATACTTGCATTTCTTATAGAGAACGGCTGTAGGCTTTTGTTTCTTCTTATTGCTCTTCTCCCCTTTCCTTCTCCCTTTCCCCCATTGCATGATCCCCATCAATTACATGATTGCGTCGCGTGTATAAATAAATGTGCCTGTCTCAATGTACCTGTTCGTGCATCTTTTTCACCATTTGAGTTGCCATCGCTGCGTACGGAATATTGGCGGGCTTTTTAATAGCCGATAAAGTGATCGGGTCCGGCGAGGTCGGGCGATAAACCACCGCTCGGCAATCGCATACAAAACGAGCTGTGCGTAAGTGGCTCGTTTTGTACCGGCCTCCACCGAGGTATCGATCCCCGGCATTCCTGTCTGCGCAAATAATTAGGTATATCGACAATTCGGCGATTGACCCTGTAGTACGTGGACAGGAGAGTTGGCAGGTCTATGGTGTGATTAACAACACACCCGTAGCTGGGTTCTGGCGTTTGATCCGGAAGGCTGCGACTGGATTGCCCGTCCGGTGGGCATATTGCCGCGATTCGGCTAAAAGCGGCTGTCCGCACGCCGAACGGGCGGGAACCACAACACTGGTGAAAGGAGTGGGATGCAAACTCTCCCGCCTTCACACCAAACCAAATTAACTGAACCGGATCAAGAGTGGGCCATCCAATTCCATTAAAAAACGAGCTGTTTAAATTTATTCCGATATGCAAGATGGCAGTTCAAGGCGAGCGGGAGCAGGGTGGATTAGGAATATTTTTTAATGTAGAATCTATGGCCCAGGACGAAAGCTCTGTTATGCAGGTTGAACATCCCCCACAAACGAACCCAGAACCCAAAATGGGCGCGGTGGCGGCCGCGGTGCATAACACTCCCATCGAGCATCGAGCCGACCCCGCAGACAGACAGAAGGTAGGCTGGATGATGAATTTGGACCGGATGGGTTCTCCAGGCGAGCGTGTGTGTGAAGCTCCGACGGGCAGAGCACATGTGTTCGCGTGGGGAACCCCTCGAAACGCGAGGCTTGCTTTTAATGCGCAGGATGACGTCGTGGCTGCATGGTTGGAATCCGGCAGGAGGGAAATCCCTGCCGGATGTTACCGTCCGAGAAGGGACGAGGTGCGCGAACAGCTGCCATGACGTCATGGGGAAAGAGCGCAGGTTGCGAGTTGCCGCGCTGGTGAGCGCATATGAAAAAAAAAAAGCAAGCCGAGCTTCGGGTTAACAGGATTCCCTGGGCAAGGGGTGGAAGACCCCCCCTGCCTGGGCACAGGATGGAACTAGTTAGGGGGAATGGTTAGTTTAGCTCGACCGGCTTCATGGGGCAGGGATAAGTCCTCATGGGGCCCGTGGAATAGATTAGTTCGAGGGATTTTAGTTGAGATTTAGGATGGGATATGGGAAATGATTATTTTGAGGACATGGACAGACTGGATGTGTAGAGGGGACGTAGCTTAGCTACATAGTGTTCAAAGGATGTGTTACTAGTTTCAGGGATGACGAGGGAGCACAAGTTAGTTGAGGGATTTAGCAAGAAGAATGGCAGTGATCAGCGATGTGTGAGAAGAGGAGTGAAATGGAAACGTGTTGAATGAGTGAGTCCAGCGAGCCTGTGTGTATGGAGTGAATGTGGAATGCATGGTGCGATGAGTGATTGGGGGGAGGAGTGACTCCCGCCCAAGGGACCCGGGGTCAGTGTAGAGTGAGTTAGTGGGTTAGTCAAATTGACAAAATGGAGGTCGTTTTGCTGTTGGTGGGAACTTAGGCTCGAAACCCGTTTGGAGGGGTGCAGGAGCCCTGTTGACGGGCTGGGAGCGTGGCTAAGAAACGGTGAGTATCGCTTAGTGGGTACCCCGGGCACCGGGCTAGTCGGCCGCGGTAGGCCAAGGGCCCCTGGGGGGCCGGGATAGCGTAGTGGGCATGGGTGGGCCTGCATGATGCGGGGCCCGGGGCGCCAGCCTGCCACGTGAGCATTTCAGGGGAGTAGCCAGGGAGGGCACTCCTCAGTGTTTAGGGAGCTGGTAGGCTCGGAGGCAGTTGCAGGGCCCGGGGGTGCCATCGTTGGAGAATCGGCAAAGGGTAGTTCCTGCCAAGAGAGCTACGCGTCCCAGCCATGAAATCGTGCGAGGGCACGAGGGGAAATTTGAGGGTAAGGCCCAAAATTGTGAGGACACCAACACAGGCGACGGGAATCTTAGTTTGTAGAACCAGCAGTTTAAGCTAGAGGCGCTTTTGGAAAGCCCCGGGGTAGTTTAAAGTTAATAATGTTAGGGTAGATTAGGAAGTGTACCCCTCCGCACCATCCATCCCTTCGCTCTCGTTGTGGGCCGCTGGACCCACTTTGGGTAAGTAGATCACTGAGTTCTGAGGCTTCATTGGGCCTCGACACAGGACACTAGCTCTCCCTTATTCCCCTCCAGGAAGGGAACGTAGGGGTTGGGAGTAGGCTAGGATGACGATAGGTTAGCCGGACAGAGACAATAAAGGGGGTTAGGGAGAGGATTTATCGAAGGTGAAATAAAAATAAAATAAAACAAAAAAATAAGTTGGGGCTAAATTGGATTTTTTACAAATAAAGGGAGTGGGTATGGACAGAGACAGGCAAAGGAGATAGGTTGGGTGGGAGACAGTAGGGTAGGTCCGAGCCCGCCTTATGAGTGGCCAGCACCACCGCACTCCCTCCACACACCTGCTACAAGGTCTGTGCCGGTCAGCTTCACCTGCCGGCCTGTTTTTACTACAAGGCCTGTGCCGGCCAGCTTCACCTGCCGGCCTGTTTTTACTACAAGGCCTGTGCCGGTCAGCTTCACCTGCCGACCTGTTTTTGCTACAAGGCCTGTGCCGGCCCACTTCACCTGCCGACCTGTTTTTGTACAACAGCCTGTGCCGGCCTGCTTCACCGACCGGCCTGTTTTTGCTACAACGGCCTGTGCCGGCCTTTCCATGCCTTGTCTGCCTGCCTTTTCCTTGACCCGATGCCTGCTGGTCCTTTTGTTGCATTTGCCCCATTTCTCCATCACCATGTGCGCCAGGATCATCGCGCGAGCTGCAGGGACTGCCCTGTAGGCAGCCGCACCACGGGACTGCATTGAGCAGCCTGTGCACCGTGTGTATCCATCCATCCAACCATCCGCTCATTTGCTTGTGTTTGCTTGCGTCAGTACCATCCAGTGTTCTGCAGGGACTGCCTTGCAGGCAGCCGCACAAGGAGACTGCATTTGTGCACCCGTGCATTGTTTGTGTTCACTGCGCTCATTTAAGGGGGAGGCCTGGGACTGCCTTCGTGCAGCCGGCCATATTCCCTGTCACCTGCATTTGTTACATGAGCCAGAGACTGCGTGTGAGCAGCCTGGCTCCCTGCTTGAAGAATGGCCTGTAGGATGGCGCATAGCCGCCGGGTTAGGGTGAGTTGCCTTCAGCAGCTGAAGACTTGAAAAGGGTTTTGTGACAGACAACGGGGTCTTTTGAACAGGCCCCGAAGACATCCGACCTTGAGCTGCGGAGCGCTCACCCTGAAATACTGGCTGACATTGCTATGTGCCTTTTTCCCACAGAGTCCATCAGTCCTGGGCCATGGTTTAGTTTAAAATTCATAAGGTTAAGGTAAAGTTAAAATTGTACATGAGTTGCTTCCCCCTGCATGTGTGTCTTAGCGCTGGCAATTTATTTAAGTCGTCTGTATGAGTGGGTTTGTTTAGTTAGTTACTCAGCCCGTAGGTTATTTATTTTTGGGACACGAATACACTAAATGTCGCACTCAGGGATCCGAAGATAAAATGTACTAGGGGAAACTTACACATGATGGCACTCGAAAATTTGACGACTCGGGACGAGTCTGTAAAAAGGGGAGGGGGTAGTGTTATGGCTCTGGAAATTCACAGAGCACCATATAGGTCCTTAGATCAGTTATGCCTGTAAGTCTGTGTTCAGATAGATTTCCCCACCGTTGTCGAATGGGATTTATTTGTGTGATCAGGGCTGTGATCTTTGAGTTAGCCGTTTTTCTTTTGCTATTGTTATTTTGGACCAACTGCTTCACAACCACCACCTCCACCACCAACATCGCTCTCATCAACCGCTTCACAACAACGACCGCCACCACCAACACCTTCTCCATCACCAACACCTTCTCCACCACCGCATTCACACAACCACCTTAATCACAAGCGCCCAACCACACCACCCTCACGACCACCACACAATGCCAACCATGCCACCATTACAACAACCATGATCACCTCAACCATCAACCACAACAACCACGCCGCCTCAACCACCATCGCATTTTCTACCTCGGCACACGGTTGCCAGAGGCCTGGCCTTCGTCGAGGGAAAGCAGGCGGCCCCCGTTCCCCCCTCCCCCGAACGAATGGCGTCTCCACGGTGGATTTCACCCTGCGAGGGACAAAGAGAAGAACCAAGACAATTACCGTGGCGGCGCGCGTCCCGAACTTCCTTCTGGAAGTTTCCCGCGTGCCCTGGAAGGGTGGGAGTTAAAAAGGGGCGGGGCTTGAATATAAAGCGGCGGAACGCGAGCGCTGAGAAAAAGAGTGGGGGAGTCGTGACCGTTGACAAAATGATCGGAGTCGAGGTGGCGAGAGAGTCTCGGGGTGTGGTGCTGAGGAGGATCAGGAACGAGGTGGCAGGATAGTGTGCGCTGAGGGGATTGCGAGGAGGGTGCTCTGAATCGCGCTCTCGTTCGCAGGGTCGTCGAGTCGGAAGAGACACCAGCGGTAAAGGCTGGGTCTGGAGAACGGAGCCCAAGACTTCACCACCCAGTCCCGTTTTCATTTTCTTTTGGCCTTTTGTATGTGTGTTTGTGGCACCGTCTATAAGTAACACTGTTTAAGTGCCTGTATATACTTGCATTTCTTATAGAGAATGGCTGTAGGCTTTTGTTTCTTCTTACTCCTCTTCTCCCCTTTCCTTCTCACCTTCCCCCATTGCATGATCCCCATCAATTATGTGCTTGCGTCACGTGTATAAATATATGTGCCTGTCTCAATGTACCTGTTCGTGCGTCTTTTTCACCATTTGAGTTGCCATCGCTGCGCACGGAATATTGGCGGGCTTTTTAATAGCCGATAAAGTGATCGGGTCCGGCGAGGTCGGGCGATAAACCACCGCTCGGCAATCGCATACAAAACTAGAACGGGCACTCGGTAGAGCGCATACCTTCGCCGCCGCAACTTTTTTCCGGGCACATTTGAAAAACGTCATTTTAAAACGTCCATGACGTCACAACCGTCAGTCCGATTGACGTCAAATTTGGTGTGTAACCTCCTTGAAGACAGTCCAACAAAATGGAATGATAAACACTGAAAAATTAAAAAGTTCAAAAATGACGTCATTTTTTGACGTCATTTTGACGCACTTCCGGAGACCTCACATCCAATCGGGGACTACCATTCTGAAAGCTCGTAGTTCACTGAACGTTTTAACGTTGGTTTCATGTCAATAGCTCTATTAGATCTGAAGCTATGCCTACAAGTATATTTTGACCTTGAGTGTGACCTTGACCTTGACTACAGAGTTAATTGGCAAAACCTGTACATCAATAAACAGATATTTTGGTACTGATCCTAATGCCTGGATTTGGGAGACTTTGCTTATAAATTATATAGATATTTGAATGTAAAATATCAGGACATTTTAGCCACAATTGAAAAACGTCATGTTCAAACATCAATGACGTCATAACGGTCAGTCCGATCGAAATCAAATTTGGTGTGTGACGTCCTTAAGGTAAGTCCTACAAAACGGTATGATCAAAACTGATGAGATTGAAAATTTACGTCATCTTGTGACGTCATTTAGACGCACTTCCGATGACGTTACGTCAAATCCGACACTACATATCCGAAAGGTATCTCCTCATGGAACAATATGGTGGTGGTTGCATGTCGATAGCTGTATTATGAAGGAAGTTATGCTCAAAAGAGTGTTTTTGACCTTTTCATGACCTTGACCTTTGACCCGATCGCTCCCAAAATCTAATCAAATCGTCCTTGGATACTCACGAATCATCCCACCAAATTTCATGCAATTCGGTTTAATACTTTCTGAGTTATGCGAATACCAAACAAACACACATATATATATATATATATATATATATATATATATATATATATATATATATATATATATATATATATATATATATATATATATATATATATATATATATATATATATATATATACACAGCGACCAAAACATAACCTTTCGCAGAATGCGAAGGTAACGAGTTGTGCGCAAGTGGCTCGTTTTGTACTGGCCTCCGCCGAGGTATAGATTCCCGGCATTCCTGTCTGCGCAAATAATTAGGTATATCGACAATTCGGCGATTGACCCTGTAGTGCGTGGACAGGAGAGTTGGCAGGTCTATGGTGTGATTAAAAACACACCCGTAGCTGGGTTCTGGCGTTTGATCCGGAAGGCTGCGACTGGATTGCCCATCCGGTGGGCGTACGGCGGCGATTCGGCTAAAAACTGCTGTCCACACGTCGAACGGGCGGGAATCATAACAACATATATATATATATATATATATATATATATATATATATATATATATATATATATATATATATATATATATATATATAATTTTGGGGGGGATTTGTGTTGATCTTTCGGTCTGATTCAATATCATTGTTTTTGAAAATAATTTTGCATCTTTTTAAACTCGAGGTTGGTAAATGCATTGTTTATCTTAAAATTGACCTGAGCGGTAAATGTTTTTCATATTTATATTTTAAAACAAATGAACAACAACCTGTGACGCCACCAGTATGCCTCTAAACTACATTATTACCTCATTTTACATACCTGTGACCAGGTTTGATTTAAATCCTTGGATGCAGATTTAAAATATTAAATAAGTCTGGCTGCTAGACCACGCGTCTGATTAGGTTGAAATTTAAAACATATATTCCACATGTTTACGAGATCATAACTGAGGCGTTAAACATCAATTGATGAAGAGGTCCAAGAGAAGGATTTATTTATTTAGTTATTTATTTAAGAATTTCGTTCAAGCCAATATGGCTACCAGACAACGTGACATTAATTATTCGCGAACACCCTAATATCCCCAATGTTTGGGGAATACCAGAACATGAAAGTGAAGTTTCCCCTCGATCTGTCAAGCCATTCGGCAGAAGATTTTAAAATGTCTAGTCTTCAAAAAATCGTAGCTGCCAAACCATGTGACCAATGACATCATTGGTGGAGATCTTTTTGTTTCTCATATAGAGGCGATCCTACGTGTAATGTTTTGTCTCGATCTGTTCAGCCATGACAGAGAAGATTTTTGAAGGTTTTATGTTAAAAACAACATGGCTGTCAAACCACATGATCGATGACATCATTAATTTATTTTACAATTAGAATTTAGCCCTAAACGACCCTGAAAAAATTTCATAATGATCGTATAAAGTGTTTGACATGTGCAATTATGATGTCCTATCGAAGCCACATGTGACATCAAAAAAAATCGCACTTCTTTCACATGTGCCAAGTTTCAATTTTTTCAATGAAGTGGTTTCGGAGATCCAAACGTCCAAAGTTTTTCTTTTTTCCAAAATTTTCAGAAAAAAACATTGTCCATGAGTATTCGCATCGATGGTGAAAATTTCGTGAAATTCTATGGTGAAAAAAAGAAAACCCTACCGCCCCACTTCGATCGGACACCTGACCCTTGACATCTATCAAATTAAGTTTAGAAAGGGTGGCTGATCATTTGCCTGGTGTTGGCTTCATGGTTATGGTGGTGGGCTTGGGATCCCAGGATCCTGAGTTCAAATCCCACATGGCTGTTGAATTAATACCAGGTGGGGTTGGTGGTGGTGGTCATATGGCAGCTTAGCTGCTGGGGAAGCTATCATTTCTTGAAGCGTAACTGTGTCGCTGATGCAGTGCCTCTCTACCAGTACTCATACTGGAACTGGTACTCATTTCGCCGACCTCGGAAGGATGACATGCTGAGTCAACCCCCTGGTGTATTAATTCAGCGGCTGACAGGGCTTGAACTCAGGACCCTAGGATCCCAAGCCGCCACCCTAACCACTGAGCCAACACCAGGCTTGGTGGGGTTGATTCTGCCTGCCATCCTTCTGAGGTCAGCAAAATGAGTGCCAGCTTGCTGGTATCCTGTGTCCAGTAGCCAAGGAGACTGCTTCGGCAGCACCAACGCTCTGCACAGAGTATGGTCCCAATCTCCTCCTCTCTTAATTTACACACCATCACTAAATGTTGAAATCAAGATCAAATGGCGGCCTGAAAAAAATATGACCATAATTGGATCACGGGTGCTGGGGGAGGATTACCCTTGGCGATCACTTTGTGATCCCTGAAACAGTATCTCGTTGCATCCACCATCAAAGTTTATGGAGGTGTTGTTTGCACCCCTGTTTGTTTGTCTGTGAGCAGGATATCTCAAAAAGTTGAAGACGGATACGGACGAGACTTGGTGGACAGGTTGGTTATGTGACAAGGACGAATTGATTCGAATTTGGTGAAGATCTGGAACCGGATCCGAGAATTAATTTAATTTTAATAGTGATTCTTTACCATTGAAATATAGGGCCAAAAACAATATACTCCTTTCTCTCCTTTCTACTTTAGTAACAATCCTCTTGAGGAACTCCAGTCATTCAAACTCATTGGTGTCACGAGCAGACATGATCTTCCTTGGGCAAACCACATTTCAAAATTGGCATCCAAAGCCAGATGCCGTCTGGTCATCCTCCGTCTTATAAAGTCCCTCCTTGGCACACCTGAACTCCAATCCACATACAAGGTTATCATCTACAGCTTGAAGTAATACTGCTCTCCCCTCTGGGCTGGCTTCCCCTGCATTACATCTTGCTCAGCTTGAGGTCATGGAAATGAAGGCCTTCAAGATTATTGGAATCTCCTGAGATGAAGTGGTCTATGGGTCCATCACTTCACCATCGCAAACAGATCAGTGGTCTCTCTTTCTTCTACAGCCTTCTTTCTGGTCTTGCACCCTCTGCTCTTTCTGTGCTTTGTTCCCCTAGGTCTCTGCAGGGCACACACGGTCCACCATCAACCCCTTCTGGTGAAACTACCTAAACCCAGGATCACTATTCGCCTTCACTCATTCGTTCCCTTTTTCCCCAGCTGTGAAATCACCTTACACATTCTCTTCAATCTCATTATTCCCACCAAGTCTTCAAGACAGTTGTTCACCGCCATCTCAGATCGTCCCCAATCCAAAACCTCGATCTTTTCGACACGCGTTAACCCACTTCAATCCAATGCCGTCTTCCAAATTTTCAGTTTTCCCTCCTGAGAGTTCATATTGTTGATTTGTCCGCATCCCTCCATCTTGGCCTTCAACTGTGCGGTTGGAGCACCCGTCTCTCTCCTATTCCTGCTACCCTCCCTCCCTCTTTCCCCCTCCCTCTTTCCTGTTCCTGCCCCCTCCCTCTCTCCTGTTCCTGTATCCCCTCCCTCTCTCCTGTTCAGCCCCCCTCCCTCTCTCCTGTTCAGCCCCCCTTCCTCTCCTGTTCAGCCCCTTCCTCTCCTGCCCAGGCCCCTCCCTCTCTCCTGCCCAGGCCCCTCCCTCTCTCCTGCCCAGGCCCCTCCCTCTCTCCTGCCCAGGCCCCTCCCTCTCTCCTGCCCAGGCCTCCTCCCTCTCTCCTGCCCAGCATCTCCCCTCCCTCCCTCTCTCCTGCCCAGCCCCTCCCCTCCCTCTCTCCTGCCCCGCCCCTCCCCTCCCTCTCTCCTGCCAAGCCCTCCCCTCCCTCTCTCCTGTCCATCCCCCCTCCTCCTCCCTCCTCCCTGCCCAGCCCCCTCCTCCTCCCCCTCATTCCCAGCCCCTCTTTCTCCTGCCCCTCCCTTCCTCTCCTGCCCCCTCCCTTCCTCTCCTGCCCCCTCCCTTCCTCTCCTGCCCCCTCCCTTCCTCTCCTGCCCCTCCCTCCCCTCTCCTGCCATCTCCCTCCCTCTCCTGCCTCCTTTCCTGCCCCTCCCTCCCTCTCCTGTCCCCTCCCTCCCTCTCCTGTCCCCTCCCTCCCTCTCTCTCCTGCCCCTCTCCCTCTCCTCTCCTGCCCCTCCCTCTCTCTCCTGCCCCTCCCTCTCTCTCCTGCCCCTCCCTCTCTCTCCTGCCCCTCCCTCTCTCCTGCCCCTCCCTCCCTCTCCTGCCCCTCCCTCCCTCTCCTGCCCCTCCCTCCCTCTCCTGCCCCTCCCTCCCTCTCCTGCCCCTCCCTCCTTCCCTCTCCTGCCCCTCCCTCCTTCCCTCTCCTGCCCCTCCCTCCTTCCCTCTCCTGTCCCCTCCCTCCCTCTCCTGTCCCCCTCCATTCCACCCTCTCTCTCCTGCCCCTCCATCCCACCCTCTCTCTCCTGCCCCTCCATCCCACCCTCTCTCTCCTGTCCCCCTCCATCCCTCCCTCTCTCTCCTGCCCCCTCCATCCCTCCCTCTCTCTCCTGCCCCCCTCCATCCCTCCCTCTCTCTCCTGCCCCCTCCATCCCTCCCTCTCTTTCCTGCCCCCCTCCATCCCTCCCTCTCTCTCCTGCCCCTCCCCTTTGTCTTGCTGTGTCCTGGTTCGTTCACTGCACTCCTCGGAGCTCTTCCATGAGCCTTGACGATGTATTCGATTTTGCTTTGTGGTTTCGTCCTTCTCGACTATGTTAAAAGGGTTAAGTTGAACGAGTTCAGCTGCGAAAGCATTGTTGAATGGATGATGGATAAGCAGAAGTAAAAACGTTCAACCGTCGCGTTAAATTCATATTTAAACATCACGTGACATTGAACGGCTGTTGTTATAAAAAAAAAAATTTTTTTCTGAAATTTTTTTTTTTATTTTCATCACTTTCCCCATTAATGTGTTCGGTCCCCAATTCTTTGTCGATTTTATCGTTCCATGCCCCAAAATGTAATGGTAGTGGCGTGAAGTATTACACTTTGAACTGCCGCCTGAGGCCTAACGTGCCGGTGTGCTGGAGCTCGTGAAAGAAGAGAAACCTGACCAAAGCTGGACGGTGGACAGATAACCAAAGAAAGCTGTATCGACTTGAGATACACGTGGGAGGAGAGACCGAAATAAAGCTGGACGGAGAGAGCGAGGTAAAGCTGGACAGGACGAGGAAGAGAGACGGAGATGGAGAGAAACAGGGTGAAGATACCGTCAGGGACAGGAGTAGAGAGAGGAGCAGGGATTGGGACGAAGAGGACAAAGATCGGGGGAAAATGGACGTGGAATCGGTCCCGATGGTCCATCAAATGGTTTCGCTGAGTCGGGAGGAGAGTCTTCGTCTTGTCGGACACCAGCACGCCTGCCATGCCATGATCTACGCTTCTTGTCCCGATAAGATCTTCGGAAAGATCCCCGTGCGTTACGCTGTGCTGGTACGTCTGTATATTCGTCACTCCGGAGATCTCTTTGAGTGATTTCAAACCCAAAATAAATCATTCAAAATTTCATAATCACCTTACTCTATCTCCCCACCAATCAACCAGAATCCATTCCCTCCCCGTGTGGACAATGTCCTCCCCTCTCTCCCTCCCTCCCCGTGTGGACAGTGTCCTCCCCCTCCCTCTCTACATCGGCTGTGTCCTCCAGCTCCACCTCACTTCGTCTACCGTTTCCTCCGCCTCCGCCTCACCTCGTCGACCGTGTCCTCCACCTCCGCCTCACCTCTTCCACCCTGGCCTCCGCCTCACCTCGTCGACCGTGTCCTCCACCTCACCGTGACCTCCGCCTCACCTCGTCCACCGTGTCCTCCGCCTCCACCTCACCTCGTCCACCATCTCCACCTCTCCTCGTCCACCGTGTCCTCCACCTCTCCTCATCCAAAGTGTCCTCCACCTCCACCGTTTCCTCCCCCTCCACCTCCACCATGTCCTCCGATCCACCTCACCTCATCCACCGTGTCCTCCGCTTCCACCTCACCTCATCCACCATGTCCTCCGCCTCCACCTCACCTCATCCACCGTGTCCACCATCTCCACCTCTCCTCATCCACCGTGTCCTCCGCCTCCACCGTGTCCTCTGCCTCCACCTCCACCTCACCTCGGCCACCGAGTCCTCCACCTCCACCTCACCTCATCCACCGTGGCCACCACCACCACCTCACCTCTTCCACCATGTCCACACCTCGACCACCATGTCCTCCACCTCACCTCCTCCACCGTGTCCTCCACCTCCACCTCACCTCAACCACCATGTCCTCCACCTCACCTCATCCATCGTGTCCTCCACCTCACCTCACCTCGTCCACCGTAGCCTCCGCCTCCACCTCACCTCGTCCACCGTAGCCTCCGCCTCCACCTCACCTCGTCCACCGTGGCCTCCGCCTCCACCTCACCTCGTCCACCGTGTCCTCCGCCTCCACCTCACCTCGACCATGGCCTCCACCTTCACCTCCACCTCGTCAACCGTGTCCTCCACCTCCACCTCCACCTCCACCTTCCACCCCACGTCGACTGTGCCCTTCAATTCAAACACTGTCCTCCCCCCCCCCACCCCCAAGCAAAATCCACTACCCACCTCCTCTCATATTGACCAGGCTGACAACCCGTTCCTCTTCTCCAAACATCTCCACCATGTCGACTCTATTATTGATTTTCCCCTCATCATCAATCATACCTTCAGCTACCCCTGCCCCTTCACCCCCGTCCGTCTCTCCTGTGACTTTTCCTTCAATACCTGCTTCCTCGATTGTTTTTTGTCCTCTTCAGTCCACATCCATTTCCTGTTCTTCAGATGCAAATGCGCTTTGATGGGCGTCTGGGCTTCCCCGGTGGATTTATGGAGATACGTGATGGGGGGTTCTTGGAAGCAGGCTTCAACCGGGAGCTTGCGTCGCAGCTGGGAATCCAGCCAGGCTTGTTGCGCATAACAGAGCGTGAACACGTACTTGCACATGTGATGCCAGTGAGTGGTGACCGCCCCATTGTGGCCCACTTCTACATGAGGGAGCTGTCACTACCACAACTGCGTGATGTCGAGATGGCGGCTTTGGGTGCGCGAGATTTTGGAGCTGAGGTGCTGGGCATGGATTGGGGTTTTTGTTTGGTTTTGGAAGTCCACTGGAGTAATGGATGTAGAACCTGGATTTTCAGCGTGAAGACCATTGCTTTCTTTCTTTAATTTACCTTATTCTTACAGGTGATGAGGACGGTCAGAGTACCCTTGTATACCCTTCGTGATGGCGTCGGAGGACTGCCTGCCTTCCTGTGCAATTCCTTTGCCAGTATGGCACGTGAGCAGCTGCTTTGGGCCCTGGCGGCACGTCGCTTGCTACCACCAGGCCGCCTGCGAGAGGCCTGCGAGACTGCTCGGGTCCCAGTCCCAGCCCTTGCTCTTTAACTTATCGCTCTTGTTCTACTTATTTTTTGTTGGTTGCTGGCTTCGCTTTCTGCTGCCATCGCTCAGACTCTCTGAAGCTGTTGCTTCCACCTGCTGTCCAGGAAACCTGTGCGCAGATCATTGACATTTCCTCTGTGTGCAGCAGTATTCTCTCCATATTTGGATTAACTCGTTTTGTACTTTTTGTTTTTTTTCACCTGAGGCTACCTTCTTTTCTGTTCCTTTCACCATGTTTCATATCTGGCAGTTTTTCAGATCCCAAATTTATCCACCTTATAATCCTGTGATTGTTTGTGAAGCTCAATGTCATTCTTTTGGTTTACAGATGAGGTTCACTCAAGATTGAGGTACACACACACACATGACTCGCCATCATTACAAAATCGTTAAACTTGAGTTGTACATTGCAAACTCGATAATGTGTTTTTATGTTGCGTACGTTATTTTTTGTTTTGTTTGGTGAAACGGTAGGTTTGGATCACTCAGAGATATTTTGAAAGGAGATCTTGCCCTTGATTACGATCTCTTTGTGCCGCAATTGCTGGGCTTCTGGGAGTTTTAACTCAAAGGGCTTTTTTGCAGCTCCTTGGGCAATGTAATGCTTCTAATGTTCATGTGGGAAACCTGCCCAGCTCAGTTTATTGTGCTCCAGCGTTCCCTGTGAGTCGTAGGATAAATTCCCATTGTTATCATGATGATAATTTGTTCACATCAGTGAAGAACCATCCTTGCGTATGGGTAAATTCCCCCAGAATTACGGATCGGATAATTCCCCCCAAATTGTATACCGCCTCACGCCAGGACCGGCGCTATACCATACACATTATAGACAGAGAATTGGGGTGCTCCCCTCCCCCACCCATCCTCAACCCTGGGGACTGAGATTATTATTATTATTATTATTATTATTATTATTATTTTTTGGCCATGTAAAAAAACCTCCCTGTGCACACTCTGAGTACAACCATCAGTTCTCAATTCACTCCGTCCAGCAGTTCAGGAGTGTGTAGAAGTCACACACACACACACACACACACACACACACACACACACACACACACACACACACGCTTCTCAAATTATACTCATAATAAGATGTCAAACTTCAATGTTGGATAACCCGTTTTTGACCACCATGATTGATTCACCGGAACGTAACAATTCATTAACTTCCAATGTTGGTGATTAAACCCTTCCGTGTGTGCGTGCGTGCGTGCGTGCGTGCGCCACAGTCAGAGCTACTTATTTACAATCTCATTTGAAGGTGAATTTTCTTCCCCCTCCACCAACAGATGAAATAAATTTTGTTAACCTATCACCTTGATATCTGCCTGAAAATGAATGAATATATCTTAATTGTTTGATACTGAACACACATTGAGATGCTCTGTCGAAGTGGCTTGTGAAGTGTTTAAATGTGTAATGGTGGCACTGTTTATTATTTATTTATTTATTTATTTTTTGACGAAGATGACATTTATTACTAACATTTAAGTGAAATGTCTGACAAACATTTGAAACCGTTTGGTGGTCGGAAAGCAACTGTCACCATCTTTTTGCCGGAATAGGAGGATGAACAATCTGCCAATTTTTCTTCCACTTCCAGTCTCGAGTTTTGTTTTGTTTTCCAAGTAGCTTTTGTTCACAAGGTTTCACTAATTTTTTTTTTTTCTCCCCCACATTAAACCACCTCATAATCTGTTATTGGAATTTGTGAAATGTCATCCAAAATGTGATTTAATTTAATATTCAAACGTTAATAAACACAAGATATATTTACGCTCATTTAGGCTCTTGTCGGGGTTTGTACAGACACCACGTTCAAGACAATGACATAGGTCCTCACCCTTGCATCATGAGCCGGGGGTTTATTTGGGAACAGTAACAAACCAAGCAGTCTTTTCTCCAACTAATAAATTCAGCCATTAAGGAGCAAGCTGAAGAATGAATTTGGGTGAGGTTTACAATCTGATAAGAGAGTCTTTTGAAAGAGCTTGAGGCAGTTTGTAGATGTGTACTGATATGTACCATGCTTTTTACAGAATGTTTGTTGCTGCTGCTGAAGCAGTTTCTTGGCATGTGTTATGCTGGATGGTTTGTCATTGCCTTTCTAGCAGTCAGTCGATAGGAATTTGTCATTTATTTGCCTACTCTTCGCTGAAGACTCTGTGTGATCGTTAACATCCCTGGGCGACTGCTGGAAGATGGGACGCCCAGTTTAACGTCCATCCGAGGGTTGTCACGCACTGGTGCCTCGCCGTGTCTGTCTAATGCTGGCACGACAGTGTAGTTGGGCTGAGATGAGTGTGCACTTCTCAACTCTCTTGCCAACCTCGATGTGTATTAGGTGCAAGGAACAAATCTAACAGACTGCTGCAGATAATACATCATCGTGGGGATAACAGTTTATGAGAAAAGCTACGAGGGAAACTTCCATCCCAAATTCAGATTGGAAAGAGCAATCGGAAATTGCAGACCCTCGCCAGGACTTTTGTGTGATGTGTAGACTATGTATTAGCGATGTCGGGTTGTCCACACAGCAGCCAAAACTTTTCGGTTTATTGTGTCGATTCACGTTCCAATTGTATGTACTGTATTTAGAGTCATACTCCAATAGCACGTACTTTGTAGACGTTCCAATAGTACGCATTTTATAAATGTACATTTCAGTACTACATACTTCATTGAGGTTCCTACAATTTGAATTTTTTTTTAAAGAAGAAGATGGTGTGTAATACTGGTTACCACCAGTTGCCACATCCTCTGATGAGGGTAATAAACATATAAAATATCAGAACAGCAGAATCGGTTAATGGGAGATTCTACCTGGGGAGTAAGAGTTCAAGACCCTTGTATGATTACTTACGAAATCTAAACATTTCGTAAGTATATTGATGACTTCCGTCCTCTGTTTGTGTGTTTGTGTGTTTGTTTGTAGGCGCAATAACTCGAACGGTAGAAGCTTCCAATGTGAAATTACACCACGTGATTCAGGAGGGTGATGGCTAGCGCTGATTAGATTTTGGTCAAAATCGGTCAAAGGTCAAGGTCACAGTGAGGTCAAACATTCGATTTTTGATGGTTTGATACAGAATCATCGTAGAAACTTCTGGTTTGCGTCGCTACCTTCTCAAGAGACATTTTATTAGACAAGGTCAGAGGTCAAGTTGACGATTTCGTAAGTACCAGTCTATGACTGCTTGTTTTGTTTTTAGTCTCGCCCCGACAGGGGTGTAACGCCCGTGTGTGTGTGTGCGCACATCTATATATTTTTGCTTCAATTTTTTTTCTCTGCAACCGCTTGTCCAATCGGTGCAAAACTTTAAATATAGGAGCGACTCCCCATGTAGAATATTTCATTGATAACTCTGACATCATCGGTCACATGGTATAGCAGCCATATTGGATTAAAGGAAAACAATTGGACATCATTTTCTCCGAAACTGCTCAACGAAAAAAATTGAAACTTAGCATATGTCATCGACTCCCAATGGGGTATATAAGGTGATAGCGGTGACATCATTGTTAAAGTGGTATTCCAGCTATAATGAGTTGAATTGAAATCCTTCGGGCCTACCCGAAAAATCTGAAACTTCATATATCTGTTCTATGACTCGATGTGAATGAAGAATTACATTTATGATGTCATCAGTTATGTGGTCTGGTGGACATATTGGATTGAAAATAAAAAATGTAAAATATCTCCAGATCCACTTAACATCTCGATGCGAAACTTCTTACATGATTGACTCGCCAGGGGGAATATAGTTTGAATTTTCTTTATATTCATTTCATTCATGCAATGTCACCTTAATATGCACAAAAGTAGTCGTTAAGTATCCCAATTTAATGTACTTGTATAAAACACTGTGTGTATTTGGCTGTCCCCCTTCATGAGGACGATTTAAGTCGGGTTTTGAAGGCCAATCTTTTAACACGATGGTGTGTTCACTAAGGTCTGGTGTTGAGGATGAAAAAAAACTCAAAAAACATTTTCCATAAAAGAGTAATTATGTCTCATATTGGAAACAAGCAACAGTACCCATCCCCGGTGATGGGAAATGTGATTGGGCATTTCAAGTCGCATCACTACCAACATCCTCCTCACTTCCCACGAACTTTCAAGGTTTGTACTGGACCTGCTCATGAGATCAAAGGGATTGTTCTGACCGTCTTTTTTTGGATTGGCCTGATGGGATCGTCTTCGGGCATTATCTTGAGCCTGTTTGTGAGCTCCAATGGAAGCATCCGAGGAGCCATTTGTCTTGATACAGTGTTTTGCACCTGTTCTTGCATTCGTTTTTCGTGCTGAGAGTATCAGGCAGGGAGAACGACATTGGAGAATGTAGGGCCCATGGAGATCATGGTGACAAACGAAAAAGAAGGTTCGAGAACGTCACGTGATCGGGGGATGTAAAAGAGACTAGCCTGAGCTGGTCATGCCCCTCTCTCTTGGCTCCGCCTCCACGCTCTATCTTGTGTCTGTCTCTCTGTCTCTCTCTCTGTCTGTGTCTCTGTCTCTGTCTCTCTGTGTCTGCAAAATTTTCCATGGTTAATATAGTTTCTTCACGGGCGTTCAGACAGAATACGTAACCATGCCAACGGCTTTTTCAACCAATTAAATCGATGATTGCCTTTCCAACGGCAGATGATTGGGTGAAGGTGGAGGGCAGGGGTCGAAGTTCAAAACTACAAACAGATGGTTTTTTTTGAGCGAAATACGTTGCCAGTGAAAGAAGAGGATGATGATGACAAACTAACATAGAAACAAGCCGGTAGGCAACGAGGGATCCGCTAGGATCGAAGTGCTGGATACGATGCTTTTCATTCTGACCAATCCACCGACGAAGATTCATTGCCAAGACGTATTGGTTCACATACAATTGTTCCTCTGCCTGGCAAGATTTTTCCGATTGCATATTTTGCCAACTGGCACTCCTCATAAAAATGACGGCAAATAGACACCCTATTTTTAAAGGACTACCATTTAAAAAATAATCGGTTTGCTGGTTTGTGCTGTGGAGCCTCGCGTTGCACACACACACACACACACACACACACACACACACACACACACACACACACACATACACACACACACACACACACACACACACACACACACACACACACACACACACACACACACACACACACACACACACACACACACACACACACACACACACACACACACACACACACACACACACACACACACACACACACACACACACACACACACACACACACACACTCACACTCACACTCACACTCACACTCACACTCACACACACGGAAAACCCGATAAACTTCTCTCAATGCTCTTGTTTGACCACACCTCCTGAGCCACACAATATTTTCCATAAGCCACGCCCACTTTCCATAAGCCACGCCCACTTTTCTACGCCACTCCCACTTTTCATCAACCACGTCCACTTTCCCTAAGCTCCGCCCACTTTCCCTAAGCTCCGCCCACTTTCCCTAAGCCCCTCATAAAAAATGACGGTGAATAGACACCCGATTTTTGAAGGACTACCATTTGAAAAATAAAACCTCAATCAAAAATCGGCTCAAGTAAAATTTTCTAAATACAGTGGGACCCGCTTAATAGAATCACGGTTAATAGAATCACCCGTATTATAGAATCAAAATCGTTGAGACCGATTCCATTGTATCTAAATGTACACAATTTTTCCCGTTTATTAGAATCAAAAATCCGCTTAATAGAATCAGCTGCTGGCCATCCACTTCGACAGTTCAGCGCCTACTGGCCGCACAGTTCCAACATTTGCCACCAGGCGGCTGACGTCACGCTAAAAATAACGCTATGCCACTACAGTGATTTCGGTAGTCATTGTACAGATAGGCAGACGGCTGACAGCTGCAGTCGAAGCACTAGGCGTGTCGTCATTTCCACGATGGACAGAAAACGAAAGCGGACGGATCGTTCAAACATTGATAAAGCACAACTCCTGAGGGACTATGACGCTTTGCCCAGAATGAGCCAACGAGAAGCTGCAGACAAGTTGGAAACTAACCAGCCGATCCTATGCAAGATTCTGAAAGATCGAGAGGCCATTCTGAAAGGTCAAGTGGATTCGTCTTCTTCTCAGAAACGCAAGCGAAGCGGCAACGCACCCGATGTCGAATCAGCAATGGTCAAGTGGATTCAAACTTCTAGAGAAAAGGAAGCACCGCTTTCTGGACCTCTGATGCGGGAGAAAGCGACTCAGTTCGCGGAAAAGTTCAACAACAAGAAGTTCAGTGCGACAAACGGCTGGATTGACCGGTTCAAGAAAAGACATGGAATCGTCCACAAGAAACTTCACGGAGAGGCAGCGGCGGCTGACGTAGGAGGGAAACAACAATGGCTGGACCACGTGTTTCCGCATCTCGTAGAAGGCTTCACGGCTGATGAGATCTGGAATGCTGACGAAACCGGGTTGTATTTTCGGGCCTTACCAGACGGAACGTTCCTCTTCAAGGGAGATCAGCACTGCGGTGGGAAAAGGCCAAAGGAAAGAATCACGGTGCTTTTTTGCTGCTCGATGACTGGTGCTAAGCGTCCTCCTTTCGGTATTGGTAAAAGCAAGAATCCACGGTGTTTCAAAGGCCTCAAAACAATTCCAGTTCGCTACAGAGCCAATTCCTCCGCATGGATGACAGGTTTCCTTGGCGAAACTTGGCGAAAAAGATAACGATCCTCGACGCTATGCTGTTTACGGACGCAGCATAGAATGATGTGAAGACTACCGGCATAGTGAACTGCTGGCGCAAAGGAGGAATTTTCATCGGAGCGGCAAGCGAAGGTGAAAGGGTCGAGAGCAATGACGACGACGAGTTAGCCAACCCTCTTCAAATGGATCCCGACCAATGGCAGGACTTCGTCAACATGGACGTGACTCTCCAAACCACAGACGATGATGTCACAGACGAAGCCATCGTTTCGGCAGTCCAACGCGAAATGGGAATTGCTTCTGAAGCAGATTATGACGCCGACACTAAAGTGGAGGAAGAGAAGGAAGAGGAGATCTCTGTCCCGACCATCAAGGAAATGATGTCTGCAGCTAAGACGATCAGGCTTGGTTTGCTCTCACATGGGTTCAGTGACATGGCCTTCCTGCGCAAACTTGACAAGGAGGTCACCGCCATTTCCACAGACTCGTTAAAGCAGGCAACAATCGACAATTTTTTCATTACAGAGTAGGCTCATCGACAAACCTATGTTGTTTTGCTTTGAAAAGTACAGATATACTGTACGTGTAATTGTTTTATTTTCAGTAGTAAGTTACATTGTTTTGAGCAAGTGTGTCATATAAATCAAACTAAATGCTGAGTATTTGTCTCCGTATGTGTACTCGACATTTGATCCGCTTGATACTCCACAACTCTGGTGAACTCGGATATTAGAATCACCCGCTTATTAGAATCAAATTTGTCCGGCCCAAAGTGATTCTATTAAGCGGGTCCCACTGTATCTCGAAGTGTTCAATTCCGAAGTCTCGTTTCTCTACATTCAAAACTGAAGGACAAGTATTGAAAATACTGTACGCGGTTTTTCGGCCGCTGCACAGCAACGGGTGGTTTCTTGGCAACGAAATTCAAACGCGCACATTCCCAATACATATTGCACATGTTGGCAAAGTTTCATCGAAATCGGTTCACTGGTTCGTGCTGTGGAGCCTCGCGTTACACACACACACACACACACACACACACACACACACACACACACACACACACACACACACACACACACACACACACACACACACACACACACACACCGAAAACCCGACAATAAGGGATATCTTGCATATATAGCGAATCCAACAATAAAAGAATACTGTATTCTTTTTTTTCTTTTTGTTATACATCATCAAGGCTCGTGGAAGAGCAAGAAGACAGAACAGACAACGACGTTCACGGCAGCGCCAAAAGTTAATGAATTTCGGTACGTCCGATTAATTAATGGGAATGTGAAATTGGAAATGGGTCAAAACGCTCGACAGGATTTCTTTGGTGTGCTTCAGGCATAAATTTGATATGCACAAACATACGGTGAATAAGCAATAAGCGGTGTATAAGCAGGAAGCGCATTCTCAATTGTTCCCCAAATTTTTTTTTTAACGCGGGCGGTGCATGTGGTGAATTGAAGGACGTGACGTGTGATCACATGTCGCACGGCTCGAGCACGGAATAGATAAAGCTAAGGTTCCGCTCGGTCGGGGGGATTGTCCCAGGGGCATTGTCGTTTACGGCGGCGGCTCACTTGGTGCTCGTTGAATGGTGAGAATTGAGAGTATATCGGACTCCGTGCTTATACTGATTTATTTTGCGGTGATTAGTTGCACGTGTATACCTTACTGCTTATGTACTCCTTGCTGCACCTGTATTCCCTGGTGTGCCCGTAGAAGCGGCTTCAATCAAATGGAATAAAGCCTACACTCTGAAGGTTCATCTCTCACTCTCATTTCAATATATTCCATTTGGTTTTCTCGGCTCTCTCAACCAACGATGGACAAGATCTACAAACCAGAGAGGTTCGACGCAGACCCAAACGCGACTGACTCAGAAATGAAATGGTCGCATTGGTTCCGTTCCTTCTCACACTATCTGACCATCATCGAAGAGGGAGCCGACAAATTGGCCGCCCTTGTGAATCATGTCTCGCCCAGCGTATACAGGCTCTTCTCGGAGTGTGACACCTACGAAGCAGCGATCGACGTGCTGCAGGCGCTCTACGTGAAGCGCAAGAACGAGGTGTACATACGACATCTTCTCAACACACGCAAGCAAGCAGCCGGGGAGACAATCGATCAGTTCCTGCAAGCTCTGAAACAGCTGGGAAAAGACGGCAGCTTCCGGGCCGTAAACGCCGAGGAACACCGAAATGAAGCGACCCGAGAGGCATTTATCCAAGGACTCAGGTCAGCCCACATACGGCAACGCTTACTAGAGAAAGCGCAACCCACTCTTGAAAAGGTAGTCGACCAGGCTCGAGTGATGGATACGGCTCAGCAGCAATCTGAGTCATTTGGGACACCGATGCTGCTAATGAACGCCGCTACGGTGGAAACTCAAGGAACCCCACAGACACAGACACAGCCTGACACAGGGGATGGAGAAAAACCCGAGGAGTCGGATACCCAGACCTCGTCAAACTCCTCAGCAACTACTCCGGTTGGTAAATGCTTCTTTTGTGGGTACAAAAGACACCCCGCCACAAATGCCCCGCCAGAGATGCCGCATGCATGAATTGTGACAAGAAAGGGCATTATGCCAGGGTATGTAAATCTACTCTAAGGAGAAATAAACCCACTTCTGCGGCTCTCTACTCGCAAAAGAAACTAACTGCAGCCTCACCGGGGAATCTATCCAAGGCTATCATCAACGTACAAATTAACGGGCATATGGCTGAGGCTCTGATTGATACTGGTAGCTCAGAGAGTTTCGTCAACAGCTCGCTAGTGAAGGGCAGGAAATGGAGGATCCACCCGACAGACAATACGGTATGCATGGCCGCTACATCACTACAGTCCCACGTACGAGGGTACTGCAATGTTGAATTGGACGTAAAAGGGTACACGCATCGGGATGTAAGGGTACTGGAGCTTCGTGATTTATGCGCAGACGTAATTCTGGGTCATAATGTCCTCAAGCAGCACACGAGCGTCGAAATACCCTTTGGAGGAAGCAAACCTCGTCTAATTTTAAATGCTTTGACCACCACAGAGGTAACGTCCCCCCAGCTGTTCGCTAACCTGTCGCCGGTCTGTAAACCGATAGCGATCAAATTGCGGCGATATACCACTGCTGATATGAACTTCATCACTTCAGAGACCAAGCGATTACTGGAAGAAGGAATTATAGAACCGAGCGATTCGCCATGGCGCGCACAGGTGTTGGTCACCGCCAATCAGAATCATAAGAAACGAATGGTTGTCGATTATTCCCAAACGGTCAATCGTTTCACCCAACTCGATGCCTACCCTTTGCCGCGCATAGACGAGATGGTCGAACACGTGGCCCATTATAAAATATTCAGCACCATCGATTTGCGAAGCGCCCATCATCAAATTCCCATCCGAGAGGAAGACAAACCTTACACCGCATTCCAGGCAGGTTCCAGGCCTCTACCAATTCAGGAGGATTCCGTTCGGTGTCACGAATGGAGTAGCTTGCTTCCAACGAGTTATGGACGACATCATCTCAGATTAAAACCTCAAAGACACTTTTGTTTACGTGGACAATGTCACAGTGTGCGGTAAGGATCAGGGGGAACATGATATGAATCTGGACAGATTCTTGAGCATTGCTAGAAAATATAATCTGACCCTCAACTACGAGAAATGCGTATTCTCGGCAAGGTCAATTGACCTTCTCGGCTACACAATAGCCGACGGCACGATTAAGCCTGATCCTGAACGATTGCGCCCACTTCGTGAGCTACCCCCACCTCAGGACCTGCAGACAATGCGCCGGGTGATCGGCATGTTCGCTTACTATGCAAGATGGATTTCCCAATACTCCGAGAAAATACATCCCCTAGTGCATTGCAAAAACTTCCCACCAGATGCCGCTGTTGTAAAAGCTTTCCACAGCCTCAAAGATGATATCAGTAATTCCGTGGTTTTATCGATCGATAGCTCGGTACCCTTCGTGGTGGAAACAGATGCTTCTGATTACGCGATAGCTGCGACGCTTAACCAGTCTGGGCGACCCGTCGCGTTCTTCTCGAGGACTCTCTCTGGAAGCGAGCAGAGACACTCAGCAATAGAGAAGGAAGCGTACGCTATTGTCGAAGCCCTACGTAAATGGAGACACTATTTACTGGGAAACCATTTCACGCTCGTCACGGACCAACGATCCGTGGCATTCATGTTTGATGAGAAAAATAACGGGAAAATTAAGAATGAAAAAATTATGAGATGGCGGATAGACCTAGCCTGCTATAGTTACGACATTGTTTACCGGCCCGGGAGGGAAAACCCTGCTGCAGACACCTTCTCTCGGGTCTACTGTTCGGCGACAATCAGTCGGGCTTTGCAAGACCTCCATGTGTCTCTTTGCCACCCGGGGGTAACCAGAATGGCACATTTCGTGCGCAGACAGAACCTTCCCTATTCTATCGAAGATATTAAACAAATGAATGCTTCATGCCCTGTTTGTGCTGAACTAAACCCCAGATTCTATGGCGCGGCTTCTGGCAGATTGATCAAGGCCACTTCTCCCTTCGAGAGACTAAATATCGACTTCAAAGGGCCGCTGCCGACCGAGACAGACAACAGATACATATTCACTGTTGTTGATGAGTATTCAAGGTTCCCTTTCGCATTTCCGTGCTCGGATATGACCTCGGGCACTGTCGTGAAATGTCTGTCTGACCTCTTCGCTATGTTTGGGAAACCTTCGTACATACATTCAGACAGAGGGCCGTGTTTCATGTCGGCCGGGCTAAAACAATTCCTATTAGAGCACGGCATAGCAACTAGTCGAACGACGGGTTACAACCCACAGGGTAATGGGCAGGTGGAACGATATAACGAAGTCATTTGGAAAGCCGTAACTCTGGCATTGAAATCAAGAGGACTGGGGCCCGAGCGGTGGGAGGTTACCCTTCCCGACGCTCTGAATTCCATACGCTCTTTGCTCTGCACGTCCACCAATGCAACTCCTCACGAACGAATGTTTACTCACCAACGACGTTATGTTGACGGCCAATCGGTGCCCAACTGGCTAACCCATCCCGGAACAGTGTTCATGAAACGCCCGGTACGACAAAGCAAGTATGAACCCATGGTGGAGGGGGTCGAACTCATCGATACTAATCCAGAGTATGCTCATGTCAGGCTCCCGGATGGCAGGGAGACCACCGTGTCGGTTCGCCATTTGGCTCCCTCAGGTACTCCTCCCGCAGGTACACCACCATCTGGCACTCCTCCCTCTGACATCCCCTCCCCAGGTGTTCCCCCCCCAGGAACTCCACCCGAGAATGGTGGCGACGGAGCTGCCGCGTTCCACCCGAGAGCGATCGGGGAGTCATCCCCGGCACGAGTCGAGGCTCACCAAGAGGATCGGAAGCCTCCCTCAAGTGAAACCGCCATTTACTCCCGGAGAGGTCGACGGATAATACCCCCTCGCCGACTCAATCTGTAAAGGGGATTATCGGCATCGTCGATGCTCATGCTCCTATATGCTCATTATATCATATATCGATGCTCATTACCATGTTCCTACAACTCAAAATAATCCTCACTGCTTGGCATGTATGCTCCTGTAGTTTAGATAGTTCGCGTTGCTTGAAATGTATACTCCTGTAGCGCTGAAGTAATCATGGTGCGTTAGTTGGGCCTCTAGTTACATTTTAAAGACGGGGAAAATGTGGTGAATTGAAGGTCGTGACGTGTGATCACATGTTGCACGGCTCGAGCACGGAATAGATAAAGCTAAGATTCCGCTCGGTCGGGGGGATTGTCCCAGGGGCATTGTCGTTTACGGCGGCGGTTCACTTGGTGCTCGTTGAATGGTGAGAATTGAGAGTATATCGGACTCCGTGCTTATACTGATTTATTTTGCGGTGATTAGTTGCACGTGTATACCTTACTGCTTATGTACCCCTTGCTGCACCTGTATTTCCTGGTGTGCCCGTAGAAGCGGCTTCAATCAAATGGAATAAAGCCTACACTCTGAAGGTTCTTCTCTCGCTTTCATTTCAGTGCATAGGCACAGAAGGCTGGTGTGATTGCTCGATGCCTCGAAAAAATAGCTCGTTATGTAATGAAGCCAAAACATTATTGTTGCTTTAGTGAATATATAGTACTTGATGTAAATGCAGCTTTGATTGATTCCAATTCCACTGGGACAGAAAGGAATCATCCGAAAGGCTGGAAAGCTTGAAGCCTGCGGCCTTCACAAACTGAGTCAGAACACCTGTGATGCCGATGGGCTGTAACGTTGCGACGTTTGATGATACTTTTTAATAGTCGCTTTTGGTGTTTTTCACATTGAAGAGAAAACTTACAGGTAATTCATGGCGATTGTGAATAATAACACTTTTATTGAGAGGAATTTTACCTCAGGTGCCGCAGATCGTATTATTTAATTATATGGGGTTTCATTTACATTTTTTTTTTCATAATTTTTTTCTCCGATTTAACTCCAGATTCCGACATTATTTATCCATGAGTTACAATGGTAAAAAAAATGTTGAATCAGATTTGAAATATCAGCTTTTAATAAGCATATATGGTAATCTTGCCAGGAGCCAATCACATTGCACCAAGCTTCCTCACACAGCCAATCGTGTAACAGCTAACAGATGAGCGGACAGCCATCCTTGTCATATATATATATATATATATATATATATATATATATATATATATATACATATACATATACATAATATACTAGTAGTAATGCCCGGCGTTGCTCAGGCTTTCTTGCAAATTTCCTGAATATCTGTTAGGGTTAGCTGTTAGGGTTAGTGTTAGGGTAGCTAACCCTAACCCTAACCCTAACACTAACCCAAACCCTAACCCTAACAGCTTGGCGTAGCGGAGGTAAACAGCGTCCGGGGCAAAGTGGAAATTTGCGTCCCCCGTAGGCCTTAAACTTGACTGGATTTGAATGGAAAATCCCATAAGGGATATCGATTTATCGATTTTTTCGAATATCGGAAGTGTTATGGAAAAAATTTATAGCCAATGACCTAAGTTGGACCAAAAGCCATAATCGTACCGAATTTGAATGGAATCCGTTGGAGTTTGTGAAAATGCATCAAAACGAATTTTGAGGGGCCTCTCTAGGAAGACAATAATATCATTAGTATATGCGCCAAATCTTGTTTCATTTCATGCAGTAACAAAAATCTGATGGTGGAACAAAGAAAGGGGCGTGCCGAAATATTACTCTATATATATATATATATATCTATATATATATATATATATATATATATATATCTATATATATATATATATATATATATATATATATATATATATATATATATATATATATATACACACGTGTGTGTGTATATCTATGTATAATTCCAGCAATCTCTGTGTGTTTGTCTACGACCGCTGGTCCGATCTGATTGAAACTAGCCAGGAATATTGCCGAGGACCCGCGGATGTGCCTTTTCGGGGTTTGATATCGATCGGACAAGCGGTTCCCAAGTTACGGCCACTTATCTGTCAACCAATGACAGGACACGGTGCTACGACGTCACGAATGACGTCACAATTAATGTTTATTTATGTATTTATTTATATATATATATATATATATATATATATATATATATATATATATATATATATATATATTTTGCACGATTGACGATCCGATCTGATTGAAACTAGCCAGGAATATTGCCGAGGACCCGCGGATGTGCCTTTTCGGGGTTTGATATTGATCGGACAAGCGGTTCCCAAGTTATGGCCACTTATCTGTCAACCAATGACAGGACACGGTGCTACGACGTCACGAATGACGTCACAATTAATGTTTATTTATGTATTTATTTATATATATATATATATATATATATATATATATATATATATATATATATATATATATATATATATTTTGCACGATTGACGGTCCGATCTGATTGAAACTTGCCAGGAATATTGCTGGGGACCCGCAGATGTGCCTTTTCAAGGTTTGATATTAATCGGATAAGCAGTTCCCAAGTTACGGCCATTTATCTGTCGACCAATGACGACACGGT
Organism: Eptatretus burgeri; assembly: GCF_056783735.1. Lineage (NCBI taxonomy): Eukaryota > Metazoa > Chordata > Myxini > Myxiniformes > Myxinidae > Eptatretus > Eptatretus burgeri. The sequence goes on along the minus strand of NC_140978.1, from coordinate 37,547,427 downwards.
GCTATGACATCACGAATGACTTCACAATTAATGTTTATGTATTTGTTTATTATTATTATTTTATTTTTGTTGCACGATTGACGGTCCGATATGATTGAAACTTGCCAGGAATATTGCTGGGGACCCGCGGATGTGCCTTTTCAAGGTTTGATATTAATCGGACGAGCAGTTCCCAAGTTACGGCCATTTATCTGTCGACCAATATCTGCGAGAGAGGGGGACGGGAGAGGGGAGGATGAGCGTGGGGGCGAGGGAGAGGGGGTGTGAGAGGGGAGGGGGGAGAGAGGAGGGGCGAGACTAGGTGTGAGAGAGGGGGGAGAGAGGAGGGGTAAGACTAGGGGTGAGAGAAGGGGGAGAGAGGGGCGTCACAATTCAAGAGAGGAGGGGGCGAGAGAGGGGGTGAGAGTGGGGGCGATAGAGGAGGGGGGAGAGAGGAGGGGTGAGACTAGGGGGGGCAAGAGAGAGGGGGTGTCACAATTCTTTGTTTCATATGACGTCACAATTGATGCTGGGGACCTGAGTGTGTTTCCCAAGTTATGGCCATTTATGATACGGTTGGTCCAATCTAATTGAAATAATGCTCCGATTCAGTCGTCGTTTACGCACCTATGGGCCCGTACGAGTATATATAAAATATGTATAATATATATATATATATATATATATATATATATATATATATATATATATATATATATATATATATATATGTAGACTGACTTGCAAATGGAGCCTCAAGGGTGGTGTACAGAAGTGTTTTTTTTTTAAAAATAACAATAAATACAAAGGTGCAGGGAGGTGAAATTTGCTGCACATGATGTGCAATGCACGCAGAGTAAAACAAGTGTTCACATATATATATATACAAAGGATGTCGAATAAATGAAGAAGATATAAGGACACCTGACGTAAGGCCGAGGCTTCAGACTTTGGCATGCTCACGAGGCTGTGCCACCCATTATTTTTGATGGGCTTATATACTGGTCAATCTATAATCACTAAAGCTATGGATAATGGTAATGCACGTGATATAATTAGGTGCATGGATGATATGGGTATGTGGGCCATAATAGTAATGTATGCTGTTAAGGATGTATTTTTTGCTTGGAATGATCCCGCGAGGTGAGACGATGCGACTATGCGCTGCACCGAATGCTTTTATGGTTTTAAACAAGTTTATTGTTTTCCCAAAACGACAAAAGAGCAGTCTGACATTCTAGGCAAGACGTGAGACGTTGAAATTCAAATTCCACAAAAACAGGAGAGTTATCACATGAGAATCCGGATCAGCCTAATGCATCAAGGTCCAAGCTGTGGAGCAAACTGTCCAGATGTGGTACTGTGTTACCACATGACACAGAAAAGGCATCGTTCAATGAGCACGGAATGTATGGGTAAACATTTGTGCAATTCAGGAATGTCCAATATAAATGTTTAGCTGCAGCACTAATACAAGATGTACGAAACAGAAAAAGGGGCAAATGACCCAGGTTTAGCTTATTTTCATGACACCACAGATAATTAAAATGTTTGCCAACAAAAGATGGAATGTGGTTTTGGATTTTTCTGTCATGTGTTTAGTGGGCAGATGAATCGATTAGGAACGCAGTAGATACTAGTATATTTCATGGCCAGTCATCTAAAAGTTTTCAGACCATTAAGAAACCGGCTATCTTACAGTTAAAGGATCGAATCATGCCAGGCAAATATTGAAACAACAGTCATTATAGAATTGTCTTGTATCGCTTGATTGCAGGATCTTCTTCTGACTCCGTCAGAGCTATTATCCCACATAAACAAATCCAAGATGTCTGAAAGCTTATTCGGTCCTTTGTCAGCTTTTTACCAACAAAATTGTAATAAAATAATTGTAATGATGTATTCGGCCTGATTATGCGACCATCATGCAGGATCCAATATGCCAACTTAAGGACGCCACCAGGAGACGCCATAGACCAGGCGTGGATGGGAATCGAGTGGAGGTGACTTCGAAACTTCAGCAACTTTGGATGGACACATGATAGAAGCAAAGTAAGCCTGGTGTTGGTTTAGTGGTTAGGGTGGCTGACTTGGGATTTTTGGATCTGAGGTTCGAGCCCCGATTGGCTTGTTGAATTGACACTAGGTGGGGTTGACTCAACCTATCAGTCAGACCTTCTGAGGTCGGCGAAATGAGTACCAGTGTACTGGTAATTGGGGCATTGCATCAGCAGCATCGCCGTGCTCTCAGCCAATGATGCCACCTGCATCCTTGTGCTGCATATGAAGGTGGAAGGAGAAGCAAGGTGTAAATGGAAAATGAAAGCTTAATTCATAAAAGTTTTTGAACAACACAGTTCAAATTTCTCGGCTTCAACACAATTGCCTTCTTTTGTGATACCGTACATCATTCAATCAGATTTTCCAACTAGTTGAAAACATTCTCCAGTTGCTGCTGAGTAATTTCAGGAATTGTATTTGTGATCCTAGCCTGAAGTTCATCCAAAGAATGTGGCTTTGATGAGTAAACAACAGTTTTACATAGCCCCATAAAAAGTATTCTAATAGGGATAGGTCAGGTAAACAATTGGTCCACATCTACTGAGCCACTTGTTAAGGAAGACATCAGTCAAGAACCGTCACACATTCGAAGCTCCAAGGCATGGAGCCTTGTCTTGCTGGTACAAGGTGATAAGTGGAAGATTTAATTGTCGTATTTCAGGAAGAAAGAAATTCTGCAACGTTGCAAAGTAACATTCACCGTTGATTGTTACTTTCATTGTTAAGGACATGTTACAAAAAAGGACATGATCACTCTCACTCTCACTCTCTCTCTCTCTCACTCTCTCTCTCTCTCTCTCACTCTCTCTCTCTCTCTCTCTCTCTCTCTCTCTCTCTCTCTCTCTCTCTCTCTCTCTCTCTCTCACACATCCCAACTCTCTCTCTCTCTCTCTCTCTCTCTCTCTCTCTCTCTCTCTCTCTCTCTCTCTCTCTCTCTCTCTCTCTCTCTCTCTCTCACATCCCAACTCTCTCTCTCTCTCTCTCTCTCTCTCTCTCTCTCTCTCTCTCTCTCTCTCTCTCTCTCTCTCTCTCTCTCTCTCTCTCTCTCTCACATCCCAACTCTCTCTCTCTCTCTCTCTCTCTCTCTCTCTCTCTCTCTCTCTCTCTCTCTCTCTCTCTTTCTCTCTCTCTCTTTCTCTCTCTCTCATCCCAACTCTCTCTCTCTCTCTCTCTCTCTCTCTCTCTCTCTCTCTCTCTCTCTCTCTCTCTCTCTCTCTCTCTCTCTCTCTCTCTCTCTCTCTCTCTCTCTCTCTCTCTCTCTCTCTCACATCCCAACTCTCTCTCTCTCTCTCTCTCTCATCCCAACTCTCTCTCTTTCTCTCTCTCTCTTTCTCTCTCTCTCATCCCAACTCTCTCTCTCTCTCTCTCTCTCTCTCTCTCATCCCAACTCTCTCTCTCTCTCTCTCTCTCTCTCTCTCTCTCTCTCTCTCTCTCTCTCTCACATCCCAACTCTCTCTCTCTCTCTCTCTCTCTCTCTCTCTCTCTCTCTCTCTCCCTCTCTCTCTCTCTCTCTCTCTCTCTCTCCCTCACATCCCAACTCTCTCTCTCTATCTCTCACATCCCAACTCTATCTCTCACTCTCACATCCCAACTCTATCTCTCTCTCTCTCTCACATCCCAAGTCTCTCTCTCTCTCTCTCTCTCTCTCTCTCTCTCTCTCTCTCTCTCTCTCTCTCTCTCTCTCTCTCTCTCTATCTCTCACATCCCAACTCTCTCTCTCTCTCTCTCTCTCTCTCTCTCTCTCTCTCTCTCTCTCTCTCTCTCTCTCTCTCTCTCTCTCTCTCTCTCTCTCACATCCCAACTCTCTCTCTCATCCCAACTCTCTCTCTCATCCCAACTCTCTCTCTCTCTCTCTCTCTCTCTCTCTCTCTCTCTCTCTCTCACATCCCAACTCTCTCTCTCTCTCTCTCTCTCTCTCTCTCTCTCTCTCTCTCTCTCTCTCTCTCTCTCTCTCTCTCTCTCTCTCTCTCACATCCCAACTCTCTCTCTCTCTCACATCCCAACTCTCTCTCTCACATCCCAACTCTCTCTCTCTCATCCCAACTCTCTCTCTCACATCCCAACTCTCTCTCTCTCATCCCAACTCTCTCTCTCTCTCATCCCACCTCTCTCTCTCTCATCCCAACTCTCTCTCTCTCTCATCCCACCTCTCTCTCTCTCATCCCAACTCTCTCTCTCTCTCTCTCTCTCTCTCTCTCTCTCTCTCTCTCTCTCTCCCCTCTCTCATCCCAACTCTCTCTTGCTCATATGTGGTGATTTCGATTGTCACCATACAACTTGGCTGGGTGTTAGTACCTCTCTCACCAGCCATGGCACTTCAGCAAAGGACTTCTGTGACACCATGGGACTGCTTCAATCTGTGAACTTTCCAACTCAGATTTCTCGCAATGAGAAGTCCTCCCTTCTGGACTTGGTGATGACTAACTTTCCCGCAAATGTCTCCTGCTCTTCTTCTGTTCGAAATGGTTTATCGGATCATGTGCTTGTGAGAGTCAACATTTCTCTCGTTATTGTCGGAGAGCTGATTTAACGCCGACGAGTCTGGCATTTCATTCAAGCAGATTGGCAGGTACTGCAAGCAGCCTTCTCTCTTCAGGACTGGTCTTCCATATCTGCTTCCCCTGATGTTAACGCAGCCTGGGAATTCTTCCACAGAAACCTGCTCTCTTACATGCACAGATTCATCTCTTCTTGTATTCAATTATCCTCTCTTCCCTCCCATGGGACACTGAATCCTGTGGTGAGACATCTTTCCTTCTCTTCCTGAAAGATGATTTCCAACCGAATGCAATCTCAGTGCATTCCAAAAAGTCCGCATCAAATGTGTGTCCACTCTCTGGAGAGCAAGAAAACAACATCTGTCCAACCTCATGATTGCACTTTCAAACATCTCTCCTTACTAAAACCTGGGGGCTTCTTGTTAAGTCCATCTCTAGTGTATACTCCGCTTCCATCCCTTCCCTCTCTTCAAATAGCACCACAGCCGCCTCAGTTCTTGATACGGCTGAATGCCTCAATTCTGTATTTGCTTCCAAATCTTGTATCCCAACCCCTCAAACCCATCCTTCTCGGTTGTACCCAACTGCTCCTGGACTCTGTCTTTTGGACCGGACGGCATCGGCTCACGTGTCCTAAAACCCTGCTCTGCTGCTCTTTCCCATCCTCTCTCTGCCATTTTCACCCTCTCATTTACCATAGATCATCTTGCATCTGCTTGAAAATTAAACATCACTGCACGACATAAAAAGGTGCAAAAACGGATGCCCTGACCTACAGACCTATAAGCTTACTTCCAATCATCAGCAAGGTCAATTCATCAACACAGTTGAAATGAAATCCTTCCTTTTCCCCCAATAACCTCATCTCAAATCACCAATTTGGATTCAAACCAGGCGACTTTACCTTGGACATGCTACTTCTACTCATCCAACAATGGATGGAGGCCCTCAAAGCCAGACATGAGATTAGGGCCATCTCTCTGGATATATCTCATGCTTTTGATGCACTGTGCCATCCTGCCATGCTCTCCAAACTCTCTGCCTATGGCAACCAAAGCCAACTCCACAGATGGCTTATTAACATTCTCTCCTCTCATAGCCATTGTGTGGCTCTCAACGGAATCCTTTCATGTCCTCTCTCTGTCAAGGCTGGAGTTCCCCAAGGCAGTGTTCTGGGTCCAGCCATATTCCTGCCTGGTATTGGCTTAATGGTTAGGGTGGTGGGCTTTCGATCCGAGGGTCCTGAGTTCAAATCCCGCTCAGCTGTTGAATTAATACCAGGTGGGGTTAACTCGGCCTGTCATCTTTCCGAGGTCAGCAAAATGAGTGCCAGCATGCTGGTATACTGTGTCGGAGTGGTGACCCGTCCAGGATTGTGTCCCATAGCCAAGGAGACTGCTTAAGCAGCACAAACGCTCTGCACAGAGTATGGTCCCAATCTCCTCCTCCTCCTCCTCCATATTCCTGATCTTCTTCAATGATCTCTCTGACTCTGGAAAATCTTCTTTAACTACTTGCTGATGACTCCACCCTCTGCCATGACATCCCTCATCCTTCAGGTAGGCAAACTGCAGCTTCTTCCCTCTCTTCAGACCTTGACAAAATCACAAGCTGGTCAAACACTTGGAATATGTCTTACAATTCTGACAATTCTCACACTCACTCTATCTCCAAAATGACCGTTTGGCAAACCCTCCTATTTGCTTTCTTACCAATCCTCTTGAGGAAGTACAGTCATTCAAACTCCTAGGTCTCACTATCAGCCATGTTGTTTTTTTTTGTACTTTTTTTTGGTATACAATGTCGAGGCTCATATGAGAGCTAACACACAGAATGTACAACAAGGGGAGCATGAGAAAAGATGTGCGGGAGAGGGAAGGACAAAGCAGTGAGGAACAGCGATGTCAGGAGATTGTGGAAGGGAGAGGGATAGTGTGGGGCACACAGGTTAAACAAGATGGACACAACAGGAACTTTCAGGTCCTTACATGACAGGGACTATCAGGAGGGAATTTGAAGGAGGTGGGGTGGATTAACGTGGGTAGAAAACATCGTGGTTTTGGATTAGGGAAGACGAGATGTTGGTGAACAGATGTATAGAAGACCTGGAGGGAAGAGTGGGATTGAAGAGAGTGTGGGAGTTTGTTCCAAACACCGGGAAAAAGAGGAATGAAAGAGTGAAGGTCAGCAGTGATTCTTGACTTTGGTAGTTTAACCTGAAGGGGGTTGCTGGCAGACCTTGAGCGCCCTGCGGAAGTTTGGGGGGGGGACATATCGCAGACAGAGTGGGGGGGGGGGAGACCGGAGAGGAGACAGTAGAAAACAGAAAGACCACCGACCTGTTTGCGGTGAGAGATTGAGAGACCTAAAGACTCAACCTCATCACGGGATATACTATCCATCCATCCATTGGGACCATACTCTGTGCAGAGCGTTGGTGCTGCTTAAGCAGTCTCCTTGGCTATTGGGCACAATTCTGGACGGGTCGCTACTCCGACACAGGATACCAGCAAGCTGGCACTCATTTTGCCAACCTTGGAAGGATGACAGGCAGAGTCAACCTCACATGGTATGAATTCAACAGCTGAGTGGGGAGATATTGTGTGGTGCTGGGTTCGGTGGCGAGGACGACCGCTAGGTGGAGCAGTTGGGCCGTTTCCCACCGAACACCCGGAATTGAAGGTCGTCACCCTGGATAACTCTGAAATCGACGGGTCGCTTAAGGGACCGTGGACACCAATATTTCAACCGCGTAGCATAGGGTTATTCGTCTTTAGCCAAAATACCTGTCACTACGTGATTTAAACTACCGGGGAAGCCACACCCTCGGCCGGCTTTGTCCGAACCGAGTCGCTGTTACCGACTCTGATCTGGCGTAACCGAGCGGGGATTACCAAAGCCTGCCGTACCAAATGAACAATTTACGGCACAAACGGCCTCCCTATTTCTCAACCCGCACCATGCTGGGTCAATGATAGAAACGACAGGCAAACGAGCTGGTACATTTAACACGGGGTTTATTTATTATGGGGAGAGGGAGACAAAGAGCAGAGTTGCACCAAATATAATCAAATGTACAATGATGCAAGGCACTTATACCATTTCGACTTAAAGACTGGGCCCACAGACACACACACATCCAAAAAGAAATGGACCCCACCGGTCTTTATTCGGTCCTCCAGCCGAGGAGGAGAGTTCAGTTGGGGGGACAGAGTTCCGTGGTGTACCTGGCCACGTCGTGCAGCTTGCCGACCTGCCCCTGAGGAGCCCGGGATTCTTGGCGGGGAAGTCGGACGCTCCGACCACCAGCCCTATGCGCTCCAACACAAACCACCACGGTGGGACTCAAACCCGCACGGTCAGCTTCGCACCAAGCGCCGAGGAGAAGATCAGGGACGACGACCGATGACCACGACAAGGAGCGCCCAGCAGGCCAGAACCCAGGGGCGTGTCCGACCAACAATCTTTCTTCTCGCGCACCACTCAATTCTCTTCTCCCCTCGCCCGCGGAGTGGGGGGGGGGGGGAATCCGCTCCCTGGAGACTCGCTTCCGGGCGTTCCGGGTCTCATGGTGGCCAGCCGTGATTGGGGGAGGGTCACGGTAGGCGGGGAAAAACAGGCCCCTTCTGGGCGGAGTCTCTGTGGCTGTTTTGGCGCTTCCCTCTTCTTTGTCGCTTTGTCGAGATATTCTTCTTTCCCTGGGTGTTCTGGCTTCCCATTGGCTGGGGCGCGCGTGCGATTCTCGCCCTTCGCTCATTGAGCAGAAGAAACACTCCATGCCCTTTTTTTTGGAGTGGGGCTCCGATCTGAGGCGATGGAAGCCCCGCACACGTCTGCTCGGCACGCATGGACGTCAGGAAGGCCGATGGTGGCAGGAGCGAAGGAGGATGTTGTTGTTGTTGTTGTTGGATATTAATTATAACTAAAAAAATAACTCACTGCGCACATACACTTAATCACCCATTAAACATAGGGACGGGACCCTAACTATAAACACATACTTATCGAAATAACTGAACTGCGTGGACTCTGGCTGTTGTGTGCAAATGGCTGCCAGATTCTTAACAATATCAATGATCCGAAATGCTTTGGTTTCCACAGTGTGAAGCCGAGAAAGGTGAGAGGCAGGAGCACAAGCCCAGAGCAGTACTCCATCAGGCTGCAGACGAATGCTTTGTATCTGGTCAGGAGCTCAGGTGTGCCAATGAAGGACTTTGCATGATGGAGGATGCTCAGCCAGCGACTGGCTTCGGAGGGCAGCTTGGAAATGTGGCTTTCCCAGGAAAGATTATGGCAGATGGTGAGACCCAGAAGCTTGCATGAAAGGACTTCTTGATGAGGATTGTTGAGAAAGTAGATGGGGAGAGGGAGGGGGTGGAGTTCCAGATGGTCCTTTCCGAGAGACATGGTGAGAGTGTGAGATTTGTCAGGATTGAAAGACGTGTTCCAAGTGTTGGACCAGTTTGTGATTTTATCCAGATCTGCAGAGAATGAAGAGGCTGCTGCTTGCTGATCTGTGGGATGACAGATGGTACGGCAGAGGGTGGAGTCATCATCAAAGAGATAAAGGGGATTTTCCAGAGAGTCGGAGAGATCGTTGATGATTTTTGTACATTTCACCAAGAAGGAATTCCCTACACTTTTAAGACACCACGACCAGAATTCCTAGCGAAGAGGTAGAGCCCTGTAGAGGTGACCAAGGTGTGTTCATTTTGCATTTTGATTTTAAAAAGGGATTGTCAAACACTGACCCTCCTGGATCTATACAATATGCTTAGTTTGTTATAACACACTCCAAATATATTATTTTTCCGTAAACACAGTGTTTCTGGAATCACTGTTGGATTCAACAACTCTGTCCGATGCAAGTTTTCAGCTCTCACTGGCTCGGTGAATGTTCAACCTTTTGTAGACCACTCACTTCCAGATCACCATTGATTGATTGTTCGGTTTCGTCGAAGTTTGACGACGCAACACATTTCCTGTAATTGTGCGAAATAGAAGTAGAAGTTTGTTGTTCTTCTGTCATGGAGGGTTTCGAAGTGAATTCTCTTTTTCCTGGTCTGTTGTATTCCTTGGAATTTGGCGAAAAATGACAAACTCTGCACAGTCTGTCTCAGGACGAGTTTTTATACAAACCTGGGTGTTTGTCACAACACAACGCACCTATTACTTCTTAACGACACAGTGGATGGATTTTCACATCTTGTTACCATTTTGGTTCCGCGTCTATCAGCGGTGTATACTGTATGCCCAACAGTGAAAATCTAGAGCTGGGAGAGTGATGTCATAGGGAGGTGAGGGTGAAGGGGACCAGTGCCTAACCCGTGAGGTCATTCCTCTTGGAAAATGTTTTAGTTTCAACCAGCTTGGGGTCGCGTGGCCCTCCTGAGCGATTCTCTTTGCTTGGAAGTGGGGGATTGGGGGGGGCATTCTGATCCCCTTTACTTTAACCACTGCTTACTAACACGAGTTAGACTGGTGGGATAGCCTACAGGTGTGCATACTAGTCTCTGAGCTGTCTATCCTGGATTTGAACCTCCATGCAGCTATAAACTGGCATTCTGGTGTTCGGCAGGCAGGGTAATTTGGAAGGCATCAATGTGTGTGACGTCCCTCAGATGGAGGTTAAACCAACGTCCCATCTGCCGGCATTGGTTGGTGGATGTTAAAGATCTCACGGTGTCCTTCGTGAAAAGTTAGTGAGTTATTGGTGGCACCATGGTTTCAAAATTCCTGCCTCGATCATGTGGTCTGATGTTCTTGTTTGCACTGCTTACTGTTTTGGAAAGTGATTGCTATCTGCGCAGCAGCTTCTGCATTTTGGGAAACCAGACTCGGTGCAGGTGTAATGGTTGGAGCGTTTGCCCCAAGTCTGGGAGGTCGGCGCTTCGAACCCGAGCCGGGTCATACCAAAGATGTTTTAAATGGTACGTGCTGCTTTCTTGCTTGACGCACAACACTGAAAAATGAGAGAGCATGGACAAACAACCACATGTTGGCAGCCACTCCACAGGTTTGATGGGTCAAATGGCCTCCTCCTGCATTCAAGTTCCTTGTAACAGAACATACTGTGTATTATGAACAAATGGACCAGGTAGCTTACTTGTTTTTTCATGGTCTTCTTTGGCATTGAGGTGCAACTGACCACACACACACACACACACACACAATGATACAGTACAGTTTGCGCTTTATAAATCTGCATTTGAAATGACACACTTAATAGAAGAAGACCCACGGGTACAACAAAAAATGCATAAAATAATCAGCAAAGAGTACCTACACAGAATAAGACAAATTCTGAAGTCATCCCTCTCTCCAAGAAACAAAACCAAAGCTACACACCAACTTGCAGTGCCGGTATTCCAATATAGCTCTGCAATTATAAACTGGCCACAATTGGAGATCAACAATCTCGACATCAAAACAAGGAAACTTCTAACCATTCACAAGATGTAATACAAAGTCCAATGCATTGTGGACGTTGTACTCACCGAGACGAGTATGTGAGAGACCGAGACGACTCAGACTAGCGGAGTATGTGAAAAGCTCAACAGACAAATCGGATGAGATTTGTACACGAGCATGAAAACAACATACCAGAAAAGGGATCCTGAATCTATTCAGCAACAAACTTCCAAAAACAGATGCAAATTACAGATACTACACAGGAAAACGAAACAGAAACAAACACAGTCCCAATGTTTGTAAAGAAAAAAAAAAAAAGGAAAATTAATAAAATAAATATCAGCAGATATATTCTGACAAATGGGAGAATGACAAAAGAGCAGGAAGATTTAAAAAAGAGCTCGACAAGACAGGGATTGACAAGGAACGCTCTTTGGAACAGCTAAGAAGAGGTCAAATGAACTGCGATGGAGAATGAGTCATCATAAATGCTCAAGACCAAGGACACATCACCAATGCCTTTAAGAAAATGACAGGATTGAGCCAATCGGACAAATGCAGGTTTTGGGGGGGTAGAAACAGAAAGTACCATCCTGGTGTTGGCGCAGTGGTTAGGGCAACGGCTTGGGATCCAAAAGGTCCTGAGTTCAAGCCCCGTTGGGCCACTGAATTAATACACCAGGGCGTTGACTCAGCCTGTCATCCTTCCGAGGTCGGCGAAGTGAGTACCAGTGTACTGGGCCGGTGTATACCCCGGTTAAAATAGGTGTACCATATCCCTGTGTCGTAAGAGGCGACCAGGGTTGCGTCAGGAAGGGCATCCGGCGTAAAACATGTGCCAAATCACTATGTGGATCATACGGATGATCCGCTGTGGCGACCCCTAACGGGAGCAGCCGAAGGAAGAAGAAGAAGAAACAGAAAGTACCAGTCACCTCCTTTCGTGATGTAAAAAAACTCGTGTCAGAACAGCTGTACACAGAAAGACATGACAGCGTCTGTAGAGTAATCCACCGGTACATCTGTAAACATTTCAACATCCCAGTCCCAGGACAGTCATGGAAACACAAACCAGAACCGATCCTCGAAAATTAACATATAATGCTCATGTATGACAAGATGATCTCATTAAGTGTGGACATTGCAAACAAAGTATTGTGTCCGGACATCGTGCTCAAACACAAAAAGGAAAAGTCGGCAATGTTGATCGAGGTTTCAGTTCCCAATGATGTTTGACGAACTGCTCCAGAAATCAGGAAAATGGCCAAATACCAGGATCTGAAAAATGAGGTCAGGAGGATGTGGCAATTGAAGAAAGCTGAAATTATACCAGTGATAGTCAGAGCTACAGGAATGAAAAAGAAAACCCTCACTGAGTATTTAAAAATCATTCCGGGGAATATCACTCCAAACGAGCTACAAGTGGAGGCCGTCAGAGGTTCAGTGAAGATTTTGAAAAGAGCCCTTGTAACGACGAGGCTGTGAGAACGAAACTTCACAGTTTGGTTCATGAATCATGATCCTTCGCCTAAAAATAGGAGGTGGAGATTTTGAGTTCTGGCAGACCTCCCTCCCACCTCCTGAAACCCTCAAATGGAAATAACAACCAACAGCTGAAGATCATACAAAATTCAGAAACAAGTGGAGATTGAAGATTAAAGAAGTGAGACTTCAAGGATTCAAGGAATTTCAACAGGGTGACACCATGGACCACTTGCGCAATTGTGGTGTGAAACAGTACAAGTAATGGTCACGTGGATTCCATGCACACCAATCAAGCAGTGAATCACACAGACTGGGGGGGGGATGGGTGATTCCATCGGTCTCTGGTTGATGTGTGATAAGGAATTGCTGATTGCAGGGAGATCATGAGGAAATGGACAAGGCCCGCCGCCCTGCCTCCATTTTGCGACAAGGAGCACATTTGTTTTTCTCAAGCCCAGTGAAAACTGTTGTTGGCTTGATGACAGGTTTCTTTTAGTTCCTTAATCCAGTCATTTGTGGGTGCACTTTCTTCCACGGTATTTTTCAACTTCTCACCTTGGCTAGTTCCACATCCAGTTTGTTAGTCCCCTTCCGGTTTCACTGGAAGCAACTTTTGGTTTGCTGTCTGTCCATCCGTCCGTCCGTCACACCTATGGTTTTTCAGACTTTTTTTCCCCCATTCCCATGAACATATTCAACTGAAGCTTGGGACATGACTTTATTCTGATAAATTACAGATAAATAAATTCTGATATTCTGATAATTACTAAATTCTGATAAATTTTTGTACTTGTATCGCATCAGTTGGGGACATTTATTGCAAAGCAATTCACGCTTTTCTTCACATTCGCATCTTACTTGAGCGGAGCATTTATTTACCTTTGCCACCAAAGGTGATGGAAGTTTTATTTTCACCCCTTTCTCTCTGTTTGTCTGTTTGTACACAGGATATCTCAAAAAGTTGTAGATGGATCGGGATGAAATTTGGGGATACGTTCGGTGTATGACAAGGCCGAACTGATTAGATTTTGGTGAAGATCTCGATCCGGATCCAGATCCGACGATGAGAATTTTTTTTCAGTGATTCTTCACCATTGAGAGATAGGGCCAAAAACCATACATAGGATGATATTTTTCAAAAATGTATTGGGCCCGATATGTTCTCGTGGATCAGGCATTACGTGGCGGAGGTATGCGCTCTACCGAGTGCCCTTCTCGTTTAATATTTGATTATATTCCTCTTGGTCATATTTGATCACTTGAAAGTTCATTATATTTAGCATCACCTTGATAATTCATGAATGAGCTGTCTAAGTCTGGGATTGAATCTTGGACCAGCTGTAAACCCCCACCCTGGTATTTCACGTGAACGAGTGTGCCGTTGGACGTTGAGGATCCCTTGTATTGGTGTATTTCACGAAGTGAGGGTGAGTTATCGCCACATCCTGAACAAATCACACATTCCTGCCCCAACTGACTGCTGGGAAGGCAATGGCAAACTACCCAGCATGAAGCTGTGACCAAGAAACTGCTTTGGCAGCAGAGACGTTCTGTCGAGAGTCTGGGTCATTGATGATTGTTATGATGAAAATTCGTGTCCAGGTTTGTGGAAACATCATGCATCTTGTTCTTTCACAGCAGTTTGAGGATTCATTACCTCCGTCACCGAAGGTCGACGGAGGTTATGTATTCACCCCTGTCTGTCTGTTTGTGAGCAGGATATCTCAAAAAGTTCTGTACGGATTTGGACAAAACTTGGTGGACGAGTTGCTTAGGGGACAAGAACAAGCCGATTCGATTTTGGTTCGGGTCCGAATCCAGATCCGGCCTATCGATGGGATACAAAATGTTACCTGTTCAGGCAGGTGAAGGTGTGCGCTCTACCCTGTGCTATTCTAGTCTGTAATTGATTTGTGTCACAAAGACACAACACCTCATGTAGAACGTGTACTCGGGTTACATTACGGTAGTTTAAAAGGTTCCTTTACAACTCACCTGAACTCAAGGTTGTTGCTAAAACCTTTGCTGCAGGAATTTTTTTTAAAAAGTGAGCTTTGAGTCAACCTGGAGTGAAAGCCCAGTATCGTACAAACACATTCATTGGATCATTTGGAAAACTTGGACAAACTCTCTCCAGACACCTTTCTTTCCCATAAATCTCCTCGCCTACACCACACACCCACAGTCATTGCTGCTTGAGGATCTCCCAATGAAATTCCAACTCAAATCCCAAGATTTTCATTTGCATCTACCCGAAGCGTGATGTCACCCTGTTGCTTTAAAAACGTGGGAAAGTCGTGAAAGGAGAGATCGGAGAGATGTGGCAGATTACATTCGGGTTTGACGCGTAACTGATGTGGTATAAGGGAGAGGAGGGTAAAGGAGTTGTGGAAGGTGGGATGTCAGACATGGCAGGGTGTTGTGCTGGGAGTGAAGGGATATGGGGAGGGCAGGGGAGAAGTGGGAGGGTGTGCTACAAATTGTGAAGTATAGTTGGCCTGTTGGTGATCCCTTTGTGAACCATTGGCTCATAACACCAAAAAAAAATACTAACAAAGGAACTTTGGGGCAAGAGGAAACCATTCGGCCCATCATGCCTGCATGCTACACTGACACCAACTATATCACCTATCCACACACAAACTACACATCACCTTCAAGTCCTGCCAACATCCCTCCACCACACTATCTCCAATACTTCTGGGAACCTAATTCCAATTTAAAACCATCTACTCTTTCTGCTGCTCCTACCTTACTCGGAAGATCATTCCATGCATTAATTACTCTCTCAGAGAATGACCCTTGCCTGATTATGATCCCAACTCTCATCTTCATTACCTCAAGTCCTCAAATTCAACACCTCGAGTCACAACCCTTGGTCCTATCACTTTCCACTCTGCTGAAAAAAAACTCCTCCTTACTTATCTTGTCCATACCCTTCATTATCTTAAACATCTCAGTGAAATCACCTCCTTTCTTGCATATACAGTGCTTATAGAAAGTCCAGACCACCTTTCAAATTTTTCCCCTTTTGTTGCCTTGTAGCCTGGAATTAAATTACATTTAATCAGACTTTTTTCCACCTTTATTTCCACATCGTAACCCACAACTTCCAAGTGAGAAACAAATTCTACAAATTTCAGAAAATTAATTAAAAATACAAAACTAGAATATCTTGGTTGGATAAGTGTCCACCGCACTGAGTTAATACTTGGTGGAATCACCTTTGATAGCAAGTACAGCTGTGAGTCTGTTGGGATAGGTCTCCACCAACTTTGCACACCTTGATTGGGCAATATTCGCCCATTCTTCTGCACAAAACTGTTCAAATTCTGTGGGGAGTGTTGATGGACAGCAATCTTCAAGTCGTGCCACAGAATTTCGATTTGATTTAGGTCGGGGCTCTGACTGGACCACTCAAGGATATTTATATTTTTGTTCCTTAGCCACTCTAGGGTAGCTTTGGCTGTGTGCTTCGGGTTGTTGTCACAATGAAAGGTGAACTTCCGTCCAAATTTCAGCTTTCTTGCAGATAAGAGGGCAGTAGGTTTTCCTCAAGGATTTTTCTGTATTTTGCTCCATCCATTTTCCCTTCTATCCTGATAAGTGCCGCAGTCCCTGCTCATGAGAAACATCCCCATAACATGATACTGCCACCACCATGTTTCACAGTTGGGAACCTACAGGAACAGTTGATTTCATTCTGACATAATCAGAATCACTACAATTTCACACAGGTGGAGGCCATTTAACTTGGGGTGTAATTTTGAAGGTGATTGATTACACCTGAGCTAATTTACAATTCCTATTATAAGGGGGGGTCAGACACTTATCCAACCAAGATATTCTAGTTTTGTATTTTTAATTAATTTTCTGAAATTTGTAGAATTTGTTTCTCACTTGTAAGTTGTGGGTTACGATGTGGAAAAAGTCTGATTTAATATAATTTAAATCCAGGCTATAAGGCAACAAAAGGTGAAAATTTTGAAAGGGGGTGTACACTTTCTATGGGCACTGTAAAGTCCTGTCTCCTTCATCCTATATGTCATACCTGCTTGTCCATTGTGTAGGAATGTCCTTATAATTCATGTCAAAGTACACCGATGTCAACTGATGCCTTTGTCATGCATCATTGATGTATATGTTCTTCCATGAGCCTTAGATCACTGTAAAAGTACTGTTACGGCTGTGGAAATTCGCAAACCACCATTCAGGGCCCATAGGTGAGATAACTCTAAGTACATGTGTAGTTCGCCCCAAACCCGTTGTTTAGAGGGAATTTATGTGATTCATTCGGGCTGCGACACTTAGAGATAGCCGTTTTTCTGTTCTATCTTTATTTTGAACCGCCATAACCATCAAACCACCACCAAAAACGCTCCACCACCCTCACCTCTCTCCTTCTACGGCCATTCCTGCCCCACCTGTGAACACTGAGCGTCGGGCTGTCTTGGGCTCGTTCAAGATACGCACCAAGCCGCGAGTGCAAATAGCGGCCTTTCCGAGGGAGAATTCGGATCAAGAATGCTGCATGCCCACTTCTGATCCGTCCAATCAGCAAGCGCGGAGCGGCTTGGCCCCGCCTCCAGGCGCGTCCGTGTGAAATCGAAATATGCAAATTCTGGGATCAGGGGAGGTTCACGCCCACTATTCCTCCGTCCAATGGGCGAGCGTCGCTCCGCCCCCGAGCTCATCCTGATCCGGAAATTTGCATATTGGTTCTCCTGCCGGCCTATAAAACGCCGAGCGCAAGGCGAATCTTGGCAGAGAATCGCAGAGAGTTTTGGGAAGAGAGTCATCGGGCGGATTGTGGCAGCGGCGGAGTGTGGCAGAGAGTGGAGTCAGGTGACGGAGGCACCAAGTTGGGCTCTGCAGTCGGCTAAGGAGAGTTGGGGGAAGAGGCCAAGGAGCTCGGGTCTGAGGCGAGAAAGACGGCGGTCGGCGACGAGGCCGCGGTGTGGGATTGCTCGTCGCGGGACCCAAGCCAGCCAGCCATTCTCCTCCCCCAGAGCATCAACAATTCTCCCTTTTCCCCTGCGCTGAGATAGTGCAACCAAGGGGGCCCCGTTCCCACCCCACTCCAAACATCGTGCCAACGAAACCCGCGAAGGAGCACGGAGTCGGGGCACAGCCATGCGGCCACGTCTGCGGCTCGTCCGCCAACGCGCCACGAGGACGCGTGTAGGACCCACCCGGTCTCGCAGACCTGGCCGCTCCTTCAGGTCCCGCACACATATTGGCCTACAGGCCCGTCTGCCCCCTTGTCTATGAGGGTGGCTTCTTTCCTTTGCTTTTGAGTAAATGTGTGTGGCGCCGTGTCTTATAAAGTAGAACTGTATCAGTGTTGCCGTGTTTACGCGTATTCGGTTGTAACTCTGCGTCGTTGTTTCTTTTGTTTTCCTGATTTAGGTGCATTCTGACTGTTTGGCTGTATATGTGTGCTTTCCGTGTGTCGCGTAATAAATGTGCATTGTGTGAACTGTTTTCCCGTTTCGCTTAGTCTTTTCTTTATTGACTCTCCATCCTGCTTCACGTAAAGGGTTCGTAGTGAGCTTAATACGCCCGATAATTAATCGGAACCGTCGAGGCCGACGATAACACCGCTCGGTTATCCCGATAGCATGGAACGGACTGCTTAAGCGGTTTGTGTCCGGAGTCGGCTTGCGGCGAGGTACGATCGCCCGGTCGACCATCCGCGCAGGTACTTAGGGAGATCGAATTTGGCGAGCAACCCTATCCTGTGCGGGTGGGCAATTGGCACGGTCGTGGTGGGGTTAAACCCCCACCCATGACGAGCTCCCGGCGTTGTTCCAAGAGGGTCACGACAGAATTGTCCGTTCCGGTGGGCGAGGCGGCCACCATTTGAGTTGAGCGGCCGATCACACGCCGACAGGCGCGAATTCGCAACAGTACTTTTAAAAAACGTTGTGAAGTAAAGGTAAACAACCAACGATAGTTTTTGGTGTATTGAAGGTTTATCCTACGATTCATTTTGCAATTGGTTACTGGCTTTGACACCAACACTTTTTTATTACAGACCCCAAGCATTCAAATTGTGTCAGATGGGGAAATAAATGTGAATTGTTGCTCCCAGCTTGCAGGCTCGATGACAGAAGACGCCATTTGCATTTTTGCCGTTTCCATCCATCCCTACCCCGTTTAGAATCCCGTGCGGGCACGGGCAACTTGCCAGTTCATCCTTATGATGATACCGTAGTTGACTGGTATATATTCTCATTATCTGACTTTATCCAATACAAATTGCTTTGGAAGCCGGCGAAGTGGCGGAGGTGGGGAGTCCAAATAAAATAAGGTATTTAATTGACCCTTCGATGAAATTTGTAGTTTTAGTTTCCATGAGGGTACAAGCCCTAAAAGTAAACTTTGTGAAAGACATTGTTGAGTTAAACTCGTTACGTGAACGTATTTTGTTGAGAATCTTGGACACAAGGATACACACAATGAGCTTTGGTGCAGGAGGAGGCCAATCGGCCCAACATTCCTGCACTGCACTAATCCCAGTATCATCACCCATCCACACACAGGCTACCTACAAGCCATACCTAAATCCCACTACCCCTCTATTTCTAATCTATTCAGGTATCTATCGTAGTCACATTTAAACTTATCCACAGCTGCCACCGTCACTACCTTTCCAGGGAGATCATTCCATGCATTAACCACTTTCTGACTGAGAGACCCCTGCCTTAAAACCGTCCTCATCTTCTTTACCCACAAGCTATGGCCCCTGGTCCTAACACTGTCCACTTTGATGAAATATACATTTCGATTTGACTGCAATACGAGACCAGATTCACTCATACATATTTTGGTATATTTAATGTGTCCAGAATCGGCAGCCATGTGTGTGTGACACACCTTACAAGACACACGTGACACCTGTTTTATGGTGTCTCTTTATTTGTTGAAATCGACAGTGGTCTAATAGCTCAGTGATTTCGAATTATGTTTTGTGCACTGGCTTTTTAGCTTACCTGGAATTGGAACTCCAGATAAGGTATTGTCATCGTGTTCCGTCCGTCCGTCTCCTATTTCGACTTCTTCGACCAAACTGCTTGGTTGATCCGGCTGAAATTTGGCAGCAACGTTCCTCTTCTGACTGGTGTCGGGGATTGCAAAGCTCGTTCCGGTCACATGACTTTAAGTAGGCCAAAATGTCAGACTTAGTAAATTTCTTCAAAAATCTTCTCCTCCATAACCCACCAGTTATAATGCTACCAAATTTGGATAACAACATGAGGCCAGGGTAGGGATGTTAAATTGCAGAGGTCATGCCGATCACTTGACCGAAAATGTGTCAAAATTGCCGAGTTAATCAATTTTTTGGAAAATCGTGTTAATTCCTGTAAAAATCTTCTCAAGATTCACCATTCAGGTGCTACTAAATTTGGGTTAAAACATTAGGACAGGGTCCTGATGTTAAATTGTGGAGGTCGTGCCGATCACATGACCGCAATTGATTCAAAATGGCGGACTTAGTAAATGCCTTCAAAAAACTTCTCCAGACCCACCAGTTTGAATGACACCAAATTTGGGTTAGAACATTAGATCGGGGCCCAGATAAGCTCCAGGTCCAGTGGTCCTATTTTTATGTTTTTAGATCCTTGTGGAGGATCTCTAAGTCTTACTCACGTTGTTGTTCTTGTGGACTTTTTTGTTTCACAGCCTACAGTTTTCATCGAAACTTCCTGAAACATGGCCAAAATATGTAAAAAAAATACCCTGCGCCGACAGGAACCATCTCCGATTTTGAAAATTCCTCCTAGAAAAAAAAGTTATGACGTCAAAATATCTCCGCTAATGGAAATCGCCTAAAAATTATCTCAAACTGGGCAAGCTTTTTGAATTCTGTTTGCGGGAATCGAACAGGGCATTGGCAGAGATTAATTACCGCACATATGATACATCCCTATGACGTCATCAATTTTTATGATGTCATTCCTATTTTTTTGTCTCACAGCCTACAGTTTTCATCAAAACTTCCTGAAACTTGGCATATGTATGTAAAAATACCCTGCGCAGACAGTAACCATCTCCGATTTTGAAAATTCCTCCTAGAAAAAAAGGTATGACGTCAAAATATCTCCGCTAATGGAAATCGCCTAAAAATTATCTCCGAAACTAAGCAAGCTTTTTGAATACTGTTTGCGGGAATCGAACAGGGCGTTAGCAGAGATGAATTACCGCACATGTGATTCATCACTATGACGTCATATCAACGTTTATGACGTCATATCAACGTTTATGACGTCATTCCTATTTTTTGACATTTTTGTTTCACAACCCAAAGTTTTCATCGGATATTCGTGAAACTTGCCATGTATATGCAGAAAGCCCACGCGCAGGCAGTAACCATCTCCGATTTTGGAAATTCTTCCGAGAAAAAAAAACTTGACACATCGCCGCTTATGGAAATCGCCTATACCATTATCTCCAAAACTAGGCAAGCTGTTTGAATTTTGTTTGCGGGATTCAAGCCAGGCATTAGCACAGATAATAATTTATCGCAAACCTGATACATTCCAATGGCGTCATATTCGTTTTTATGATGTCATCATTAAGAGGACGAGGATCTTTGCTCATTCGAGCTTGTTTTAATCATTGTAAGATGGATTCAGTGTGTTAACCCTCATCCTCACCCAAAGGAAAACAAACCATTTAAGTCCCATGGGTACATTCACACCCTATTAATTTAAAGCAGTAGCAAAACTCAACACATGGATTATTTCAAAACGTAATTGATATATTTATTATTCGTGATGTCCTTTTGAGTAAATCGTACACTTTCTTTGCAAGTTTACCATTTTTTATGGTTACCATGGATACCAAACTCCAAAAAAATATATATGTGGTGAAAAAACGCCTATTTTACAATCGAGCTTCTTTTTCTATACAACACCAACATTTTCTTAATTTTTCATATATGAATACATGTATAACCAACGCAAATTAATTTTGGACAACTCTCTCTAACCATGCATCTAACAATGAAAACTGAACAGGTTTACCTTCTACCTTACTAATAAATCACTGCCTGTATCTGTGTTGAAGAAGTCAGTCAAGCTACCTCTGGTCAGTGCTGCCTGTGACTTCAGACACACTCCTCGCAGATCAGGGAGGGTGCTTGCGCTGTGATCGGGACGACAAAAATGCCGTCGAACATGGTGATCCTCATTCTTGCATGATTAACACCTGAGCAGCAGCTTGTGGGTTACTTACAGCTTCTGGTCGTCATGAAAAAAAGGTCATCTTCAAAGGACTCGTGTGCATGCTTAAGGTCAGCCACTCATTTGGCTCCTGTATGAGGATGCAACTTGCGCCATACAAAACCACCATGATTTTGTGGATTTCTTTGGGCCATCTTCTGCTCTTTCTCTTCTTCTTCTTTTCGTACCTACAACGTGGTTGCAGGAAGCATCATTGCAGGTAACATCAGCAGTTGCAGGTAGCTGATGCAGTGCTCCCTGTAGGTTGGAACAGGAATTTGTAATTCTTTCAGGGTGCGGGAGATGGCTTGCCTACTGTTCGTGAAGGACACCCTGGGATATTTAACGTCCATCACCTAATGCTCGCAGATGGGAACGTCCCTCCGGGAGACTGCACACTCGTCAGTGCTTCGTCTTTAATGCTGGCAACTTATTTGCATAAAAAAAAAAATTGAAGACGCTTTGATGCTCCATTTTCCTAATATCTGAAACTGTATGACGTTACAAACATCTGGATTGTACTCGGAAACAAACAGAGAGAAGGCTGATTGGATCTTCCTTCTCAGAGAAGGCTGATTGGATCTTCCTCAAACTTCCAGAGGGTAAGCTTGAGCCCCCACAAGCGTTTTTGGCAAAAAAAAATATTTGAAAATTTTTTTTGTGGGATTTTTTTTTTAATCGCTCTATCGTACCGAAGCCTTTGTAGCAATGCGAAAAGTCATACTTTAGTAGGTGCAGAGAAGTATTTTATGCCCCCACAAAAAATAGACCAGGCAATAATGGGTACTCCTGCTCGTGACCAATAATCCGTGGCTCGGTCGGTTGAAACGAGCCACCCATTCCTAGAATTTTTTTGAACGCCATGCAATGCAATTAGTAGTACTTTGAGTTTTAATCTCATTTTTTTATTATTTTTTTTTTTTTGAATGCTTTTGAGTACAGTACAATAGAGTACATTACAGTACCTCCCTTTCCTGTAAAGTTTTTGCTCAAAATAGTTATGTGATGTGAAACAAAGCATTGTGTCATAATGCAAAAAAATCCGGTTCATGATAAACTGCTAATCCTCGCCAAGCCATAAACACAAACTACTGGTATACATAGGAAAACGTACAAGGCTATTTATTTATTACATACGGTACTTAAACTAGAGAGTTCATAGAACATCTTACACAAAACAGTGTTCAATTATATACAACAAATAAAAGAATGACTTTAAAGGTCGTATAACAAATTCCAGAAGTTTAGCACAATTGATGCAGTGTCTTATACACCACCATATATAACATGTCCAAGTATTGCTAAACTGGAGGTTCTTGGAAGTGATAAGAAGGTGATTTGTGTTCTCCAGTGTTCAAGTATATAGTTCAATTGAAATGAAATAAAAGGTGGTCGAAAATAATAATTCCAGAATTTATCGCTGCTGATGGGTGCGTTGAAGGACGTCACGAAAGAGTACATCGTTGAGGGATATGAATCAGGTATGGTGGACGGAGGAGGCACTGAAGGCAGTTGGTGAAAAGAGGAAGGTTCGGAAGAGGATAGAGAAGATCAAGACGAGGGGGAGGCAGCTGGATGCGGGGTTGCTGCACCTGTATGAACAGAAGAAGAAAGCAAGGAGAGCTGTGGATAAGGCAAGGAATTATGTGGAAGAGAGTGGGCGGGAGCTGCAGGAAGTACTGTGGGAGCGGGAGGAGGAATTTGGGAAGCATGGGATGAAGATGAGTATGGAGAAGACAGGTGATGTGGGGGGGGGGGGCAGCAGAGAAAGGAAATGACTATCAGGTTCGAGGAGAAGGAGATCAGGCAGGGAAAGAGGT
Organism: Eptatretus burgeri; assembly: GCF_056783735.1. NCBI lineage: Eukaryota > Metazoa > Chordata > Myxini > Myxiniformes > Myxinidae > Eptatretus > Eptatretus burgeri. The sequence continues at coordinate 37,523,946 of NC_140978.1, read as the reverse complement.
TTGAGTATCTGGAGGGAACAGTGACCAGGATGGTAAGTCTGAGGCAGAGATGAGGAGGATTCAGGTGGGTGCGAATGCATGGAGGAGGATGTAAGGAGTAATGGCAGACAGAAAGATATCAAGAAAATTGAATGGGAGGTTCTTATGTCATATGTAACGCCAGCCTACCTTTATGTCCTGTGAGACGTTGCACTAAGGGAGAGACAACAGAGGCTGCAGATTTGCAAGAGCAACTGGGTCAGTAGGATTTTGGGAGTGAAGAGGGTGGATAGAAAGAGGATGGATAAACTGAGGGAGGAAATTGGTGTGCAGATGAGCTTAATGGGGGATATTGGTGAAATTCCAGCTGAGATTGGCTGGACACTTGGTGTGGATGGGGGAAGAGAGATGGCAAAGAGAGCAGATATATTGAGGGAGCAAGGCAGGAGGAAAAGACGTAGACCGCAGTTGAGATTGGAGGAGGGATATCTGTAAGGTCGGAGTGGTTGGAGAGTGGAGAGAGAGTTGGCTGAGAACAGAGGGAGGTGGAGAAGTATCATGGTCAAAGCAGGGCAGAAGCTTGGTTCCATCAGACTTCACCCCTTATAAAGGGAAAAGGAGGAGAAGATGCAGTGTCTATTACACCACACTATCTAACACGTCACATCTGTTATTCGTTTGTGTCCTTTATAATGTCCTTCAAAACGGTAAGTTTGCTGTTGAATGATTTTCAATTTTGTTTCACTGTCAGACAGAGTATAACGATTATCTCACTCCTGGCTGGGGATTTCTCACTCCTGGCATTATCTCACAAATAGGTATATCAGGACGAACTCGGAGACAAAGTACGGTACGGGTTTGTTTTCTGATTCCTGTTGAAAATACAATACAACATTCAATTTAAATTAAATTGTTCCTTCATCATAAACTGACGTTTGAGGGCGGAGGGACAGACAGACAGACAGAAGCAAACTAATTGCTTAACCCCACTTTTTGCATGTGCACAGGGTAAGTAGTCCATGGGCTAAGGGGGCAAACTGCACCACCCCTCCCAACCCCCCAATTGACCGTGCATCCAACCTAATGTGCATAATTGTGTTAATTGATATCCCCTTAGATGGAGAAAAAGATGTTCACATTGAAATGACTATTTTGGTCTGTGTTTCTGCTCACCTGAAACATAGATCTGGGAAGCCGATGGAATGGCGCATCATCCGTCCGTCAGTCCGTCCATCTGTAAATACTTGCAACTTCTCCGAAACGGCTGATGGGATTGTGACCAAACTTGGCGAAAATGATATTTGGTATGTTGCAACTCAAGTTTGCTCATAGCATTAAAAACAAAAAATATCGGGGTCAAGAGGGGGTCTAAACAGAAAATATCGGGGTCAAGAGGGGGTCTACCAGGGTCAAAGTGCGTCCAGGTTTGACCTCTCAAAATAGGTATTTGCTTTTTCCTCTGAAACTACACATACAATTTCGATAAAACTTGACCACAACCTTCATCACCCGTGACATACCAAAGTTTGTTCACGCCATTAAGAAAATAGGGGCAATACCCCTGGGTGCTCACCTGGTAGAATAATGAGACTGACGAGGAAGTCAACGTGGAACATAATCAGCAAAATGTACCAATGAATCAATGTTATAGCTAATACTTATTTTTGGGGGCAAGCCCCCCCTCCCCCGTAAACCTCCCTTGACCCCGATTTTTTTTTTATTAGGGTACCCTGTCATTCTGACCGGGAACCCTATTGTTTTTCTTCTGTTTATTTCCTTATTTTTTTATTTTTTATTATTTATATTTTTCCGCTGGCAATTTTGCGGGTTCTTTCGCTTTAAAAATCATTTTCTCAGGAATGGTAAGTCCGATCGACATGAAATTTTCACCATAGTATGTATCTTTTTGATAGCAAACTTAAGTGGAAATTGTGATGTCATAGGTCACGCGGTACGGGCGCCATCTTGAAAAAACCGAAAAACTTTGGACCTCTGTATCTCTGAAACTTTCGAGGGTAAAAATGTTTTCGCTTCATACATTTGAATAAGCTCCTCAAGGGGAACGGGTGATTTTTCGTGAGGTCATCGGTCAAGAGGTGTGCCGGTCAAAATTCGTTAGGTACAACGCTCCATAGGAAAAATCTGAAATTTCTTGAGCCTCATCTGCACAACAATTGACCGTAGAAAAAATATATTATGACGTCATAGGTCACTTGGTTCAGCAGCCATCTTGTTTTGGGAAATTTTTTTTTTTTAATCTTCTTCTCCAGAACGGCTAAACAGATTGAGGCGAAACTTTACATACACATTCCCAATGAGGTCCTTTATCAAGTTTGTTAATTTCTTATTGATCGGTCATACGGTTTGGCAGCCATCTTGAATTTACCCAAAACCTTCAAACATCTTCTCCAGAACGGCTCGTCAGATCAAGGGGAAACTTCAGAAACATATTGGCCACGAGTAGGTAATATAAGTTTGTTAATTTCTAATTGATAGGTCACATGGTTTGACAGCCATGTTGGATTCATGAAAAATATTAAATAATGTTTTCTCTGGAATCACATAACCTATCGAAGCGAAAATTTGCAACTATCATCCTCCATGATGTCTGCATTCATAGTAAAAATTATGACATCAGAAGTCACATGGTTTGGCGGCCATCTTGGATAGAAAAACTGACCTTATCCGATTTATACGAAACTTCACACACTTGTTAGGGTCCCCGATGGGAAGCTGAATATAAATTTATGTTGTTATAGGTCACATGGTTCGGCAGCCATCTTGGATTGAAAATGAATGAATTTTAAAAAATCTTCTTCTCCAGAATGGCAAGACAGATTGAGACGAAACTACACATATATTCCCCATGTGGTGCTTTCTCAAGTTTGTTAATTTCTTCTTGATCGGTCACATGGTTTGGCGGCCATCTTGAATTAACCCTAAAACCTTCAAACATCTTCTTCTCCAGAACGGCTGATCTGATCAAGGGGAAACTTCACACACGTATTGCACATGAGTAGGGAATACAAGTTTGTTAATTTCTAATTGATAGATCACATTGTTTGGCAGCCATGTTGGATTTAAGAAAAATATTAAATAATGTTTTCTCTGGAACGGCTGAACCTATCGAAGCGAAAATTTGCAACTGTCATCCCCCATGATGTCTGCATACATGGTAGAAATTATGACGTCACAAGTCACATAGTTGGGCGGCCATCTTGGATAGAAAAACGAACCTTTTCCGATTAACACGAAACTTCACAGACATGTTCCACCACACAGTTGAAAGCAGAATCTAAATTTTTTTGTCATCTCATCTATCTCATGTTGTATCAAGGGTCAAGGTCTGGGTAGTGCACACGAGTAGTGAATATAACTTTGTTAATTTCTAATTGATAGGTCACATCATTTGGCAGCCATGTTGGGTTTAAGGAAAATATTAAATAATGCTTTCTCTGGAATCGCTTAACCTATCAAAGCGAAAATTTGCAAATGCCATCTTCCATCAATTCTGCATACATGGTAAAAATTATTACGTGACAAGTCACATGGTTTGGCGGCCATGTTGGATTTAAGAAAAATATTAAATAATGTTTTCTCTGGAACGGCTTAACCTATCGAAGCGAAAATTTGCAACTGTCATCCCCCATGATGTCTGCATACATGGTATAAATTATGACATCACAAGTCACATAGTTGGGCGGCCATCTTGAATCGAAAAACGCACCTTTTCCGATTAACACGAAACTTCAGACATGTTCCACGACACAGTTGAAAGCAGAATATAAATTTTTTTGTCATCTCATGTATCTCATGTTGTATCAAGGGCCGAGGTCTGGGTAGTGCACACAAGTGGTGAATATAACTTTGTTAACTTCGAATTGATAGGTCACATGGTTTGGCGGCCATGTTGGATTCAAGAATTATATTAAATAATGTTTTCTCTGGAACCACATAACCTATCGAAGTGAAACTTGGCCAATATAATCTACCCCCATGCCTGCATGCACGTTAAAAATTATGACGTCGCATGTCACATGGTTTGGCGGCCGTCTTGGATAGAATAACGCACTTTGTCCGATAAAGACGAAACTTCACAAACGTGTTCCACTACACGATTGGAAGCACAATTTAAATTTATGATGTCATAGATCACATGGTTCGTCTGCCATCTTGGATTGAAAATTAATAAATTTTTAAAATCTTCTCCAGAACAGCCAGACAGATTGAGGCAAAAATTCACACAAACTTTCCGCAAGACATCCTTTCACAAGTTTGTTAATTTCTAATTGATAGGTCACATGGTTTGGCAGCCATGTTGGACTCAAGAATTATATTAAATAATGTTTTCTCTGGAACCACATAACCTATCGAAGCAAGATTTGGCTACTATAATCTAGCCCCATGCCTGCACATATGTTAACAAGGACAAATGTGTCCAAGAGCCGCGTCCTAAAGGTTTTATCTTCACCAGAAGAAGAACAAGAACTTAAGAAGAAGAAAAAAAAAAACAACTTCCGATATTTCATCACATTCCTTGACGGAGCCAATAGCGAGACCAGTCATGGACGAGCGTCGTTCATGACAAGAAAATAGTGTATTTACGAAATTACAATCCATTAAATGGAATAATCTTTAAATAGTAACGTGAACTTTTCTAAACTTTAAAGCAAATGTCCAAATATATTTGAAAGTTCATGATAGATGCTCTCAAAAGGCACCCTCAATGTGAGGATGTGTACAAGTGTTTAGTATTTCAGGAGATACGGATCCTGTATATGAAATAGTCGAGTCCTAAAGGATCTGTCTTCACCAGAAGAAGAAGAAGAAGAAGAAGAAGAAGAAGAAGAACAACAACAACAACAACAACAACGCTGAGCTCTCTTAATTTTAATTGCGAAGAAGAGTAAATAATGAGTAAGAAGAGTAATAAAATGGAGAAGAGTAATAAATGAAGAAGAAGAGTAAAAAATGAAGAAGAGTAGTAAAAAATGAAGAAGAGTAAAAAATAATGAAGACGAGTAAAAAATAATGAAGAAGAAGAAAAATGAAGAAGAAGAAGATTAAAAAATGAAGAAGAAGAGTAAAAAAATGAAGAAGAAGAGTAATAAAATGGAGAAGAAGAGTAATAAATGAAGAAGAAGAGTAAAAAATGAAGAAGAGTAGTAAAAAATGAAGAAGAGTAAAAAATAATGAAGACGAGTAAAAAATAATGAAGAAGAAGAAAAATGAAGAAGAAGAAGATTAAATAATGAAGAAGAAGAAGAGTAAAAAAATGAAGAAGAAGAGTAATAAAATGGAGAAGAAGAGTAATAAATGAAGAAGAAGAGTAAAAAATGAAGAAGAGTAGTAAAAAATGAAGAAGAAGAGTAAAAAATAATGAAGACGAGTAAAAAATAATGAAGAAGAAGAAAAATGAATAAGAAGAAGAGTAAATAATGAAGAAGAAGAAGAAGAAGAAGAGTAAATAATGAAGAAGAAGAAGAAGAGTGAAAAATGAAGAAGAAGAAGAGTAAATAATGAAGAAGAAGAGTAAAAATTGAAGAAGAGAAAAATGAAGAAGAATAAATAATGAAGAAGAGTAAAAAATGAAGGAGAAGAAGAGTAAAAAATGAAGAAGAGTAAAAATTGAAGAAGAGAAAAATGAAGAAGTAAAAAATGAAGAAGAAGAAGAAGAGTAAAAAATGAAGAAGAAGAGTAAAACAATGAAGAAGAGGAGTAAAACAATGAAGAAGAGTAAAAAAATGAAGAAGAGTAAAAATTGAAGAAGAGAAATAATGAACAAGAGTAAAAATTGAAGAAGAGAAAAAATGAAGAAGAAGAGTAAAAAATGAATGAGAAGAAGAAGAAGAGTAAAAAATGAATGAGAAGAAGAAGAGTAAAAAATGAAGAAGAAGAGTAAAAAATGAATGAGAAGAAGAAGAGTAAAAAATGAAGAAGAGTAAAAAATGAATGAGAAGAAGAGTAAAAAATGAAGAAGAAGAGTAAAACATTGAAGAAGAAGAAGAAGAAGAAGAGTAAAAAATGAAGAATAAGAGTAAATAATGAAGTGCTAAAATAAGACATGCTAAAAATTATGACGTCGTCTCATTGTGTGGCGGCCATCTTGGATAGAAAAACACACCTTTTCCGGTTTACACTAAACTTGACAGATGTGTTCCAACACACGGTTTGAAGCAGAATATAAATTTGTGATGTCATAGGTCACATGGTTCGTCAGCCCTCTTGGATTGAAAATTTATAATTTTTTTAATTCTTCTTCTCCAGAACAGCCGGACAGATCGAGGCAAAAATTCACGCACACTTTCCCCAAGACATCCTTTCACAAGTTTGTTAATTTCTAATCGATAGGTCACACGGCTTGACAGCCACGTCAAATTTACCCTAAAACCCTCAAACATCTTTTTCTCCAGAACGGCCGGTCAGATCGAGGGGAAACTTCACGTACGTATCGCACCCGAGTGGTGAATATAAGTTTGTTAATTTCTAATCGATAGGTCACACGGTTTGGCAGCCACGTCGGATTCAAGAACAACATTAAATATCGTTTTCTCCAGAACCGCTCATCCGATCGTCGCGAAACTTTGCGACTGTCGTTTAAGTCTCACGTCGTATCGAAGGCGTCATGTACGGGTACCCGGTCATCACTGCCAGCAGTTATAAAGTGGCAGTTCTAGTTTTTTATTTTTTAATAGCATGAACAAACTTTGGTGTATCACGGGTGATGAAGGTTGTGGTCAAGTTTCATCGAAATTGCATGTGTGTAGTTTCAGAGAAGAAGGCCAGTAAATATTTTGGGGGCCACCCCCATATACTCCCTTAGACCCAGATTTTTTTAATGTCTTGAACAAGCTTTTGTATAAGCTCCAGGTGAGCTAAAAATTGGGCCCTGAAGGGGTCTACAAGGGGGTTGCCCCCCAACAAAAAGTGTTTGCTCTCTTCTCAGAAACTACACACAATTCCAATGAAAGTTGACAACAACCTTCATCACCCGTGATGCACCAAAGATTGTTCACGCCATTAAGAAAATAGGGGCAATACCCCTGGGTGCTCACCTGGTAGAATAATGAGACTGACGAGGAAGTCAACGTGGAACATAATCAGCAAAATGTACCAATGAATCAATGTTATAGCTAATACTTATTTTTGGGGGCAAGCCCCCCCAAAATGGGGTCGTCTAACCCTAACAAATCGTCTAAAGGGGTCGGCAGGGGAGTTTGAGTGATTGTTGCTCCTGATCTAGGTTATCTTCAGGACCCGCAGTCCTATTTGTTGACACCCTATTGGGACCTAATGTCAAAATGCCCCTTTTGCAGCAACTCGACCATTTCTTGAGGTTCATGGAACATGATGTAGTGAACCAGATGTCATCAACCCTGCTTCAAGAAGAATGTCATTGAGACCAGACCTCTCAATCTTCTTTCCAATCATTTTGAAGTAAGCACAAACCAAATGGAGCAATATGATCCTTATATATGACAGAATTATTCCGAAGGAGAGGAAATGTATGCCATCATGCACACTCAAACATCACATGTTGTTATTGGTTGCTTCCTCTGCTGCTCTGAGGCATTATTGATCTGTTCTGTACTCGGTGATATGATGATCTATCACAGGATAGTAGTCAATGATGGTAAAGTTTGAAGGTGCCACATCAGTCAACGAGACATACCCTGCCCACCTGAGAAGCTCTTGACTTCTTTCACTGCTTACCTGTTTGAAAATATCCAGACCAGGTCTTCTCTCAATGACTTATTCATAGCTTCGGCCCTGTAATCGCTCTGCCAGTGTTGCACTCTGAAGTTTGTGCTTGTCCTTCTGCCAACATTTGTGTAGAAGAGATACACGATGCTAGCACAGGCTGACTTAACTTCCTGATTTTACATTTGTGCAAGAACTCATCATTTACGAGATTGCATACGCTTCTGAAAGCCTTAGTCATGGGCCTTGTCATTGGCTTCTTCTGAGTTCCCTTGTTTCATTTTCTCAACTTCATTAATGCTTCTCCACTTAACTGTGTTGGCAATGTCATTCTTACGGCAACTCTTATACCTTACTTCACAGGCAACCAAGTCAAATCCCCTAATTACCCAGCTCGTGTAGCGCAGTCTGTTTGTCTGTCTGTCACGTCCCGCAGTCAATTGCTTCTGTCTGTTTGTCTGTCTGGCAGTCAAACAAAATTGAAAATCATTCCAAACAGGAACCTTGTTTTTATGGGCATCGTAAAGGAAACCAACAAGTCACGACTAACTAATTTAACGTGTTAAATAAGGTGGTGTAAAAGACTGTGCATCAATGGCAGTAAAGTTTCAATTCAATGCTTTTTTAAAATCCTTTAAAACCTTTATTGTATTTCAATTGAATTATATAGTTGAACATTGTAGAACACAAATCACTTCGTCTGCACTTCCAAAAACCTTCAGCTTGTCAGTACTTCAGCAAAATTGTACATCGTCTCGACCAATCAAATATGATGCACACTCTGAGGGCGGAGTGACAGCAACATTCAGACAAAATGGCGGTGCCCAGCGATGCAATGACATAGCTAACTTCGTCCAACATATCAGTTTGTTTGGTGCACCTTTTTCTAAAAGATTGTTCCAAAATTTGCAGTTTCCCCGAGAAGAGCTGGAAGAAGGTTCAGCTCTGGACTGTTCCGTTTGACCTAGATCATCTCCGTACATGGTTACCATTGCTACTGTTTTTCAAAATTCACGAACAAAGCTAATATATACTCTGGTGTGCTCACCAGTACGTGTTCACCACCTTTTATCTCCACAGCCTCAACAACGTTCTTCCACCCATCCTAGTCAAACTTCGATCTGAATTGTCTGTAAACCTTTGGTCTTGACTCCATTCAAGCGTTTCATGCAAAAGATGCAATCAGGTTGAAATATGATGACACCGTATTTGTCACTCGAAGATCGTGTGACACGGGAAGTTGGAGGGCCCGTTTATTCACCTGCACGTTGGGTCAACCGATGAAGGTTCATCGTAAACCTCTGTGCTCGGAGTCTCGATGGTAGCCATGTTCTTCTGAACATCCTTCTGGAATGTGTAGACTTCTTTCAGATTGTAGGTATATGAGAACATTAAAGTGGAGAGAATCTCCTGTCACGAAAGTCCTTTAGTTTTATCAACATCTCAATGGGATCTTTTGACTGAGACAGAAAGGTGAAGAGTTCATGCTTCTAACCTGTGCAATGTCCTGCAAATCTGGTGAACCATTTGGTTCCTAACTTCATTTATTTGTGGGCAGATGTTTCTGTTTTCTTGCTTTTCGTGGGCTCTCCTCCACCCTAGAATGATCATATATCTACAGTTTATTGATTAAAGGAAACAAGAGAGGGCCTGTGTTGGTAAAGCACACATTTTTTAGAGTACTTCACTCCATTTTGTATCATTACCACAAGACTTGAACTTGGCATGTTCATCAATCTTTGTTTGGTTATCATGACCTGCCAAGTTGGTTTAATTTGAGCTGGTGAGATATAGAAATATCAACAAGCACAAATTTTAATGAACCTCAAGAAATGGCCGAATTGCTGCAAAAGTGGCATTTTGACATTGGGTCTCAATATGGTGTTAAATAATACATAGACAAAAAGAGTTATGTCGATGTTAAAAAAAAATTCTATCTAAGGGGACAATGATGAACACAATTATGCACATCAAGTTTGGTCTTACAGGAGGCGAGAGGGTTGGTGTATGGTAGGCCCCCTTCGCCTATGGACTAAATATCGTGGCCGCGTTGCCCTCCACCCCTCTCCCATCCCGAACATGCCCTGTACATGTTCTTTGCCTCCCCTTACACAAATCTCCTCCTCATACTCCAGATTCTCTTACCATATCCCTCCTTCCTCTTCCTTTTATCAATTTTTATTTTCTCACTTTCGCCTGCCCTTTCATCCCCCCTGCCCCCCCCACCCCCCAACACTTGTCTACACTTAATACATATATGGCAAAATTGTACTGAATGTGTACTTTACCACTTCTTTAAACTGCTCGTGGCGAGAAACCACGAGCATTGCTCAACATGTGTGTTGGCATCGGTTGAGTAATCAAGACAAAAGTTCTCTAATTTTCACCACAGTGCAGTTAGCTCTTTACATAAACACAGCCACCCAGAGTATTGTTTTCCATACAGGGCAACTTCCCACTTGCAACACATAATACCGCTAGGTGGGTTGCTGAAGTTGCATCGTCTGGTTCGCTAAACATACGAGACACTATGACAAAGTATTAACAAAGAAAGTTGCCACGAAAGTTGAAGTGTAAAGGGCTCCTTGCCAAGAGCTTATCATCAAGCTGCCAGGCGCAACTGTCGATCAGATGCATTGTTCTGGTAAAGGCCTAGATATGAGTTATGAGGTTAAGTCACAGTTTGGCAGCTGTTCTTCACCATCTGGCACACACCATCTGGATCCTGAGAGGTTTGCTCGGTTGATGTGGTGTACCAGGCTATGCATATTGTCATTGGAGAGAAATTGTATTCAAGGATCATAAAACATATTGTTATGTGGAAAGAGCCATTCGAACATTACGTAACGTTTGAAAGGGTGGGGTGTATGGCCAAACGTTATGGAGTGTTACAAGGATGTGGGGGCGGTGTTACTAGCGCCGTTACATAATGCTATCAACCAATGATTATTTTGTTCCATGCACCCTTTAAAGGTATTTCATGATATAGCAGCTCGAAAAGAGGTTGTCCATATTAGCTAATACCTGGCACCAAGACTACTTAATTGTCATCAACTCGCCACCCCTGGGGTGGGGGAAGTTAGCGGGGGAGGATCGGTCTTTAAGCATCATCTAACACAAGTTGGGTCACTCGATCAAGATTTTATCAAGAACGGGTTATTTAGATTTTAGTAAATCATCACGAAGATTGATGTTTAAAGATGTAGCATAAATTTACTCGGGAATGTACTACGGCAATGTTGGGCCAAATTGGGCCCATTTCCTCGTTTGAGATCAGTTTCTCCTTGGTCTCATGTTGTCTTTTTCTATGGTTTTCAAATGTACACACACACACACACACACACACACACACACACACACACACACACACACACACACACACACACACACACACACACACACACACACACACACACACACACACACACACACACACACACACACACACACACACACACACACCTGCTTTACAGGGAGGGTTTTGGCTCATTACCTTAAACCCGGGTACCCCGAGCACTTTTGCAAAATTTTATGGAGATTGGGCCAGCCACTTTTTTTCTGTAATTTTCAGATGTACACACACATACAGAGAATTTCCTTGTGGTGATGGTGGGGGAGGGTGGGGGTGTCCCCCATCGTTACTACTTCCCATGCTTTGCTTTTGGGGGTATGCAGGTGAGTTTGGGATTTGGTATGGGTGGGTGACGGGCAAGAGGGGCAATAACAGCCAAGCACGTGGACCGAGCATATATTGTTTAAAAAAATGTGTGTTTGTGATAGAAGAGTTCATTGATTGTTTTATTGGTTACTAGCTGAAGTACCCGGTAATACCCGGGAAATTTGCCCTATTTTCCTCACGCTAGTTAGACTGAGGCATTAGTTGTATGGGGAAAATTAGGAAGGCTTCTTTTATTCCTCAGATTTATGGAAGGAAGGCTTTATGCTGCCGTAATCCTCAGAGAGGTCATAGTTGAAGGCGGCCTTGAGCCACTCAATGTTTCCAGCAGCAGTGGCAACTGTCCTTGATGTCCTGCTAAAACCCGGACCGGGAAAGCTGGAACGTGAGTTTTGTGCTTCTCTCGCCCGTCGGTGTGATGCTCTATTTGCAGTTAGGCGACGCTCTCACTCTGCAGCCAACTCTGCTTGCCTGGCTCGTTCATGAGCAGATCTATCAGCAGTTAGCTGTTGCCATGCGCGTGCAGTTCAAGAATTCAAATAACAGGAGGAGAATGTGTATGTTTAAAATGTCAACGAATACGAACATTTTGTATTTCAAAAAACCCTAGCGTTTTTAACTATGAAGCCTTTTGTTACGATTAATACGCCGGTGCACTATTCGAAAGCCATTGTTTTTGTTTAATGGAATTTTTTTTTTAAATATATATTTTTTCATTTTTATGGAAAGCCACTTAGCGCATCCTGGAGCTGAATGTTAGGTCTATATGTGTGTAAAGTTTCATCAAGATTGGTTCACTGGTCTAGGAGCTTATTGGTTACAAACAAACAGACAGACAGACAGACAGACAAACAGACAGAAGGACTGCCATTTAAATAGTAGATTTTATTTCTTTTTTTTGGTGATTTAGAGTGGAGAAGGCCATGGTATGTAGAAACACATCCTTTAGCGTGTACTGCAGGTGCAGGTAGAGACGAATGGCAGCTGGGGTGGGATCATTACGTTTAAGGTTTGTGGGTGGGGAAGTGGAGCATGTCAGTGGGTGGATCGGGCTCTGATGGAGAGCGGGGAAGCTTGGGGCTCCGCCATTATTCTCCCCTGGTAGTCCAACAAGTGACTGGGAATGAATTTTTAAAAAACCCCTCTGGGAGGAGAGTCGGTTAAGTCTGCTATGGGGCGGAGAACTACTGGTGACCATAGAAGGAAAAGTGGTGCCATTTTAGTGACCCCCTCTGGCAGGGTGTGCAGCAAAGGGAGCTATTATGGTGCTGGGAGGTGAGATGGATGGAGAGCCCAGGATTTTCATCAAAGTGGAACTTTGCTTGTGCTACAGGCACACACATATTGCTACACCCCTACCACCACACTTTGGAATCTTTCCACTGCTGAGTTGAGGCCACACCTGTCGGTAATTGAGATGCCATGTCCTTTCAGGAAATGACTCGTGATTGTAATTGTTGAGTATGAGTGTGGGAATGTTCCACTCGGTCCCATGTGACTTCATATTTACTATGGAGAGCAGGTAGCCCTTGAAATTGGTGAGATAGCTTTGAAATTGGGTATTTGGGCTCAGCTGACAGCCAGAGCAGGTGACTTCCACTGGGGGATGTGGTCAATCAGATGTGATTGTTGATTGGTAAATTGAATTTTGATTAAGGTAGGCTGCTGTTTGTTTTGCTTTTTTTCGTTTTTGCCATCATCTCTCCCTGCCCAAATTATACCATCTTGGACAAGGTGGACAATGACATTTTGTTGACCTTGTATATATAATAGAATTTTTGTACATTTTAACGATTTGATTGCATTTTGGGAGGGTTAATTTTTAAGTCAGCTTGCTGACCTAATATTGTTACGAATTTGGAAGCCTTTTACACACACAGTTAGCAGTCCCATAGTTCACTTATCTCGTTAAGTATATGTGGATAGTTAGAATCCCTCCCCTATGTCGAATGGGTTAATTTCATGTGTGCGCTGCGGGTTTCTTTTATAGTCAGGTTTTTTCCATCTTTAAATCTACCAACACCAACAAAACCCTCACTTCACTCCTCCTCCCACTCTGCGGGCGAACAAGCTGGGGATCCCCGTTCCTTTCCACGGACTCCGAGCTCCGCAAGTGCGAGTCGGTAAAACCGCATGAGGCGGCCAGGTACCCGACCAAACTCTAACCCCCAGCTTGCCTATCCTCCGTGGCTGGAGGGTCCGAATAAAGGCCAGTTGGTGCCATTTCTTTTTGGGTGTGTGTGTCTCTCTTTGGCCAGTCTTATAAGTAGAACTGCATAAGTGCCTTGCTTATTGTACATTGCATTTTAGTCGGTTTAACCCTGCTCTGTGTCTCCCTCCCTGATTATTATGTGTAAAATAAACCCTCTTGTTAAATGTACCAGCTCGTTTTCTGTGCTTTTTCTCATTGGCTTAGCATGGTTTGGGTTTGAGTTATAGGGAGGCCGATTGTGCCGTAAATTGTTATTTGGGCCGGCGTGGCTTTGGTAATTCCCGCTCGGTTATGCTGGATCCGAGTCGGTAACGGCGACTCGGTTCGGACAAAGCCGGCCGAGGGTGTGGCTTCCCCGGTAGTTTAAATCACGTAGTGACAGGTATTTTGGCTAAAGACGAATAACCCTATGCTACGCGGTTGAAATATTGGTGTCCACGGTCCCTTAAGCGACCCGTCGATTTCAGAGTTATCCAGGGTTACGACCTTCAATTCCGGGTGTTCGGTGGGAGATGGCCCAACTGCTCCAGTTAGCGGTCGTTCCTCGCCCCCGAACCTGGCAACTACAACAATATAACCGTTCGATATTCTCAGATACGTCCATCTGTCTGTCTGCCCGTCTGTCCATCCGTCCACCTGTCAACAATTTTTATTTTTCTATCTCCTCATAGACGTCTTGGCCGATTGAGTTCTAACCTGACATGATGATAATACTAGTTGCTCTCTATAGATCGTCTGAGCCCTTTTTCGCATTTTCGCCTCGGGGTCAAGGTTACCGGGTCATCAAGTGCAAAATGACCGATTGGTCAAATGGCCTAAAAGGAAGCATCGGGCGGCTATTATATATAATGGGTTTCATAGGGATTATTAAGAAGATTTAACTCGACCAACTAGTTTCTCATTACCTCTGTCGTCTGGCCCTATTTATTGGGCAACATGAGGTCCGCTGACTTCAGCAACAACAAATGTGTACTTCGCACTGTTATTTTAAGTTCAATTTGAATTCTGTTTTCACTTTCCGTTGTCGCTTCGGTTGCATCAAGTTTTGTATCCGAGCTAACCGTCAAACTCGCTCGGGTGTATTATTTATGGAGTATATGTGAGGTTAGCTGTGGTTCACCTCCCCCAGCCCTCTCTAATTTAATGGATAAGTTAATTAGGTGTGTTATGTTAGGTTAAGGCTAGAATCTTGGGTTCCCGAGGGAGAACCTTGGCAGGAGCCAGAGGTTCCGCAGAGGGAACTGTGTTATGTGGAAGGTTGGGGGGGGGGGATTCAAAGTTAGAATGTAGTAAGTGTGGTATGGTACGTGTGATTTGCGTGGTGTAGATTTACTTTTCTAAAGGTTGTTTTACAATAAAACAATAACAACCTTTATAAAGGTTGTTTTACAATATTAAACATATGAGTGTTATCACTGATAATCTGATGATATTATTATTGTTGTTTTTTTGTGTGTGCTATACAAGGTGAGACTCATGGAAGCGCTAATATTAGCACACTGAACGGATCAGGATGCAACAGGACAAAAATGAACAGTTGAGACACAGGGGAAACACCAGCAGCAGTTGAAGGCCAATACAGAGGCAGACTTGGACAAACAATGGATGTGGGGGGGATTGAAGGGAAGGAGAGGATGCATGGGGTGGACAAGATGAACACAGAAGGAAACTCTCAGGAGGGAAAAATGTAAATTTGGAAGGAGGAGGGATTTGTGGATTGGGGTGGAGGGTGGGGGGAGGTTAACGAGGGGAGAAAAGATGAACAGCTGTCCTGAAGACCTGAGGAAAGAATGAGATTGAAGAGGATGTGTGGAAGTTGGTTCCATAGGCGGAAAAAAACGAGGAACGAATGAGGAGGTGAGCAGTATTCCTGGATTTAGGTAGTTTCACCAGAAGAGGGTTGATGGTGCACGATGTGTGCCCTGCAGAGACCTGGGGGTTGGGGGCAGGGGGAAGGGGTGTGGACAAATCACGGAAAGAGCAGAGGATGTAAGACTAGAAAAGAGGCGGTAGAAAGCAGAGAGACCACCGACCTGTCTGCGATGGTGAAGTGATCGACCCAAAGGCTCATCTTCAGCATGGGATAATGTTAAATAATAATCAATAATCTTAAAGGCCTTGGTTTCCACATTGTGAAGCCGAGCAAGATGTGAGGCAGTGGAGCCAGCCCAAAGAGAGCAGAGCAGGGGAACAGTACTGTATCGAGCTGTGCATGAAGGCCTTGTAGGTGGACAGGAGTTCATGTGTGCCAAGGAAGGACTTTGTACAACGGAGGATGCCCAGTCTGCAGCTGGCTTTGGAGGCCGACTTTGAAATGTGGTTTGCCCAAGAAAGATCATGGTTGATAGTGAGACCCAGGTGTTTGAATGACTGAAGTTCCTCCAGAGGATTGGGAGGGTTTGCTATACTGTCCTGTCAGAGAGCGATCGTGAGAGTGTGAGATTTGTCAGGATTGAAAGTCATATGCCAAGTGTTTGACCAGCTCATGAGTTTTCAAGGTCTGAAGAGAAGGAAGAGGCTGCAGCCTGTCTGTCGGAAGGATGAAGGATGTCACGACAGAGGGTGGAGTCATCAGCAAATGGATAAAGAGGATTTTCCAGAGAATCAGAGAGATAGATCATTGATGAAGATCATGAATAAGACTGGGGGCCAGAACACTGCCTTGGGGGCACGTCTGCCTTGACAGGGAGAGGAGATAAAAGGATTCGGTTGAGAGCCACACATTGGCTATGAGAGTAGATGAAGTCAGTAAGCCATGTGTGGAGTTGGCCTTGGATGTCATAGGCAGAGAGTTTGGAGAGAGGGCCGGATGCCAGACTGTATCAAAAACACGAGATATATCCAGACACGGCCCTAATCTTATGTCTGACAATGTGGCCCTCCATCCATTGTTGGGTGAGTAGAAGCAGCATGTCCAAGGTTGAATGACCTTGTCTAAAACCAAATTGGTGATCATGGATTAGGTTGTTGGGGAAATGGAAGGATTTCATATCATCTGTGATGATAGATTGACCTTGCTGATGATTGGAAGTAAGCTCATAGTCTGTAGTTAAGGGGATCAACTTTTGCACCATTTTACGTAGTGCATGATGTTGGCGGATTTCCAAGCAAATGTAAGATGACCTATGGTAAATGACAGGCTGAAAATGGCAGAGAGAGGAAGAGCAAGAGCAGCAGAGCAGGGTTTTAGGACACGTGTGCTGATGCCTTCTGGTCGAGTTTCAGAGTCAGAGGCGAGGGTTGAAAGAACATTCTCCACCTTCTCAGGTGGAAAAGATATGGAGTCCAGGAGCAGTTGGGTACAACATGGAGGGATGGGTACCAAGAGTGAGGGGTTTGGGACACAATATCTGGAAGCAAACACAGAATTGAGGTATTCACCCTTCTCACAAGCCAGAGTCGTCTGAAGTGCCATTTAAAGAGAGGGAAGGGATGGAGGGGAGCATACACCAGAGATGGACTTAACATGGTGTCACCAGGTTTTAGAGGAGGAAGACAAGTTTGAAAGTACATCTTGAGGTTGGACAGATGATATTTTCTCACTCTCCTGAGAGTGGACACTCACTCGTTGCTGACTTTTTGGAAGGCACTAGCATTGCCTTCAGTCAGATTTGCCTTAAAGGAGGAGAAGGTAAGTTGTTTCAGAGTAACTGCTTCACCACAGGATTTGGTGTACCATGGGTGGAAAGAAGGCTAGTATAAATTGAAAACGACATGGGATGAATCTGTGCATGAAGGAGAGCAATTTTCTGTGAAGAATTCCCAGGTTGAGTTAACATCAGGGGCAGTAGATATAGGAGACCAGTCTTGAAGAGAGATGGCTGCTTGCAGTCCCTGCCAATCTGCTTGGGTGAACTGCCAGATTCGCCGGCATTGAAGCAGCTATCTGAGAATAGAATAGAATAGAGAATAGAAGGCCATGTCCTGAAGCCCAGAGAGTGCACAGGACAGAGTCGCCTCAGAGCTTGTCCGGAGAGGAGCAGAAAGGAGCACAGAGTGCGGAGGAGAGAAGGAAGTAGCCCATAGTGCAGAGGAGAGTAGAATAGAAAGCCCAGAACATGGCTTGGTTCTTGTGGAGCTGCTTGTCCCGAGTGCACACAAGAAGTGATGCGGCATGCCTTTGGCATATCCGAGACACCGGAGAGGACTTCTCGACTGGGTCTGGATGCCTCGGGGATGCCGCTGCACATCCCTTCACTCCGCATTGCCATTCCACCACCAATGGACCGGCACAGCCCCGTTGTGTTGTGTGAGGTGAGGGAAGGAGTCGAACCCATGCTCCGTTCTTTTCTTCTCAGTTTTTTTTTGTCTCTTCTTCATCCCACATTGAATGATGGGCATAAATCTTTTGTCTAAATAAGATTGTCCAAGAATATGTGTTTAGGTTAAGTCTGCTCTTCTATGCCTTTTGCCTGTAAATACTCGCTTTAATGATTCCTTGCTTGGTAAATAAAGAGCTGTAAATAATGCGCTTTTCAACATTGATTGCTTGCTTCTGTCTGTAAATAGATTATTGGTTGAATTCTTTCAAATCTGTGTCGGTTGTTCTTTCCTCCATTGGTCCAGCGTAGTCCACATGTATTGTTCGCTGGGAAGTTGTATCCCACCGATTGGCTCTACAGGTTAGCCGTCACGTAATTGTGGCTCCGCTCTGCTGCACCTGATCAGGTAAAATAAGACAAGTATGCATCGAGGGCACGAACCCCCCTTCATCCTGCCAACCCAACAGAAAGGTAACACATGAAGTAGTGAGAACCCTGCCAGGATTGACAGCACCAACCGGCATTCGTGGTTGACTAGCAATGCTCCGGGCCACAGAGTTATCCGTGGCTGGTGGCATCAGGACCGGACGATTGGTAGGAATCCGAGCGCTTCCCCTCTTGGTGAACCTTGAACCCCGAGTCCGTAACAATATATACCAGAAATCTGTTTATAGAAACCCTGCCTTATACGTTTGTAGTTTATTAATTCCTGGTGTCACGATGATCCAAAAGACCAACTTGCTGCCACCCATTCAGAGGAAGGGACCAGTGCTGAGTAGCAATGCCTATTAAGATTTGAGATACAAGATTCAGGAAATTGGTTTTTTATTTGATTAAAACTATCATTTTAAAAAGGAGATGTGGTTCTGAACCAGTCAACCTCTCTTCTGGAAAGGAAACCAAGCCGAAAACCTGTTTTACAAAAGATAACTTCTGAATTTATGACAGAAGCAAAATAGAGCAAAGATTGAATTAAAAAGATTGAAGCAAGGGGTTCTAATTTTCAACGTGTTTTCCTGGCTCAAACCCTTCGGCGATGGCTAGGCAGCTCAGGGTGAGTGTGTTTACCACTAGGGCCGAGGCTATCATGAAATAACTAAAGGCCCCAATGACCTCATGCCCAGGCTCAACATTCAATATCAGTCATAGCTTGGAAGCTTTGTTTGATCAGCTGTCTGAATGTTGTCTGGTCCCCTTAATCTCTGAATGTTGTCTAGTCCCCTTAATCTCTGAATGTTGTCTGGTCCCCTTAATCTCTGAATGTTATCTAGTCCCCTTGATCTCTGAATGTTATCTGGTCCCCTTGATCTCTGAATGTTGTCTGGTCCCCTTGATCTCTGAATGTTGTCTGGTCCCCTTGATCTCTGAATGTTATCTGGTCCCCTTGATCTCTGAATGTTGTCTGGTCCCCTTGATCTCTGAATGTTATCTGGTCCCCTTGATCTCTGAATGTTGTCTGGTCCCCTTGATCTCTGAATGTTATCTGGTCCCCTTGATCTCTGAATGTTGTCTGGTCCCCTTGATCTCTGAATGTTGTCTGGTCCCCTTGATCTCTGAATGTTATCTGGTCCCCTTGATCTCTGAATGTTATCTGGTCCCCTTGATCTCTGAATGTTGTCTAGTCCCCTTAATCTCTGAATGTTGTCTAGTCCCCTTAATCTCTGAATGTTGTCTGGTCCCCTTAATCTCTGAATGTTATCTAGTCCCCTTGATCTCTGAATGTTATCTGGTCCCCTTGATCTCTGAATGTTGTCTGGTCCCCTTGATCTCTGAATGTTGTCTGGTCCCCTTGATCTCTGAATGTTATCTGGTCCCCTTGATCTCTGAATGTTATCTGGTCCCCTTGATCTCTGAATGTTATCTGGTCCCCTTGATCTCTGAATGTTATCTGGTCCCCTTGATCTCTGAATGTTGTCTGGTCCCCTTGATCTCTGAATGTTGTCTGGTCCCTTGATCTCTGAATGTTATCTGGTCCCCTTGATCTCTGAATGTTATCTGGTCCCCTTGATCTCTGAATGTTGTCTGGTCCCCTTAATCTCTGAATGTTTTCTAGTCCCCTTAATCTCTGAATGTTGTCTGGTCCCCTTAATCTCTGAATGTTGTCTGGTCCCCTTGATCTCTGAATGTTGTCTGGTCCCCTTGATCTCTGAATGTTGTCTGGTCCCCTTGATCTCTGAATGTTGTCTGGTCCCCTTGATCTCTGAATGTTATCTGGTCCCCTTGATCTCTGAATGTTATCTGGTCCACTTTCCCTCTGAATGTTGTCTTGTCACTTTACCCTCTGAATGTTATCTGGTCACATTACCCTCTGAATGTTATCTTGTCACATTACCCTCTGAATGTTATCTGGTCCCCTTAACCTCTGAATGTTATCTGGTTCCCATTACCCCCTGAATGTTATCTCGTCCCCTTACCCTCTGAATGTTATCTGGTTCCCTTACCCTCTGAATGTTATCTCATCCCCTTCCCCTCTGAATGTTATCTGGTCACATTACCCTCTGAATGTTATCTGGTCACATTACCCACTGAATGTTATCTGGTCCCCTTACCCTCTGAATGTTATCTGGTCCCCTTACCCTTTGAATGTTATCTGGTCCCCTTAACCCCTGAATGTTATCTGGTCCCTTTACCCTCTGAATGTTATCTCGTCCCTTTACCCTCTGAATGTTATCTGGTTCCCGTTACCCCCGAATGTTATCTCGTCCCTTTACCCTCTGAATGTTATCTCGTCCCTTTACCCACTGAATGTTATCTGGTCCCCTTCCCCTCTGAATGTCTGATCCCCTGAGCAGGAACTTGGAATTTGTTCATGGTGCCGGCGATAACTTGCCTGTACTCTCTACAAAGGACGGCTTAGCGTCCATCCGAGGGAGGGCACACACTTTGATGCCTCACCGTGAGTCTGCGAGACACCAGGATAACTGTTTATAGCTGGGTCGAGTTTCGAACCCAGGGTTAGTTACTGTTTATAGCTGAGTCGAGATTTGAACCCAGGGTTAGTTACTGTTTATAGCTGAGTCGAGATTTGAACCCAGGGTTAGTTACTGTTTATAGCTGAGTCGAGATTTGAACCCAGGGTTAGTTACTGTTTATAGCTGAGTCGAGATTTGAACCCAGGGTTCACTGCTCAGAGGTGAGTGTGTGTACCTCCATACCAGGCCATCCTGCCAGCCCCTCTAGATACTGGATTTAACACCGTTTTAGGGAAGGAAACGGGCAGATTAAAAAAAAAACACTCGGAAGTGAAACCAAAGAGAGGATTTTAATCACAAAGCAACACGGAAAATGTCTTTCGAAATGGATACACATTGTTAACTTGAATCAAAATGTCAACACGATGTACACTCCATGATGCTGCACTCCAGAGCTCAGAATCAACACCCGTGGTGGACATTGCTCGTCTTCTGATGAAACACCATCAAATGATCTGATGTCCCCTAATGGTATACCCATCGGTGGAACCCTTGGGGCCGCCACAGTGGTTATTCAGCAGGTCATGTCGTTAATTTGAAATGATGGTCTTCTAGTAAAGCAAGGTGAGGAGCAACACCGTTTGGTGGACCTTTCCTGCCTTATACACCTCCGTCCTGTTCTTTTGAATGTGGTTCATCTCTGCAGATGCAATCAGAGCCGGCACGCTCGTTTGTCTATGGCAGCGTCATGTCATGTTTATTTACCGTTTCACCAAATGGTCTTTATACCCGTGAAAACGACAATTTGTACATTATTCTTATTACACGCGAACTCGCCCATGCAATGGGGGGCTTCCTTATCAGTGCGACCCTTTCCAAACGTGGTGTGCTCCGGTGATGTTTGTAAGGTCACCGCCGATGTCGATTTAAAACACACCCTTCTGGTCGATTTGATCTCTGTTTCTCGACCGGACCACTGGTCGCCATGCTGGGTCGTGCTCCAAGGAGCGATCATCGTTGAGCGTGCAGGAAAGGGAAGCGCGCACATTGTGCGAGACTAGGGAGGAAACGAATAGGAGGGAGGGGAGAGGGGCACGGTGCAGGGTAGGCATCGAGCAGGAGTCGAGAGGAGAAAGCCTGGAGAGTTCAGCTGCAAGAGGGAGAGAGAGAGAGACTGAGACTGAGACTCGGATTGGGAACCTTGCAGAGGGGATCCTAGTGGAGGAGTGGTCCGTGTGAGGCATGGATGATGAAAAGTCTGCCAGAGTTGGAAACTTTGTAGAGACAGGCTGGAGACCATTCAAACAGGTCCACAACACTTTATGAGAGTTGAAGGCTTTGCAGAGACAGGTTGAAGACAACTGAGAGAATCGTCCATTGCACAGATATATTATAAGATTGAGGAGCACCTTCTGTCCAAAACCTATGAGGAAAGAAAATCTATGAATGATCGAAGGAGGACTGACTTTGGACACGTTTTGAATGCCGAGGATCCAAGAACGTACTTTATACAAGAGATCCAGGTTTGGAGAAAAAGACATCTTTAGACCCTGAGTAGCAAGAATAAGCTGAGATGATACAGGGAATCGTGGCAGGTAAACAGATGTCTCTCCAGGTTCTGCTGATCTCATTCGTCCTGAGCTGGACCCCGAGCACAAGCTCGCTCCACCTGAATGCCTCCGTGGTGCTGGAGGTCTCGAACAAGTTGCTTTCAACTGGAGGTCCAAATGGTTCTGTGTACGTCGGATGCGTTAACCGGGTGTACCAGTTGAGTGCTATGCTGGACCAGCAGGAGGTGCTGGATATTGGACCAAAGATGGACAACACGCTATGCCATGCACCTTCTGTCATGAAGACCTGCAGGTGAGCACTTTTAACTCTATTTCACTCGTTTCGGTTATTCATGGAAATCCGGTCTACATGACTGAGCATAACACCTGGGGCCGGCAGGATAACTCACCTCTGAACTGCCTAGCCTAGGTTCGAATGTCGACCAAGCTATAAAATATCATCCTGTTTCGCATCCAGGGTCAGGCATCGATGTGTTCACCGTCGTTCAGAAGGACGTTGAACGTTGAACGTTGAGTCGGCGGACCCCTCTGCCAGCATGGGTCGTAGGTGGACGTTTCTCGGAGTCTTTCGTGAAGAGTATGCGAGTTATCGCTGGTGCCCTGAACAAATTACACCTCCCTGCCAAAATTACCTTCAGTCGAACGTCAGGCCTGGCCAGCCAGCTCGTGGCAGATTTCGGCAAAACACTTTCTTGAACGACTCCGCGAGAAGGTGGGAATAATTGGCAAAACTATAGTGGTCGTCGTCGTAGTAGCAGTCATAGACTGTGAATGTGTGCTTCTCTTAAATATTTATTCAACTTTCCTTTGTCCGACAAATGGGGTATGTGGTTTTCCTTATACTTTTTTGTATTTTGAGTACATTTGGTACTTTTGTTTCGCTTATTTACACAAATACTCTGACTTGGCCTGTTCGGTGTTCGACGTAGATGGTGCTCGTCGTTCTCTCGAAGTGAAGCATTCAAGGAGACTGAGAATTCGAAGCTGCTATTACTAATAATAAATTATCGCCACCAGACAATTTCATGTTGTTTTCCACTTAACCGCAAGCAGCCACACCAATGATGGAAAACTACCAAATCCCAAATGCAACATTCGAAATGGCACTCACACACATTCCCAAATTGCAACTCTCCTTTTTCCGCACAAGATACCTTGGATATAACAGAGATGCCGCTGCTGGGTTGCAGCAATGTTATATCTTACCATTCCTTTCGTGCGGTCAAGGGTCGCCATTCCGACCGACGCAGGTTACCCTGAATGGTTATTACCCCAGGAAGGTGGTACTCATTTCACCAACCTCAGAAGGATGACAGGCTGAGTCAACCCCACCTGGCGTTATTTCAATGGTGCAACAGGGACTTTGACTCAAGACCCTGAGATATTAAGCCAGCCACCTTAACCATTAAACCGACACCAGGCTTCATGTTATATATATGATGTCCTGATAGAGCGTATCCATCTTTACTGACTACAGGAGGGTACCAATAACCACGGCACGGTGAACCTTTCACAACAACTTGCAGCATCTAAAAAAAAACACCCTTGCGTCGAATCATGCAACAATTTCGATACAAATTCATGATTTTTGTCAGCATTTGTTTCTGACTTTTTGTTAAAGATTGTATCAACAACTGCCACCCATTTTTGATGGACACCTCCCAACCATGCCAACTTGGTGTGGTGCAGAGACTGCAAAGGAACTCCTTGATGATGTGCAGTGTATTTAACCAGGGTGCTGCACATTCATCTGATGGGTGAAAGATGAGATTTACCTTTTGCCATCGAGCGATTAACACGTGCACAGTTGGTTCACCTTCACACGCAGGGTTCTTGGGAGTGTCCATGTCCAGGAGGGGAATGGTGATTTAATCATTGAAGAGACTCAGTTGGTTGACCGACAATTGGCTCTTCCAGCTGGTGATACAGATAGCATCAGCAGGACACTTTATTTCTGGTTTTGAGTAGGAAGACTGCTGAAATTAGCCATGAAGTTGTTAACTCGATGTGAACTGACACATTTCGTCTTTGGAGGTGCCGATAAATTCAGATTGACCAAATGATCATCTACATGTTAAGTCCTAATGTGGAGGTCAAACGCAATGTATATATGTATATATTTTATACATTTTCTAGGCTCGTGGAAGAACTCAGACACAGAACAGATCAGGACACGACATAACAAAGAAAACAGCACGAGAAAGGGGAAACGCCAAAAGCAGGGCGGAGGGAGATAGTAGACGGAGATGGAGAAACATGGGATGCAGGTAACGATGAGGGGTCGAGAGAACACAAAAGGGTGGACAAGATGGATACATTAGCAAAATTTTTGGAGTGGTAGGGAGTGCTTTAACGGGTGTAGAAAAGTCATCCTGCGTATGACTGCTAATTATGCCACCGATGCAGTGCCCCAGTAGGTTTGAGCAGCAATTTGGAATTTGGCCAGAACGTCGCCCAGAGTACTCAATTCATCGAAGATCTTTAGCATCCACCACCTGAGGCTAGCACATGTATCTTGACCTGAGCGTCCTTCCAAGACACGGCACACATTGATGCAATGCTCTCACCACGATGCACCATGGTGATTAATTGAGAGTTGGGTCAAGAATCAAATCCAGACTAGACAGATCAAAGGTGAGTGGAATGTGTGTTCCATCTCTTCGAAGTATATTGAGGAAGGATGTTCCAGGTAGCCACCTCTCAGTTATCCTACCAGCACCAAATGCTTTCGACAGTAACGCTGATCGAGGCCATTTTTCAAGTAACACTGTTGACTTTCTGTCTTCCTGTTGACACTGTGATGGTGTGATTTTTGAGAAGGAATTACACTAAATCAATGAGTCTGTTCAACGAAATTTTAATAGAGCTTAATCAACATAAACTACATGGCCAAAAGTATGCGGACACCCCTTCTAATGAGTGGATTTGGCTATTTCAGCCACACTTATTGCTGACAAGTGTATAAAATCAAGCACACAGCCATGCAATCTCCATAGACAAACATTGGGAGTATAATGGGCTGAACTGAAGAGTTCAGTGACTGCCAACGTGGCACCGTCATAGGATGCTACCTTTCCAACACGTCAGTTCATCAAATTTCTACCCTGTTAGAGCTGCCCTGGTCAACTGTAAGTGCTGTTATTGTGAAGTGGAAACGTCTCGGAGCAACAACAGCTGAGCCGTGAAGTGGTCGGCCACACAAGCTCACAGAACAGGACCGCCGAGTGCTGAAGCACGTAGCGTGGAAAAATCGTCTGTCACCAGTTGCAACGCTCACTACCAAGTTCCAAACTGACACTGGAAGCAACAGTCAACACAAGTACTGTTCGCCGAGGGCTTCATGAAATGGGTTTCCATGCCCGAGCAGCTGCACACAAGCCTAAGATCACCATGCGCAATGCCAAGCAGCGGCTGGAGTGGTGTAAAGTTCTTGTGGCTGAATGGAAGCAAATCCCTACATCAATGTTCTAACATCGAGTGGAAAGCCTTCCCAGAAGAGTGGAGGCTATTATAGCAGCAAAGGGGGGGGGATCAACTCCATATTAATGCCCATGATTTTGGAATGAGATGTTGGACGAGCAGGTGTCCACATACTTTTGGCCATGTAGTGTACCTGTTATCAGACCATCAGTTCAGATTCATTCAGGCTGACTGGCTGGCTGGCTGGCAGGGACTCCAAGTCATACCATAGGCTGCAGTTATACGAGTTCTTCTTCAAGGAACTTTGATGCAGTGGGAAGCTATTCGGCCCATCGAAGCCTGCACCAGTGTTGCCAACTTATGGTTGCTTGTCCGTGCTCTATCTTTTAAAATGCTCAGCTCCATTAAGTAAGGAAGCAGTCTTTGGTATGACTTTTTTTTAATGATTTGGTATGACATACCATTTTTAAAGTCTTTGGTCTGACTGCCAGGGTTCGAAGCACCAACCTCCCAGACTCAGAGCAGACGCTCTAACCATTACGCCACCGAGACTGGTGGTTGCTGCATTATGTGTGACAAACTTTAATTATACAGTTATAATGGGATACTGTAGTTCGAGCTATGAAGATTGTTCCAGTGTTGAAATTGTTGTGGAAATAAAATTTGAGCATTTTCGAAACCCAAAGTCATTCTCAGCACCTGCTCACAGGTTGATTTTCTTTTGAAAGCCTTCCTTTTCACATGACAAGGCAGGGAGGTGTTTGTTAGCAGCCTTACTCTAACTAGTAGTTTTCTTTTTAAAACCTTGTATGGAAGTGGAGATTTACAAGGGTTGATCAATCGGTTTCTTACCTGGTGTTGAAAAACCGAGGTTAACACCTGCTTTTATGCCAAGTCATTGACTTATTAATAAACCCTAAAGTGTTTGTTCACTACCTGTTGTACTTGCAGTTGTTTGCTCATCTGTCTACTTTTCTTCGTCCTTGGCTCCTTCAATCTTTATCCTTCCAGTGTCTTTCTTTTGAGTCATCATTTTGGGAAAGGTTGATCTGATCTGATGCCTGGAACATGCATACCTTTCAAGTTGCCTCATGGGGCAGCAGGGCAAGCTGGAGATAAGTAAGGGTCCTTACGAGGCAATTTAATCATCGCTATGTTCAATTCTCTTCGGATGTATTGTCATGCTCGCTGCCCAGCCTTCTTTGTGTGTTTTTTGTATGTAGCATTGGGCTGTGAGTAGCATCATTGGCCAAGGGGGCACGGTTGCATCGCTAATGCAGCACCCCATGTTGCTGAGAACAGGAATTTGTGGCTTGTTCAGGGTGCTGGTGAAAGGTCGCTCACTCTTCGCGAAGGACACCATGTGATTTTTAACATCCACCAATTAAACGTTGATCCCTCAACCGGTTAGTGAAACACCAGAATGGTAGTTTATAGCTGGGTCGAGATTCACTCCCAGGCTGAACAGCTTCGAGGTGAGTGTACATTGCTTTACAAGTAGACATTGCATGACGGTGTACACCCTGCCTTCAGAAGTTATGTTAAGCTGGCTGTCCAACCTGTTAGTCCAATGTGTATCGACGTTAAATATCCCATTATAACCGGAGAACAGGAGGCCGTTGTGTGTACATATCCTGGTCAAGTTTTTAATTCCTGCCTTCTCTACTGCTTTGACATGTGATGATAAACACCCCCCACTGTACTTGTTGCTACGTAGAGTGGCTTGACAGCACAACTCCCAATCCGATTTGTATTTGAGGATGGAACATGTAGTTGTTGTTAAAATTGTTTTCTTATTTTTCACAGCACTGCTTTTATTTTTTACATCTTTATTTGTCGTCTTTACAGTGAGCCTCTCTCATTGACGAACAATGTGGTGAAGCTACTGCTGGTGGAGCCAACCCAGGGGGTTCTGCTCGTGTGTGGGAGTTTGTTCCAAGGTTCATGTACCTTTCATTCACTTCACAATATCAGTAACATCACATCATTTTCATCCTATAAACAAAACACAAAGTCTGTGTACGTGGCTGCCAATGATCCCAGTCCAAACGCGTCTTCAGTGGCAGCGCTAGTCAATGGGGTGGATGGACACCCTGCTCTCCTGGTGGCCTCCACTTTCACGGGATTTGGCTCTGATTTCTGGAATCATCAGGAACAGGATTTGAGGTATGAAAACAACCCTGAGCTGACACTTCGGGCATTGAACCTCTATCAACCTGACCAGTTGTTGAACTATGGGGAGACAGAAGATGGCTGCGCAATGCGCATCAGTAGTGATCGAAAAAAAAGTAACCGGTTGGAATTCTTGGCCATCTTTGTTGACGATGAACATAACTTCACATACCTTGTGTTCAACAATCGCTCTGGAAAATTGAAAGAAAATGAGATGCGAACGGCACTTGCCCGGGTCTGTCTGAGCGGTAAATGTGTGGACACCAACAGTGGGGCATTAAAGGGCAACAACCTCGGGCAGTCCTATGCACAGCTTGGCCTCAGTTGTAAAAACTCTGACAACTCCTACATCCTCTCAGCCTCCTTCTCACCCTCTGAACACCGAGTCTACGCCGTCTTTCAAAGCTCTCCAGATGGAGCTTCAGCTTTGTGTTGGTTCTCTCTGACCGAGGTGGATGAGAGGATCTCTGCAGCACGACGAGGATGTTTCCAGAAAGGGGAGAAAGAGCTTGGCTTGCTGCAAATCAGTCCTTCGGATAAACAGCAGAACCTGTGCTCTGTTATGCCGTTGGGTAGCAAGGTAAGCTCATTCTTATTACATTGATGACAATGATACAATACACAGGGGCATCCTCATCATAATAAATAAGGTTATAATTACCCTGCGCACGCGACGCGAAAAGCGGGGTTAAACAGTTGCTTCATGTTTGTCCATCTTATCAGTTTATAATCATCAGTTTAGGATCTAGGAACAAATTATTTCAATCAAATGTTATATTTTTACCATGAATCGGAACATGATAAATAAACAAGTAGATGCGCATGCATACTTAGCTTGCAAATGGGAGTGGTGAACAGGAGAAGAGTTGGTAGTCAATGTGTTCAATTTCGACAAGTATGTTGATCGCCTCCGTTTACTTGTAAAATCGAAGTTTTTTTTTCAAGTATATTCGTCAGTCAACTTTGTATAAGCCTGGTGTTGGCGCAGTGGTTAGGGCAGCGGCTTGGGATCCAAGAGGTCCTGAGTTGAAGCCCCGTTGGGCCACTGAATTAATACACCAGGGGGTTGACTCAGCCTGTCATCCTTCCGAGGTCGGCGAAATGAGTACCAGTGTACTGGGCCGGTGTATACCCCGGTTAAAATAGGTGTACCATATCCCTGTGTCGTAAGAGGCGACCAGGGTTGCGTCAGGAAGGGCATCCGGCGTAAAACATGTGCCAAATCACGATGCGGATCATACGGATGATCTGCTGTGGCGACCCCTAACGGGAGCAGCCGAAAGAGGAAGAAGATTCGTCAGTCAACTTTGTCATTACCCTCGCCAGAGGAGAGGGTGTTGCATTTGGGTCCGTTTGTTACGTTTGATGACATTCCGTCCTCTGTTTGTGTGTTTGTTTGTTTGTGTGTTTGTTTGTAGGCACGATAACTCGAGAATGGAAGAAGCTACCAATGTCAAATTACACCACGTGATTCAGGAGGGTGATGGCTAGCGCTGATTAAATTTTGGTTAAAATCGGTCAAAGGTCAAGGTCACAGTGAGGTCAAACATTCGATTTTTGATGGTTTGGTACAGAATCATCGTAGAAACTTCTGGTTTACGTCGCTACCTTCTCTAGAAACAGCTTTTATTAGACAAGGTCAGAGGTCAAGTTGACGATTTCGTAAGTACCAGTCTATGACTCCTTGTTTGTGTGTGTGTTTTTGTTTGTGTGTGTGTGTTTGTGTGTTTGTGTGTTTGTTTGTCGGCACGATAACACGAGAACGGAAGAAGCTACCAATGTCAAATTACACCACGTGATTCAGGAGGGTGATGGCTAGCGCTGATTAGATTTCGGTCAAAATCGGTCAAAGGTCAAGGTCACAGTGAGGTCAAACATTCGATTTTGAAGGTTTTGTACAGAATCATCGTAGAAACTTCTGGTTTGCGTCGCTACCTTCTCCAGAGACATCTCTTATTAGACAAGGTCAGAGGTCAAGTTGACAATTTCGTAAATACCAGTTTATGACTGCTTGTTTGTCCGGTTGTCTAAAGCCCAAACAGCTGGACCAATCGTTCTTAAATTTTTATACCTGATAGGCAATCCACCTGAGACGGTCCATGTCCAAACCCCGTCTCAATCGGGCTAAACATCACGACGTGACGTCACACAACGTGAAAACACATTTTTGGACATAACTCAGTGACCGGAAGTCGTAGCGACTTCCGGTTGACACCAAATTAAACTTCATTCAAATATCTAAATAATTACTTAATGCATCTTATTACAAATTACGCATAGTTTTCGCAAGCGTATGACGTCAAAGTTTTGCCTCTTGACGTCATTCAAAAAAATATATTTACGCTCGTTTGCAGCTGAAACTACTGAAGCAATCGTTCTCAAATTTTAACACATGATAGCCAATCTTGCTGAAATCGTCTGGGATCAAATCACGTTATAATCGCACCTAACGTCACGACGTTACGTCAAAAAAAGGTGAAAACAAGCTTTTGAACATAACTCAGTAACCGGAAGTCGTAGCGACTTCCTGTTGACGCCAAAACAAACTTCAATGGAATATCTAACTGTTTTAAAATGCATGTTAGTACAAATTATGCACAGTTTTCGCAAGCGTATGACGTCAAAGTTTTTAGCTATTGGCGTGATTTAAAAAAAATTCTATTCGTTCTACAGGTCACAATTCTTAACCGATTTGGATGAAATTTTAACAGCTGATAGAAATCCACATTGCAAAAAGATATGTGACTTTTGGTGATGTTATGAACCAATGGGGAATCTTGTGAATTACACATGGCTATTTCTCAAACAGTTTTGAAGCCTGGTGTTGGCGCAGTGGTGAGGGCAGTGGCTTGGGTTCCAAAAGGTCCTGAGTTCAAGCCCCGTTTGGTCACTGAATTAATACACCAGGGGGTTGACTCAGCCTGTCATCCTTCCGAGGTCGGTGAAATGAGTACCAGTGTACTGGGCCGGTGTATACCCCGGTTAAAATAGGTGTACCATATCCCTGTGTCGTAAGAGGTGACCAGGGTTGCGTCAGGAAGGGCATCCGGCGTAAAACATGTGCCAAATCACTATGTGGATCATACGGATGATCCGCTTTGGCGACCCCTAACGGGAGCAGCTGAAAGAAGAAGAAGAAGAAGATTTCTCAAACAGTTTTGCACTTATTATATTGAAACTTATACTATATATTTATGCATGTAATATTAACATGTGTACAAAGTTTGATCGAAATTGACCCAAGGTTAAGGTCAGGGTAACCCAAAGCATGAGAAACACACATATAAAATACATATTTTTGTTTAACAACATATTTCAAACCTGATAACGGGATCATAAAGCTGGTTGAAAAGCAATGTTCCGAGGTACTTTCAAATATTTTCTACGATCAGAATGAAGGCAACAAGCACCGATGATAAGTTGTTGAATGTCAAATGGTGGCTTTAAATGAGTTGTGAAAATTTTCAATCTGCTGCCGTTACCATGACAACGCGCGCCTGGTAATTGTTATTTGTGACGTCGCGTCATTTTATTAATGTACGAACAAATAAACCACACATTCCATGACATTACAGCTTGGACCACCACACGGAAAGGTCAACTAATTCGCCAAGTGTCGTGCTCAGCACGATTTTTCATTTGTTTGTCTGTCTGTTTGTTTGTTTGTCCGCACAGAACTTTCATGTTTTTCTCTGCAACCGCTTGTGGGACTGAGACAAAATTTTCACCATTGGTGCAACTGCTCATGCAGAATGTTTCAACGATAATTATGACGTCATCGGTCATGTGATGTGGCAGCCATATTGGAAAACGGAAAAAATTTGGACCTCTGTATCTCTGAAACCGCACCAAGGAAAAAATTGAAACTTGGCACATAGCAAGTACTCCTCATCGGGAAAGAGTGTGATTTTTATGACATCATAGGTGCCCTTGTTATGACGTCATAATTGTATATAGAGAACGCCACATCCAATCAGTATGAACATTTTTCAGGGTCATCTAGGGATAAACATCAGGTCAGGTTCGATCTGTGACCTGCTACAGGTACCATGTAAACCTGTACGAACCTGTTCCATGGTCGGGTTGTCGGCGACTAAACCGTCTCCCCCACCAGGTTTTCTGGTGAGGAGGGTGTTTGGATATGGACACCCAGCAGGATTAAAAACAAAACCTGTCAAAGGGCGGAGGAGCTCCTTGTGAGCCAACGGCCATCCATATCTAGTGCCCAACTGTGTCTGTGGACGTCCTCCTGCAGTTGGGTTACTTTTTTATGAGGAGGTGGGTGGCAGGATTTGCACTCCGGCCACTGTAAAACGCTTCATTCCGCAAAACGCAAAAACGCAAAAAAATCTGAAAACCCACTCCGTGGGAGTACCTCCTGTGCAGCTTCCCCTTGCAGGGCAGCTCACCGGATGACGGGATTGGGGCAAAGCCTTCGGGACCCCCAATCTTTGATGATAGGAGGGAAACCACGGGGTAACATCCCTGGGTCAGATTGCGGGAGAGTGTGTCGGAGTGATGCTGAGGTGTCGTCCACCAGACGGCGGTCTTCTTGGGTTAACCTGAGGCGGTCCCTTCGGGTGGGTGCCTGGAATGTCCTATCCCTAAGAGAGGATGATCACCTGTCTCTGTTATCATCTGAGCTCAAGCGTTTGGACATCGGGATTGCAGCTCTCTCTGAGGTTCGGAGACCAGATTGCGGCGAGATAATGGTGGGTGGTTACACCTACTATTGGTCTGGTCGCTCTGATGGTTACCATACCCAAGGAGTTGCTGTAGCTGTGTTCAATAAGCTGACCCCAATGATAATTGAGGTAACACCGGTCAACGAGCGTATTATGAGATTAAGGATTCGTCACTCCTCAGGTGTCATTTCCCTGGTCTCTGTTTATGCTCCGACTGAGGCGAGTGATCTCACCGTGAAGGATGCATTCTACGCCACGCTCGAGTCTGTGGTTGATCAGTGCCCCAGACGAGATACACTTCTAGTCTTGGGGGATTTCAATGCATCGACTGGAACTGATAGGGATGGTTATGAGGTGTGTGTTGGTCCCCATGGGTCAGGAACTATGAACCAGAATAGCACTAAGTTCCTTGACTTTGCAAGAAGTCATGGACTTAGGGTGGCTGGTTCATGGTTTCAGCGCCCGCAAACTCATCACTGGACTTGGTATTCCAACGCTGGCGGTGTGGCGAGGGAGATTGACCATGTCCTCATTGATGGTCGTTGGAGGATGATCCAGAACTGCAGTGTCCACCGGAGTGCTCAGTTCCTCAATACTGACCACAGGCTTGCTGTAGCAACTCTAAAGCTGCACCTTAAATCCTGGAGAATGGTACCATCCCAGCCGAGGCTGGATGTTGGAAAGCTCAGGGATGAGAGAGTAGCTGAGGAGTTTGCGAACAGGCTGAGTGGACACTTGGTGGTCTGGGTGCTTTGGGGGGTCCTGAAGAGTTGTGGAGTGCCTTCAAGACCACCGTCCTTGATGTTTCCGGTGGATGTCTTAGAACTCACCGCAGGGCGAAGAAGAATTTTGTCTCTCAAGGGACACTGGATACCATTGACCAGAGTCGCAGGGCCAGGCTGAATGGCAGAGCTGAGCTGTTCAGGGAGCTGAGGCGTAAAACTGTACGTGCACTGAGGGTGGACAAGGAGGCCTATGTGCGAGGAATCTGTGAGGGGGTAGAGCATCACCTGTGGACAGGTGATTCTCATCCCGCTTACAGGGGAATTTGCGCATTGCGTTCATCCAAGCCCATCCCTCGGAGCACTGCAGTTCGAGCAGAGAGTGGTTGGCTCTTAACAGAGGAGTCTGAAGTGAAGGCCCGCTGGGCCGGTTACTTTGAGCGGTTGTACCAGGCTGATCCCCCAGCTGTCGAGTTGGACGTCAAGGGTGTTACAATCCCTGTTGCTGACCCTCAAATCAACTGTGGTCCACCTTCGCTTGTGGAAACACGGGCTGCGGTAAACCAGTTGAAATGGGGCAAAGCTCCAGGGATCTGTGGCATCCATGCTGAACTTCTCAAGGCTGGTGGAAGTGCTGCACTCGTGTCGTTGCATGCAGTTTTGTGCTCTGCCTGGAACACAGGCATCATCCCAACTGACTGGAAGAGGGGCCTTGTTGTCCCTCTCTGGAAAGGGAAGGGTGATCGCCAAGACTGCAACAACTACCGAGGGGTGACGCTGCTCTCAGTGCTGGGCAAGGTCTTTGCTCGGTTAATTCTTGATAGGGTTCGCCACCATCTGCTTGAGCACCAGCGTCCAGAGCAGTCAGGCTTTACACCAAAGAGGTCAACGATTGACCGTATCCTTGCCCTTCGTGTCCTCACTAAACGCAGACGATAGTTTCAGCAGGGGCTGCTTGCAGCCTATGTTGATCTCTGTAAAGCGTTCGATTCAGTGAATCGGGATGTCCTCTGGAGGATTCTTGGTCTTCGAGGGGTGCCACCAAAACTGATCGATCTGATGTCTGAACTCTACTCTGGTACTCAGAGTGCTGTGAAGTGTGGTGGTACCATCTTTGACTTATTTCCAGTTGTTACTGGAGTTCGTCAGGGGTGTGTACTGGCCCCCACACA
The DNA here is from genome assembly GCF_056783735.1 of Eptatretus burgeri. NCBI lineage: Eukaryota > Metazoa > Chordata > Myxini > Myxiniformes > Myxinidae > Eptatretus > Eptatretus burgeri. The sequence continues at coordinate 37,489,462 of NC_140978.1, read as the reverse complement.
TTTCAGCACTTGTATGGACTGGATTTTAGGGAGGATGTCGGAGAGATCAAGCTGCGGTGCATCGTTTGGGAATGTCAAGATCTCGGACCTTGATTTTGCAGATGATGCAGTCATCTTTGCGGAGACTTTAGACATCCTTTTGGGGGCCCTCGAGGTGCTGAATGAGGAGTCGGAGCTGCTGGGATTACGGGTTTCTTGGGTCAAACCTAAGATCCAGACTTTCAATGACTTCTTGGATGCTGCTGTCCTGTCTGTGTCTGTTTGTGGTGAGGATGTTGAGGTCGTGGAGAGATTCACTTGCCTTGGCAGTGATATTCATGTCTCTGCTGGCTGCGAGTCAGATGTCAATAGACGTCTGGGTCGGGCATGGGGAGTCATGGATTCACTGGATCATGGGGTGTGGCGCTGCCGGTACCTGTGCGGGAGGACGAAAGTCCGAGTCTTCAGGTCCTTGGTACTTCCAGTCTTGCTCTATGGATGCGAGACTTGGACCCTGACCAAGGATCTGAGAAAGAGACTTAATTCCTTTGGTACCAGGTCTCTTCAGAGAATCCTTGGCTATCGCTGGTCGGATTTTGTGTCCAACGAGCGGTTGCTGAGAGAGACTCGGATGAGATTTGTTACCTGCATAGTCCGTGAGCATCAGTTGCGGCTGTATGGACATGTGGCTCGTTTTCCTGACGTTGATCCTGCTCACCAGATTCTCTCAGCGAGGGAGTCTCATGAGTGGAGGAGGCCAATGGGCCGACCACGTGCCTCGTGGTTGCAGCAGGTTGACCATCATCTCAAGGAGATGGGGATGGGCCTGGCATCTGCCTGGGGGATGGCCAGACGGAGGCCCCTGGAGTACCAGCGGAAAGTGGACGCAGCGACGCGCTATTCTGGCACATGCTCCCATACCTGACCTGACCGAGGGATAAATTGGTCCACAGGAAAAAAATTTCATGATGTCATCGGTCAGGTGATTTAGCAGCCATATTATTATTATTTTTTTTTTAAACCTTAAAAAATCGTTTTCTCTGAAGTGGTTGAACAGATCGATGCAAAACTTTACACGTATGACCGCCTGTCCATTAGGAACAAAAGGTTCACACATATGATGTCATTGGTCACATGGTTTCACAGCCATATTGGATTTACCCTCAAACCTATAAAAAATCTTCTCCAGAACGGCTGGACAAATCGAGGGTAAACTTCACACAAGTGTTCCCCAAGCCATGGGTGTGCAAGTGGCACATAGCAAGTACTCCTCATGGGGAATGGGTGTGGTATTTTTATGACAACAAAGATGCTTGCCTTCATTATGACGTCATAATGTGACATCCGATCAGTATAAAAAATTTTGTGGGTCATCTAGCGATAAAATGGTCCACAAAATTTTTTGATGACATCAGCGGTCACGTGATTCGGCAGCCATACATGTGTATATATATATATATATATATATATATATATATATATATATATATATATATATATATATATATACATATATATATATATATATGTATATATGTGTATGTATATATATATATATATATATATGTATATATGTGTATGTATATATATATATATATATATATATATATATATATATATGTGTATGTATATATATATATATATATATATATATATATATATATATATATATATGTATATATATATATATATTTAGACCTTCAAAAATATTCTTCTCTGAAATGGCTGGAAAGATTGAGGTGAAACTTTGCACATATGACTGCCTATCCATGAGGAACAAGTCATACATATGACATCAAAGGTCACATGGTTTGGCAGCCATATTGGATTTACCTAAAAACCTATAAAAATACACCACTCAAAAGAAGTCCTGATGAGGGTTTGCAATCTCTGATTGCTCTTTTTCTTGTCGTTTTTGTCAATATTTGCATGTCCTTTTGCCCTACCTGCTTATAATATACCTGCTTGTGTTATTAATGTACCAGTTCGTCGCATATTTTCCCTACTAGTCCAGCATAGTCTGTACGTAATTTAACCGGGAAGTTCTGCCCCACGTAATTTGCTCTTGTTAAGTCGTGTATTCGCAGCTCTGCTTGGCTGCATCTGATCCGATGAGTTAAATAGAGTATCCATTGAGGGCATGAGAACCCCCCCCCCCTTTGGTGCGGCTGTCCACACGTAAGGTATCACGTGAGGTAGTGTAACCCTGCTGGATTGACTACCAATCGGCGCTCGTGATTGCTTCAGCATGAGTGACATTTGCTCTACGGCTAGGATACGGCGGCCGTACCCCCCCCCCCTGAATTGCTAGAAACGTGCGGCGGCCACAGAGTTTCTGAGGTGGCCTCAGGGTGCCCCTACGCTGTATGGCTATCTTTTACAGGCCGTAGGGGTCTTCGTGGAATTAAAGCGCGGAGTTATAACTTTTTTCATTTCTAGGTTGGCCGTAGCAATTCGACAAGCCAAAGCCATGACGTAGATGTGTTCCACATCGACCGTACGTAGGGCGTACGGTGGGCTTGCATTATTCGTGCGGCTGCCATAGGCTCTTATCAATGAAAAATGAATTTTGCCAACCCCTCCCCCCCCAAAAAAAAAATTACGTTCGCCTGCGGTCGCCTTGCGGGACCTTGAGGCTACCTTGCGTCTGCCTTGAAAATTATATGGCCGCCGCAGGGACGCCCTAAGGTCACCGTGCGACATCAAATCAAAGACCGTACGGCACCCCCACGTTTTCGGTCTCCACAATTTTTTTTTTTTTTTTTTTGTATACCTTGGTCGAGGCTCGTATGAGAGCTAACACACAACTCACAGCAAGGAGGCATGAGGCAAGAGGGGCGGGAGTGGAAGGGACAAAACAGTGGGGAACAGACACATTAGGTGAACTGTGGAAGGGAGAGGGATGGGGATGGGACGGGGAACATGGCGAAGAGAAGATGGACATTTCAGGGACTTTCAGGAAGGAAAGTAGGAGAAATGAAGGAAGTGGGCTTGGGTGGATTATCGGGGGTAGAAAAGATCGAGGATTTGGATGGGGGAAGATAAGAGGTGGTGGTGAACAGCTGTTTTGAAAGCCTGGAGGGAAGAATGGGAAAGAATAGAGTGAGGAAGTTTATTCCAAAGGCAGGAAAAAGAGGAATGAAAGAGTGAAGATGAGCAGTGATTCGTGATTTTGGTAGTTTTACCAGAAGGGGGTTGTTGGCGGACCTTGAGCGCCCTGTGGAAATGTGGTGGGGACAAATCGCAGAGAGAGCAGGGGGGCAAGGCTGGAGAGGAGTCGGTATAAGACAGAAAGACCACCGACCAACCTGCGGTGATTGAGTGAGAGGCCCAAAGACTCAGCTTCATTGCGGGAGATGCCGATGATCTTAAATGCCCTGGTTTTGACAGCATGAAGCCGAGAAAGGTGGGAGGCAGGAGCACCAGCCCAGAGGGGAGAGCAGTACTCCATCAGGCTATGGACAAAAGCTTTGTAAGTGGTCAGGAGCTCAAGAGGGCCGAGGAAGGACTTTGCACGACGGAGGATTCCCAGTCGGCGACTGGCTTTTGAGGCGAGGTTGGAAATGTGACTTTCCCAGGAAAGGTCATGGCAGATAGTGAGACCTAGAAGCTTGAAAGAAAAGACTTCTTCCAGAGGATTGTTGAGAAAGTGGATGGGGGGGTTTTGTAAACGGTCCTTTCGAAGAGACATAGTGAGAGTGTGAGATTTGTCTGGATTGAAAGACATGTTCCACGTGTTGGACCAGTTTGTGATTTTATCCAGATCTGCAGTGAGTGAAGAAGCTGCTGCTTGCCAGTCTGAGGGATGACAGATGGTACGGCAGAGGGTGGAGTCGTCGGCAAAGAGAAATAGAGGATTTTCCAGAGAGTCCGAGAGATCATTGATGAAAACCAGAAAAAGAACAGGGCCCAGAACGCTACCTTGAGGAACTCCAGCCTGCACAGGAAGAGGGGATGAAAGAACTCCATTTAGGGCCACACGTTGACTGCGACAGGAGAGGAAGTCTGCGAGCCATGAGTGGAGATGGCCTTGAATACCATGGGAAGAGAGTTTGGTGAGTAGGGCAGGGTGCCAGACTGTGTCAAAAGCACGTGATATGTCCAGGGATACGGCTCGGATTTCCTGTCTGGCATTGAGGACCTCCATCCATTGATGGGAGAGCAGAAGCAGCATATCCAGGGTAGAGTGACCTGGTCTGAAACCAAATTGATGATTGGAAATCAAGCCATTGGAGAAGAGGAAGGATTTCATATCTGAGGCGATGATGGATTCCATAACCTTGCTGATGATTGGGAGAAGGCTGATTGGTCTGTAGTTATAGGGATCTGTTTTTGCACCTTTTTATGCAGGGCAGTGATGTTAGCAGATTTCCAAGCAGATGGCAGATGACCTTGGGCAAATGAGAGGGTGAATAGAACAGAGAGAGGGTGAGCAAGAGCAGAAGAGCAGGCTTTGAGGACACGTGGGCTGATGCCGTCTGGACCGGTTGCAGAATCTGACTCGAGGTTTGAAAGCAAGCTCTCCACCTTGTCAGGAGAAAAGGATACAGAGTCCAGGGACAGTTGGGTGCGACTGGGTAAAGTGGGTAGAGATAGTGATGGGTTTAGGATACAAGATTTAGCTGCAAACACCGAGTTTAGACATTCAGCTTTATCACGTGTGGAATCAGCAGTGCGGATTGGATTGTTCAGATCGGTTGGATGAGTGAGTTTGACGTGTGAGATTGGTTGAATGAATGACCATCAGGGGAGGTGGTGATTGTGAGGGATATGGTGGTGGTGATGGTGTGTGTGTGTTTGTGTTTGTGTTTGTGTTTGTGTTTGTGTTTGTGTGTGTGTGTGTGTGTGTGTGTGTGTGTGTGTGTGTGTGTGTGTGTGTGTGTGTGTGTGTGTGTGTGTGTGTGTGTGTGTGTGTGTGTGTGTGTGTGTGTGTGTGTGTGTGTGTGGGGGGGGGGTATGGTCGTTGTGCCTTTAGTAGGTGGTAGTGGGGGATGGGGGTGGTTGTGGACCAGGATTGGGCCAACCTCATGCCAGTCAAACTCACTCATCCAACCAATCTCACCCAACAACTTCACTCATCCAACCAATCTCACACATCAAACTCACTCATCCAACCAATCTCACACATCAACTTCACTCATCCAACCAACCAAAGTCACCCATCAATCTCACTCTCCCAACCGACTCTCCCAACCGACTCTCCAAACCGACTCTTCAAACCGACTCTTCAAACCGACTCTTCAAACCGACTCTTCAAACCGACTCTTCAAACCGACTCTTCAAACCGACTCTCCCAAACCGACTCTCTCAGATTCGCCCCGCGCTCGGCGCTTTATAGGCCGGCAGGAGAACCCATATGCAAATTTCTGGATCAGAACGAGCTCGGGGGTGGAGCCACGCTCGCCCATTAGACGGAGGAAAAGGGGCGTGAGTCTCCCCTGATCCTAGAATTTGCATATCTCGATTCTTCACCGACGTGCCTGGAGGCGGGGCCAAAGCGCTCCGCGCTTGCTGATTGGACAGATCAGAAGTGGGCGTGTAGGATTCCTGATCCGAATTCTCCTCGGAAAGGCCGCATTTTGCACTCGCGGCTCGGCGCGTCCCGTACGAGCCCAGGACAGCCTGACGCTCCGTGCTCACAGGTGGTGCGGGAATTGCCGCAGAAGGAGAGAGGTGAAGGTGGTGGAGGGTTTATGGTGGTGGTTTATGGCCATGGTGCCGTTTGGAATGGCGGTGATGCGATGTTTGCGGGAGCGAGTTGTGAAGGTAAAGATCACCGCTGTTGGCGTTGTTGTTGTTGTTGTTGTTGTTGTTGTTGTTGTTGTTGTGAAGCGGCACTGTGGTTGGTGGTTGTTGTGTGATGGCGGTTGAGACGTGGTTGGTTCAAAATAAAGATAGAACAGAAAAACGGCTATCTCAAAGGGTCGCAGCCCGAATGAATCACATTTATTCCCTCTAAACAACGGGTTTGGGCTAACTACACATGTACTTACAGAGATATCTCACCTACGGGTCCTGAATGGTGGTTTGCAAATTTCCTCAACCGCAACAATATATACTGTATATGTATACTGTATATATATACTGTATATATATACTGTATATATATATATATATATATATATATATATATATATATATATATATATATATATATATATATATATATATATATATATATATATATATATACATCCAACTCCATTTGGACCATACTTTGTGCAGAGCATTGGTGTTACCTTAGCAGTCTCGTCGGCTATTGGACACAATCCTGGACAGGTCACTACTCCACCACAGGATACCAGCATGCTGGCACTCATTTTGCCGTCCTCGAAAGGATGTCAGGCTGAGTCAACCCCTCCTGGTATTAATTCAACAGCCGAGTGGGATTTGAACTCAGGATCATAGGATCTCAAGCCCACCACCATTACCATTAAGCCAACACCAGGCGTGCGTGCATGTGTGCGTGTTTTTTTTTATATTTATATTTTCATATACGCATACACATACAGACACATATGAAAAGTGCATCAAGGTCTTGCAATTAACTGTATCATTGTGTCAAAGTACATGATAGAAAGGGAGATTAACCTTTGAGAAGCAATAACATGATCTCACATCATCCAACTTGTTCTGCCCGATATCCCAATAGTTCTTGCAATCGATTGGAGCACTGATATTTCTGGGTAGCCACTCTGTCACAGGATGCTTCCAAAATTGAGCCCTTTGGTGAGGAATACCCAAAGCAGTTTTCCATTACTCGTCGGTTGAGTCAGAATCCAAATCTGCAATCCCAGTGCACGTCAACCAGTTCAGCCAACTCAGAACTTCCCTGATTGTCACTATTATTGATCCATTAATTAGGCCTTACATATTAAAATCTGTCACAGGGAAGGAAGTCCCCTGTTACAGTATGAGTATGGGAAGATATATTATGATAAATGAAGGCACCAGCACATCATTTCGCCTCCCAGCAGTCAAGGCTCACCTGACATTTTGACCATTGACTTGTCCTCATCTAGGATGGTCTGGACTTGGGTTTTAGTGGCTCGCGGTACCTCCATTCTTCACCATAAAGGACTTTGAATTGTATTTGTGTTTTTTTATATTCATGCTTCTAAATCCAGTTTTTATTCGGAGAAATTCTTTAAAATAATGCATCAAGAAATACTTTAATTGTTCATCTGCTTTACTTGTCTCTACAATCTCTTTATTGTTTTCCTTTGTTCAGCAGCTCGATGAAAAGCAAGCTCAGTGTGGAGCTCAACACCTTCATTGGCCTGTAGTCTTGGTAAAGGTCCTCTCTGGTATTCTTGTGGAAGGGAAGGATATTGGGGATGTCACTGCAATGGCAGCAACCTTGGTGTACAACCGTACTGTTCTGTTACTGGGCACACAGGATGGCAAACTCATCAAGGTAGGTATGGAGAACGAGTGGATCCCCATCTTGGATAGTGAAGGGTGACATTCTCTGATAATTATGACAATCATGTAATACATGTTCAGTCGATATAATACTTGGCTGACAAGATAGCTCAAAAGTAGCATATGTGCTTTTGTTGGGCATTATATGAAAGATAATGCAGAACTAGTGTTGCAGGTGAAGGTGGGTATAAATCTGGGGAGACAGGTAGAACGATGGATGAAATCAACGTTAATTGAGGTGTATGCCAACTGCGATGGGAAGCAAGGAAAAGCTGACATTTTCATTGTTAGCCCTTCATCGGAGCAAAAGAGGCTTCAGGTGCTCGCCCTTCTTTTTTTTGCTCCAACGAAGGTCAACGCCCAAAACATCAGCTTCTTATTTGTTTTTATAGCGATTGGCATATGTCAATCAACCTCCTGTTGATTTCATCCATCATTGTATCGAAGAATATATGAATAGTGCTGCTGCCTTGTGTGAACATCTTGTAACCAAATCTGTCTTTCTGGTCGATGCCTTCCTCCATGATCGGCTATGCAAAGCATCTTTTGTCCTCACATCTGTGATTCTCCAAATGGTGTACAACTGGTTATCCTTGTATCTGTTACCACTCTGGATCAGTGTCACCACTCTTGATCAGTGGTCTGTACATACATTCAAGAATTGTACTGCAACCCCAGATATCCATGAGAGTGCAACCCACCAACAATCCTTCCACTGTCTGAGGAATAAAGACTCCACAAGAGCATGGAGTCCACCTGCCTCAGGTCCTCCTGACCACGTTGCCATTACCAAAATCTCAGAGTTAGGCACTTCCAAATTCACAGCTAAGTTTGGTGTTGGCCTAACAGTTAAGGTGGCTGGCTAACGATCTTAGGGTCTTGAGTTTGAGCCCCTCTCGACCCGTTAAATAACACCAGGCGAGTTGACTCGGCCTGTCATCCTTCCGAGGTTGGAAAAATGAGTACCAGCTTACTGGAAACAGGGGGCACTGCATCAGCGGCACAGCCACGCTCCCAGCAATGATGCAACCAGCAGCCAAAGGCTGCATGCAAATTAATAATAATACACAGCTTCAACTCATCATATCCTTCTCCCAACAATTGCAGTCTATTTGACAACACTCACAGGTGCCCCCTCTCCCCAGGTTAACCTGGCAATCATTCAACATCAAGAAATCCAGTCCAATTGGGCAAGGGCCACACACCTTTGCCACTCACACCTCTGCCACTCACACCTCTGCCACTCACACCTCTGCATCGTTCTCTGTCATGCCCAATTCAGTCCTAACATTACCACTGCTGAAGATGATGTTGTTGTTGCTCCAGTAGCCAGTTGGAAGTTACGGTCCTTTTACAGTGTAATTTAATCCCATCTACCAACAATTTACCAAGAACCACAGGACTCACAATGGTGGTACAAGCTCCTGTACCCACAGAGTCACAAATTTCACTTTTAATTTTGTCAGATTTGTAATGTAACTCGACCAACTAAACCCCAATTAATAATTAATCAATGAGGTGATGGCACTCCTTTGCACATCTGAGCACTCCTTTGCACATCTGAGCACTCCTTTGCACATCTGAGCACTCCTTTGCACATGGCCCTGTAGGCTTTACTGGTTTCCCCAGTCACAGGGAGGTTCCCTCAGGTTCACTTTCTGGAGCCTTCCTGTTCCTTCATAGTCTGAACCAATGGAATGCTCTTGACGAATGGAATGGTCTTGACCAAGGCATCTCTTTTTGTTGATCCACTGATCATTTCCCCTCCATTCTCAGCCTCTCATATGATTCAGCTACTTCCCCTCTCAGGCTCACTTTTAGTTGAGCAACCTCATAATAGCCAAATAAAAATCTCCTTCAACTTCTCAGGTAGCAAGTCCGAGTCCAGATGGTAGTGGAAGCAGGGGCTAGGGGAGGAGGTCAAGGTTGGGAGCAATCCTTTAATAGCAAAATTTGTCCATTGTACTATCATTGATGGGGAGTGAGGGTGTGGAACCACAAGCTAGAAACGTAATTGGTGGACGAGACAACACCTGGTCTTCGAGGAAGAAGACAGATAAGATAGTTCAGCTTTAATCTGAGGTGAATATTGTCTTTTATCTTGCCTGATGATTGATACAGTACTCACCTTTTGCAAGCTTAAGGAGTTTACCACAAGGTTATCCTCCATTAGATTTGTTTTCCCAGGCCGGAAAACAGGTTGCTTATTGGTAACTGCCTCTCACTACTATTGTTAGTTAGCTTGGTCAAAAAGCCAAGCTTCTAAATGGATGAATACTCTTTCTTGCTTTTGCCTTTGAGATGTTCAGGCCGTCCTTGTGCCGTGTGAACCTGCAGAGAGTGGAAGAAAAGGATGGAAATGATCTGTCAGAGAGACTCGAACTCGATCTTGGCAGTCCCGTACTCCCGGGGATGGTTTTTGACCCTGAAGATGATTCTGTCATCTTTGTGCTGACTACAAGCCAGGTAGTTTGCTGCATAGATGTTATGTTGGATTATAAATAAAAAAAAGTTTAATATACAACGTGTTGAACAAGTCCCTTTGCAACTTTGAACTTTGATAACTTTTGATGTACACATGATAGAACAGTTTTGTTCATGTTCTTGTTGTTACCTCCGCCACCGAAGGTCTGTTTGTCTGTTTGTTTGTTTATTTGTGAACAGGATATCGCAAAGAGTTGTAGACGGATTCGGCCGAAATTTGGTGGAGAGCTTGGGTATGTGACACGGACGAAATGATTCGATTTCGGTGAGGATCCGAATCCTGATCCGGATCCAATAATTTTTGAAGTGATTCTTCACCATTGAGTGATCAGGCTAAAACGATATAGATAGCACAATATTTCAAAAAGTTATGGATGGATTCGGACGAAACTTGGTGGATGAGTTTGTTACATGACAAGAACAAGCCCATTACATTTTTGTTCAGGTCCGAATCCAGATCAAGCCTATCAGTGGGATAAAAAATGTAAATTAATCAGCCCAGTGGAGGTATGCATTCTACTGGGTGCCCTTCCAGTTATTGGTTCATGAAAAATATTTTCACGAAAAAATAAGTGACCACTATATTCGTTATGGGTGTCTGTCTGTCTGTCTGTCTGTCCTGAGCATAGCTCCGTGGGTTTTGATCCGATCCTGATAAAATTTTGGTGCGAGGTTTATATCATGATCTAGTTGTGTTTTCCTGAGAATGGGAATGGTGCGCCCATTATGGGCGGAGCCACGCCCCAAAAACATGCTTTTAGGGGGTAGCCGATTTCAATTTGCATCTTCTCCTAGGGGGTTTGTCGAATCTGACAGGGGTTTCAGTATTTGGTTAGCCCAATGGCACCTGCATAGCCCCACAGAGCTCGATTTTTCATTTTCGTCCCAAGGTCAAGGCCACAAGGTCACGAACTTAGAAAATTGCGAATTTTGACGTAAAAATCAAACGACCGCCCAAACTTTGAGAGCTAGGATGACAATATTTTTTATGCATAATCTTGAGGTCATTCCCCACCTAAAGTCTTGAAACCATTTTGCTCTATCTCGAACACCTTGCCCGTGGCGCCCCCTTCAAGTTTGTTTTTACGCTGATTTCATCAAAGTATGGATATTCCGAGGAGGGCGAAATGCCATATAGCCTATATGACGTGAAATTGTTCCTGGAATGTTCAAGAGGAAGTTTTGCACCAAAGGTCATAATCCTTGACCTTTGACGTTTAAAGTTCACAAAGGTCAAATTTTCAAAGTTGTGGGAATCAAACCGGGTTTTCGACCTTCTTCGACTAACTAACTCCAATAAGCTATAGCACGTATCCTGTTTCCTTATTTTAATGTCCACAACATTGTTTTGGGACCTTTAAAGGTTATGCAAAGGTCAAATTTTTAAAGTTGTTGAACGAAATCGGGTTTTCGACATTTTGCAGCTAATAACCTGTCACTCGTACCACATCATGTTGATCATTTTTATAACTTGGTCAAACTTTATCACATCGTCTCATCCTTGACTTCTGAAACAATCTACATCGTCAAATACCGCTCGTGAACCATCGTCGTCTTCAGACTTGTTAATGTTATTGTTATTTCTGTTGTTAAATCCACAATTCCCTTGCATTTCTTGATGGGTTGACATTTTCTGATGAGGCAACTTCTACATCAGTGGTAAAGTCAACCACCACAATTACCACACTTGGGGGACAGAAAAAACTTCAGGAAGTCTGGCAACATCAGAGACTCACCAAAATTTAATGTCTGGTGCTATCTCTTAGTCATCGATCAATGGTCCTTATTTTTTTCTTTTCTTTTTTCTTTTTCGGAAGAAGCAACGGACAATGGCGAACGTTACTTTGCAATGTTTCACAATGTATTTTTTGCCCTGAACTCGGACGATTGAATCTCTCTGCAACACGATACCTCGAATGTGTGCCATTTCTTGAATGGTGTCTTCCCAGACAAGTGGATTGGTGGATGTGGACCAATTCCTTGGCCACCTCATTCACCTGACCTGTCCCCTGTTGGACTACATTTTATGGGCGATATAAAACTATCGTTCACTCATCAAAACCACATTATTTCGATGAACTTAGGACTAGGATCACAAATACAATTCATGACATCACTCACGAGCAACTGGAGGATGTTTTCAACGAGTTGGAAAATTGGATTGAGCGATGTAATTACGAAAGATGGTGGTTACGTTGAACCCTAAAAATTTTAACTGGATTGAGTAACAACTTTATGAATTATGCTATTATTTGCCCTTTATAGGAGGTTTGTTTAATGTGCACATCAAACGTTATAAAAGTTGAAAGTTGCACAAGGACTTTCTGGACACCCTGTGCAGTATTTGTAGTTTGGCTTGAGAAACATTTAAGGAGGTAGGATGCTATTTCAATATTAAAAAAAAAAATTGTTTCTTCTTCAAGCCGTTAAGGAGTAACACCTCAAGACATCATCATGGTTGTGTTTGCATTGATTAAATCTGCTCATTCTACTGATGTATTTCTGTTCTTATTAACAGCACTACTTATTACTTCTGCAACTGCTCATATGAAGGTTTTTTTTTGCCAGCTGATGCCACTTGATCAAGTGGCTTACGTTGGCTCTCTGCGGGTACTTGTGGAATCAATTAAATGGTAACACAATGACAGATTGTTGTTAAAACAAGCTGAAGTGCCTGTCTACGACGGGTCCCCATAGGTGTCGTAAATATTCTCTTTCAGCTCATATAACCATGTTCTGTGATAGTTGCATAATTTACTTGGTTTCAAATAAAATGATTTTGTGTGCACATATATCTTTACAATTTAATTCGAGCTTGTTTCCCCCAAAAAGTCGCGTACTCATTTTAATTCATGAAAAATTCAATCCCTGGAATTTCGGCTACGCACATACATACATACATTCTGTCGTGTCCACTGATTAATCTAGTGATGGATAGACGTGAGCGATAAGCTTAGACTGAGGGAAGGGTTGAGGTGAGAGTTTTTAGTGGAGCACTTGTGACTGAAAAAATTATGGGTTGGGTGCTGGTAGAAGACGACAAGACCATCAACTTCCTTAACATGAGTGATAAGCAAATGCTGAGACTCAGCCTTCTGTTGTGAGATGCCATATGGAGGATTTTAGAATCCATGGCCTCCAGGGAGAAAGATGGGGCATAGCAGCAACAGGTCAAAGGAGGGAGCCATATTCCATATGGCACCTTGGTTTTAGACCTTGCATATCATTATAAGCAGAGGATGGCAGAAAAAGGATTTGGCCTTGCAAATAATTCAGAGGTAGCAGTGGAGCAGTCAAGGTTGGTTGGGCAGGAGAGAAGCTTACATGCTGAAGGTAGTTTCAGTAAGGATGTGGAGGATGGGGAAAAGAAGCGAGGGATTTGGGCCGTTGGTATTTTCCTTAGAGAGAGAGTTTAGGCACTCACACCTCACACCTTCCCACCTTGCTTTGTTTTCACTCAATGTGAACCAACACTCAATCTGTCCTTCAAGAGTGAAGTGCATGTGCCAGACAGACTTAACCAACTATCACCAGGTTTTTGTGGATGGTGAAAGAGCTGAGTTATTGGACTTCATTTGAGCCTGATGCATATCTCTGGGCTATCTGAAGACTAAAACTAAGTTAGCAGAACAGATGGTCGACCTCAAGGTAAAGCAATGTACGTGATTGAACTGCCGGATGCAGCAATGCATTGACAGTTCCCTGAGGAACACCAGATTGACAGACACTTAAATTAAGGAGGATATGATCCCAGGAACTGCGAAAAGCTGAAGAAGAGCAGGAAATGTTGGAGGGGAAGTTTGGTAAGGTTAATTTGAGCAGACAGTAGGAGCCAATTGTACAAGATGCATTGGGAATGAATTGATTGGATAAAGCCAGGTGTGTCACAAAAGGATCTTTGTGTAATACCATGGAGAGTGGTATGCAAGCTAACTCCAAACAAGCTGAAATGGTGGCAGTTGAAGTGGCCACAGATTCGCAAAAGAAAGCTGGGGTGGAGGAATAGTTGGGAGTCAAAGTTGGCTGAAAGGGCCTCGTACACTGAGTTATCACAGTGAGAAGTACAGTAGATCTCACTGGCAAATCTCACACAATGTACATTCTAAAGGAGCATTTGGTGAACCCTTCCATCTAGTTCCTTAACCCGCTCGAAGAAGTTCAGTCTCTCAAACTTTTGGGCCTCTCCGTCAGCCACAATCTCTCTTGGACAAACCACATTTTAGAGTTGGCCTCCAAAGTCAGATGCTGACTTGTTGCCATTGTGAAAAGTCTTTTCTTGACAAATCCAAACTTCTATAACAACTTACAAGGTCGATTGAGTAATATGCTCTTCCCTTCAGGCTGGCTCCCCTGCCTCACACCTTTCACATGTTAATGTCATGGAAACCAAGGTGCTCAAAATGATTGGAATCTCCCATGATCAAGCTAAATCTCAAGGCCTCTGACACCCTCATCATAGATAAGTTGGGGCCTCTCTATCTTCTACCACCTAATGTTTGATTTTGCATCCTCTGCTCTTTCCATGCTGTGTCCTTCCCTGGTTTCTCCAGGGCACACGCATTCCACCAGTAATCCATTTCTGGTGACGTTCCCAAAATCCAGGTTCACTGCTCACCTTCACTAATTTGTTCCTCTATTCACACACCTGTACAACCAACTTCCTAAGTCTTGTAAAATGTCGGTCTTCCTTCAAGATAGTTGTTTACCTCCTCCTCAGATCTTCCCCCATCCATACTCATGATGTTTTCACATTCCCCATCCTCATTAATCCTCTACTAACCCACACCTTCCTTTCCAGGTCATTGTGTTTCCTCCCCTCTCCCTCCACCCACCTTTCCATCTTTTGTTCCATTGCTGTTTCATTCACGTGTTTCCTCTTTCTCTTCTTTCAGCCAACTTTTTGCTTGAGCTTTTAACCATCTTGTTCACCCCGTTTGGCGTTCTCCCAACCCCCTTATTCTTATTATGCTCCTCACCCATTCTCCTTCCAAATGTCCGTCCGTTGTGACACTACCTTGATGTTGGTCTGTTTCCCTGCTTTCTATTGTGTTGTGTTGTGTTTTTGTATACAAACAACTACCAAAAAATTGACCATGCACCTAATCGAGTACATTCTTGTGCTTCTTGCACTTGGCCGACAGGTGAGCCGCGTGTCGATCGCTAGTTGTGACCAACACAGATCTTGCTCTGCTTGCCTGTCCTCGGGAGACCCTTATTGCACCTGGTGCACCCTCTCACACAGGTAACACCATGTATAGGGAATCACAGGAGGATGTGTTTGTGCATTGTAAGGAGCACACATGACTTGTGTCTGAATGCCTTACTCCAGTGTTTGCTTTTTATCATTGTGATTTCAAACTCAATGTGAATATCCATCTCATATAAATTCCCGTTCACATCGCCCATCCAAGTTCTTTAATTTAGTTAGTTTAAACGAGTGAGTTGTTAACGAGTTCTTCTTCATTTACTGAGATTGTGCACAGGGAGGAGTACTTCAATGTCTGACATGAAACGGGTGTCTGGACAATCTTAATCCTTCACTTATTGATAACGTGTTGTACTTCCTGATAGCACATCAACATAATTTAAGGCTTCATAGGGACTTTGATTTTCCTGAATGTGAACAATTCTTCAAAACTGTTCTCTGTATTTGATCATTGTGCCCTCAGAGAAGATATTGCAGGAAAGTTCTATCTCTGTGTGTTATTTAATCCCCTGGTATTTGCACGTATTACTCAGAGGCCAGGATGTCGCATGAGCCTAACTCAGGGAGCCAACACATCTGTATTGTTGCTTTTAAAGGGCTGCGATTTAAAAAGGATATTTCTTCGTTCATAAATTTCGAATTACATTTCTTAACTTGTGGCCAGGTGTGTGCTGGAGAGAGAGTGTCTGCCCCACAAGGAACAAGTTGCTTTGGTTACTGTCCTGGATGGGGCAGATCAGTGTCCTGTCATAAAAGTCAATCCAGCCGACCTCAACATCGACAAACCTGTCCAGGTAATGTGTCCAATAATGTCTGCTCATCTCACATCAAATCCCGCATTCATTTTTGATCGTTTATGTTCTTCAAGTCCTTGCACTTTTGTCGGTAATTCATCAGCTTCAATCAACGCCGCCCGTTAACTTGGCCTCCACTGTTGGTGCATTACCTCCAGTATTACATCCATTCATCAATATTAACATCATGCCATTAGCAAAGTACAGGAATAAGGAAAACACCTGTATGGTTAGTTTGAGTACCCAGTGGACCATGATCTGATGGTATGTTATAAATTATATTCAATCCCGGCTCCTTCCACACAGAGCCTGGAGCTCACCTTCTCTGGGAAGCTGCCCAACATCACCACGTTGAACATGCAGTGCCGAATGATGGGAAAGACCGAACGGGTGGTCTTTCAGATGAGCCATGGCAATGCTTCCTGCTCTCCGGTCTCCACGTGGCCCACCAAGCAAAGTCAGTGTTCCGTTGCGTCAATGTCTTATATGTATTTTATATTTTTTTGTATCTTGTTTCTTGTAAACAATCTGTGTTTGTCTCATTCTTCCCAGAACCTTCTCGAGAGCAGCTGTTTGTGGAAGTGCAAATTGATGGGATATTTGTCACGGTATTAACGGCAAATATCACATTGTATCGTTGTTCTGACTTCACAACGGTGACTTCCAAAACCCCGTGAGTGCAATCCTCGATGAAAGTGTGTAAGAAGATTATCGCTTGTTTTGTGTAAATGTGTGAGTGGTGAACCCCAAACGTTCTCAACAGGTGCGTCACCTGCCTGGATAACCGCTGGGACTGCCATTGGTGCATGCAGACTCACGATTGTGTAGCCTCTACCTCAGCCTGCGCGTCAGCACTAACTTTGTCCAAGGTAAATGGGGCAGCATCACTCACGTAAATTGCACTCGCCATTAATCGCGTTACTTGAAGCCCTTTGGCAAGGGCTCTTCCACAACCATGATGTCGATGGAGTAAAATGAAGAATTTGGGCTCCAGTTCATCATCATCATACTAAAATAAGCAAATTGGTGTCTGGCTGGCAGCAATACATTCGGTCCTACCTTTTTCAACTTCAACCACACTTGCCAGGGAACTAGGGGGTCACAGGAAGGAGGTTGTAGCGACAAAATCCCCCCACCCCCTCCCACCCCCGTCCCTAAGAGGGTTTCTGCTTTGGAAGATCTCCCTGTTAAGGTGTATAAATGCCATAATAATAATAATAATATCAATAATAAAAGTAACAATATTAACACTGGGGCTGGCAGGGTGGCCAAGAGGAATCCATACTCACCTCTAAGCTGTCTCGCCTGCGTTTGAATCTCTGTCCAGTTATAAGCGTTCATTCCAGGGTTTCACAGGGATCAATGTTGTGTGCCGTCCATGAGATGAACATTAAACTGACGTCCGTCTGCCAGCATTAGTTGATCGATGTTAAAGATCCAACGATGTCCTTCGTGAAGAGTCGGCGAGCTGTCACCAAATTACAAATTCCCATGATGTTGGTAATCCAGGTGCACATCACACATCCTTGCATTGTGTTGATTTCTCCATTATCTACAAAGTTCTTCTAATGAATGTAAAAGTAAAGCAACGTCTCCTCACGTCATTGTTACCTCCACCACCGAAGGTGGGCACAGGATATGTAACCATTGATCATTTCGCTTTCACATTGTAGATATCTATTCCTCATGACGTCATCTCAACCTGATTCGATCACGGCAGCGATTGCTTGAATTCTGTCGCCATGGCAACCATCTTGGTAATTTGGCTTGTGTACGATATTCATGAGGCTCTTCTTGCCTGTGAGACAACCACCCAAAAGGCGGAGGACCTCGAGTATCAGCTCCTTGTTACCTTCGCAAACTTTGTTGCGAAGGTTATGTTTTGATCGCTGTGTATTTATTCATTTGTGAATATGTGTGTTTGTTTGTTATTCGCACAACTCCAAAAGTATTGAACTGAATCGCAGCAAATTTGGTGGGATGATTGGTTATTATCCGAGGACCATTTGATTAGATTTTGGGAGCGATCGGGTCAAAGGTCAAGGTCAAGGTCATGAAAAGGTCAAAATCGTCTTTTTACCATAGCGCGGTCAATTTGTATCCAATTTGCATGCAACCAATGCCAAAATGTTCAGAATTCAATGCCCCATCTTGTGATATGTGACATGACACAATGACGTCATAACACTTATTAGTGGTTGGGAGTCAAAGGTCAGGGAGGGTCACGACATTGCAAAATGTGCGGTTTTAGTCATAACACGGTCAATTGTTATCCGATTTGCATGAAACCAACACCAAAATGTTGACTGTTCTGTTCCCCACACTAATACCAATTACAAAATTAAGAGTACAAAGGTCAAGGTCGAGGTCATGAAAAGGTCAAAATCGTCATTTTGCCAGAGTGCGGTCGATTTTTATCCAATTTGCATGCAACCAATGCCAAAATGTTGTGAATTCAATGCCCAATCTTGTGATATACGATATGGCACAGGAAATTTTATGTTTTTAAGCCATCATAACACATATGAGATGGCACATGTGGTATGGGATTAAATACCCTCACAATCAAAGGTTTCTGGGCGGGGGGGTGCAAAATGTAGCGTTGGCGAAGGTATGCGCTCTACTGAGTGCCCGTTCTAGTTGTACATGTAGCACACGCTCCTCTGTAACCATCGGGTCTATTCTTGACTATCAATCGTAACGATGAATAACGATGAGAGATCAGGCCTTCCTTCCCCCTTTTTCTTCGACGAAGAGTTAACGCCTGAAATGTCAGGTTCTCCTCACTTCCCAGCGTAGTTATCACACCTCGGTCAACGTTTTGATGATTCCATCCATTGTCACACTGATCCATACTAGATTTAATGAGCAAGATTAGTTCTTCATCCTATCATTTATAACAAACAGCAAAATGCCAGTCACAATAGACAGTTGGAAAAGATTGTGTGGACATTAAAAAACAAATAAAAGATTTTTGAATGACAGTTGTAATTGAGATAGTTTGATCGAGTTTAACATTTAAACAATGGTGTGCCAATAGGAACTTGCAGGACATGCCAAAAAAGTGTGGAGTTGGTTCGAGCCATGCGAGAGGTAGAATTGAATCTTTCAAAAGTACATCACACTTCTCAACATAGGGTTTACCTTTTTCCTTAAAGGTCATCGAACATTTCCGGAGACATTCACAGGGAGTTCATGAACTCCTTTTGGCTCTTTCAGGTGCAATTCCTGAAATGTTTGGCTCTCACGCTGGCCTCTTTCAGCCATTGTGTCGTCCAAACTTTTTTCTTTTACAGAGATTCTTCCTTTATCACACCTGCTGTAATTATAGCCAAAAACGCGCATGTTTAAGGTTGTTGGGCATGAGGAGCCGTCATACAATAATCTTGCATAAATTGCAGAAGGTAACTGACAATCTCGATTGTCAGATGTGAATGATAGTCTGAAAGAGGCCTTAGAGATTGTAAAAATTGTATCTACTTCTACTACTAGTAGTACTTTAAAAGCCACTCATTATTCCGACCTTCTTGCGGAGTTGGCTGAAGAAAGTTTTTGCCCCAAGTCTTTCACGAACCCACTGGCCAGGCCTGACGTTCGATTGTAGATTTCAGGAAGGTGGCGTTCGGCCAAGGAACTGTTGATTCCTCTACTACTCTTCTCGAGAGACACCATATGGATCTTTCATGTGTGAGCAACCATTAGAGAGAGAGAGACAGAGACAGAGACAGAGACAGACACAGAGACAGAGACAGAGAGGTTAACGTCCTTTTGATGGACAGCACACATAAACACCAGGGTGGCAGTTTATAGCTGGGTGGAGATTTGAACCCAGGCTGGACAGCTCAGAGGTGAGCTTGCATACCTCTAGGCTACCCTGCCAACCCAGTTATTAGTAGTATAAAAATGTAAATGGCTGTCATTCAACAGGAAAATTACTTACAGCGTGACTAATGCAGTTATTGCACAACTAAAAACCCAACAACAAGGGAAGTACAACAGCTGTTTTTACTTTTCACATTGTCAGTGGTATTAGAAAACTGTTTGTTTGCCACCAACTCGTGTTTATCTTCCTGCTCGTCTTTACATAACAAAAGCATGCTCAAGAATGGGACTTGTTTTGGTGAAGTTACAGAAACAGAAGCCATTCACATATTCACCACAATCTGGGGATAAAAGGGGAGTTGAGGTAGATTAGAGGTTGACACTAAATATCCTCCAGATTTATAACCTCCAAATATCGTTTACTTTGATGCAATGTATGTGCAGATTTCTTTATGTTGTGCCGACTACACGCGGAAGGAAAAGTCTTCACATGTCATTTACTTTAATACAGAATGAACGTGGTCGCTGCCCTCGGGTCGTGGGACTGGCATCCAGCAATGCAACCCCGAGTGGACATGAGCTCATCATCGACCTCCATGTTGAAAACCTTAGCCAAATCAAGGTAACCCTTGCACCTCATTACACAAATTGGTCATCGATTGCTCCTGAGGGCATTGTTCAGCTGAGCTTGGCCATTTATCAGTGTTTTATGTATCCCAGTTTGTTTGGAACAAACATGTTTTAGAAAAAAAGCAAAAACATCTCTTAACTAGAGGGGGAGCACTCGGTGGAGTGCAAAACCTCCGCCGCCAATACTGCTAGGTCACTCAAGTGAACCTGATATCCTATTCATTCAATTTGACGTCAACAGTGCTCACAGAGTTATAGTTTGCAACTTTCCCTTTTACTTTTAACTTTTACATACTCAATTCATTCGTCATAACTAGATTCCTTGAGACAGAAATTGATTTTACGTGGGTAATATCCACTTGAAGTTCCAAAATCAGCCGCAATTATAATTTTGGCATGTTTTTTTTTTGTTGGAAATCACTTATAACATGTAGAAATGCAAAAAAAAAGAAATCGGAATTTTGTTGAAAAAAAAGTTGCAAAAAATTTTTTTCTCTAAATTTTTTTTGGGGGAGGGGGGTTTGGAAATCACTTAAAACATGGAGAAATGCAAAAAAAAATTCAAATATTTTTTCAAATTGGCCGCCATAGCGGCCATATTGGATTTTGGACCAAGTCCAAAATCTAATGGCATGATCCTTGGACCAGACCTAACCCCCCCACCAAGTTTCGTCGAAATCCGTCGAGGAGTTTTTCCGTAATACTGTTCACAAACAAACAAACAAACAAACAAACAGAAAGGGGTGAAAACAGTAACCTCCATCCATCTTCGATGGCGGAGCTTAATTATTGAAACATCTTTGCTTCCAAATGTTTCATAATACAACTTCATTCGGGGGATTGAAAATTCTCAAATCCCAGGTTTTCAGTGGGGGGTTTTCACAGATGTGTGTAGCTTCACCGTGTTCAATGAACGGTCTTACAATCCAATCTGAATCTAATGTTTGTTAAAATGTAATGTTAAAGGCCATTTGACAAGGGTTAAAAGACTTGTGCACATCATATGCAACACCAAATATAACCGAGGAAACAAACACTAAAACCATCACAAGTAGACTCCATATAAGACTCATTGGTATTTTTGAATTGCCCACTGGTTTCTTTGGTGTGGTATTCCAAAGTGACGTCAGTTGAGAGGTTCATTTTCCCACGTAAAACTTTCACCGGCTCGTGTTACTGCCGCATTGCTTCCTGCGTGCTGGAATGTTGAAGTTACATTTGTATTTGGTTATGGGTATCAAATGGGAAGGAGGAATATCAGAAGCCATTGAATTATGAGAAACCATTGGCATCCAATGATCTGTGTTTTTAACAATATTCATTAAGATTTAAGAAACTACAATGGTACTCGGTTCACCAAACTGTCACACACCCAACCTGTCCACCAATTTTTTTTTCCAAATCCATCCATAACTTTTTGAGATATCCTGCTCACAGACAAACAAACAGACGGGGGATAAAAACATAACCTCTGTCCACCTTCGATGGCGGAGGTAACAACAGACTCTTCTCAAGTCCGGATGAGATGGACAGCTTTTTTTGCGCTACTGTATCTGCTTGTCATGCCTTCAGTTTCCTTTTTCTGGTATTCCTCCGAGACTCAGAAAGGGAATATAATTCATAACACGAGCAATAGATTTTAACCATTGGTACGAAGAATCTTTGGTATGTAGGCAACAACGTTTGCAGTGGGAATTGAGGAAGGAATTTTGGCTTTTTTTAGGCTAAAAGAGGGTGTAGAGGCTCTCAATGAAGGAACTGCTGATGATAACATAATTTGTAAGACCAGGCAGGAAGTAAGAACTAATTACTGCAAGGGAAAATTTTTAAAATATTTTATGCCAGTGCCAGGAGTTTAAATAATATAATGGAAGAGCTTGAAGCTGAAGCAGATAGTGAAGCGTATGATGTAGTTGCAGTAAGCGAGACTTGGTTTAATGAAGATAGTAGTTGTAGGATAGGACAAGAAGGCTACAATATGTATTGGTGTGACAGGAAAAGAAAATAGTAGTTGGAGTAGTAATCTGGGTCAAAGACAGCACTATTGTATCAAGAGAAAGGGATGGCATTAAGGAGGGAATTAATGTGGAGGATTCTGAGTGAATTGAGATATTCTTCTTCTTGTGTATGGCAGCTTGGCCGCCAGGTGTAGCTATCATTTTGTTGAGGCATGACTATGCCGCTGATGCTGTGCCCCTGTACCAGTACACTGGTACTCATTTCACTGACCTCAGAAGGATGACAGGCTGAGTCAACTCCACCTGGTGTTAATTCAGCAGCCAACAGGGCTCAAACTCAGGACCCAAAGATCCCAAGCCAGCCACCTTAACCACTAAGCCAACACCAGGCTTCGTGGATAGAGATCGGCGATTAGAATAATAGTAAGATACTTGGTGGATGCTTTTTATGGGGTTACAGGTGTGAGAGAAGATCAGGAAAAAAGAGCTGATTAATTATTCAGACGGGCATGTGGTAAAGGAAGAGTATTGATTATCATGGATTTCAGTTTGTTCGGGATAAATTTGGTCCAGGAACAGGGAAAGGGCAGAGCAAATGAAAATTATCTAGATCTAGTTCTTTGTAGATAGGGTGATTGCTTTATAAACTTGAGAGCTCATAGAACAGGATACCCTGCACAGTGTTCAGTTACCGTACATACTTCAATTTTAATACAATAATTGGTTCACGAAAAAATATTTTTACGAAAAATATAAGTGACCACTATATTCGTTGTTGTTGTGTGTCTGTCTGTCTGTCTGTCTGTCTGTCTGTCTGTCTGTCTGTTTGTCTGTCCCGAGCATAGCTCCGTGGGTTTTGATCCAATCCTGATGAAATTTTGGTTGGAGGTTTATATCATGATCTCGTTGTGTTTTCCTGAAAATGGGCGTGGCTCCGCCCATTATGGGCGGAGCCACGCCCAAAAAAGTTGTGTTTTTAGGGGGTAGCCGATTTCAATTTGCATCTTCTCCGAGGGGGTTTGTCGAATCTGACAAGGGTTTCGGTATTTGGTTAGCCCAATGGCACCTGCATAGCCCCACAGCTCCATTTTCATTTTCGTCCCAAGGTCAAGGTCACAAGGTCACGAACTTAGAAAATTGCAATTTTGACGTAAAAATCCATCATCTCCGAGGGTGTTGTCGAATCTGGCAGGGGTTTCGGTATTTGGTTAGCCCAATGGCACCTGCATAGCCCCACGGAGCTCGATTTTTCATTTTAGTTCCAAGGTCAAGGTCACAAGGTCATGAACTTAGAAAATTTCGAATTTTGACATAAAAATCAGACGACCGCCCAAACTTTGAGAGCTAGGATGACAATATTTTTTTATGCATAATCTTGAGGTCATTCCCCACCTAAAGTCTTGAAACCATTTTTCTCTATCTCGAACACCTTGCCCATGGTTCCCCCTTCAATTTGTTTTTACGCTGATTTCATCAAAGTATGGATAATCCGAGGAGTGTGAAATGCCATATAGCCTATATGACGTTATATTGTTCCTGGAATGTTCAAGAGGAAGTTTTGCACCAAAGGTCATAATCCTTGACCTTTGACCTTTAAAGTTCACAAAGGTCAATTTTTCAAAGTTGTAGGAATTGAACCGGGTTTTCGACCTTCTTTGACGAACTAACTCCAATAAGCTATAGCACGTATCCTGTTTCCTTATTTTAATGTCCACAACATTGTTTTGGGACCTTTAAAGGTTATGCAAAGGTCAAATTTTTAAAGTTGTTGAACGAAACCGGGTTTTCGACATTTTGCAGCTAATAACCTGTCACTCGTACCACATCATGTTGATCATTTTTATAACTTGGTCAAACATTATCACATTGTCTCATCCTTGACTTCTGAAACAATCTACATCGTCAAATACCGCTCGTGAACCATCGTCGTCTTCAGACTTGTGTTTTTAAAATCGTTAAGAATATGTCCAGAAGTTTAATGCTATTGAAGCGATGTTGTGTTATACATCACCCTATAGAACATGTCCAATTACTGCAAAAATGGAGGTTATTGAAACTGACAAGGTGATTTGTGTTCCACAGCACTGAAGTATATAATTATATTTTAATAAAATAAAGATTATAAAGGCGTATAGATTAATCAATTCCATGTTTTACAGCCGTTTTACGCGGTGTCTTTTACAACACCCGATGTAACACGTTACGTTAGTTATTCGTGCCTGTTGTTTGTGTCCTTTATAACATCCTTAAAAAACAGTAAGTTTCCTGTTTGGAATTATTTTCAATTTTGTTTGACTGCCAGATAGACATGCAGAGTTCAACAATTATCTCACTTCTCTTTACGCATACGTGATCGAGACATTCAGAGCGCACGCGGTTTCCCAAAACCCCTCCCCTCCTGTCAAATGTGATCTTTTTTCACATGTAAGGAGATGTATATATGTATTCTTATGGTTCTGCGAAACTGGCACTCCCCCAAGGCAATTGCACGCAGCATATTGTAGTTCCCAAGATAGTTATTTCATTAATATTTGTTCTATATCGTCCTTCCCTTATGGATAATGGGTTTAAGGGTCATATGTATTTTGTTGACTTTAGGTCAGTGTTTCTTCTCATTCTTTATCTATTTTGCTCTCTATCACACAAGCATGCAGAACATAGCAACAGGGGCAAGTCATCTGCATATGTGCACCAAAACCCCTTCAAATCACACGCCATAATACAATTAAAATTACATATGAGCCCTCACTCACATGCTACACCAATTCATACACCAACAAGACGCCTTCATAATAATCCCCAAATCATCAAACCACAACCCTAGCTCACCTACACTCGCCATTAACAGCCACAATGAATGACAACCACCACCATTGCCCTGATGCTCTGCTCAATCATGGCCCTTATTGCGTGTTCAAAGCGCGTTCACGGCCGAGGCATGTGACTAAGTACTCTGTCCCACATTAATCTCGGAGCTCAGCTGTGTAGCGAGGGCTGAAGGCAAGTGGGGCTATTGCTGCTGCCGAAACATTGCATGGGTGGGGCCAACGATGTGGTAATGGTCCACACACCACTGAGGGTGCTGGAAAACACTGATTGCTCCACCTCATCCGCTCCCAAGCACCGCCCCCATCAGGGGTTTTTAAAGGGCCCTGCATTCTGCACATCAGGTTCACTTAGTTTTCTGGTAAGCATAACTTCGCTCTCGGTTCTCTGGCTTAGCTCAGTTCGGTTGGTTTTGTGGTGCATTCCTGGTTGGCAAAGCGGAACGGAGTGGGATGGAATGGAACGTAGCCCACAGAAAGTAGCACACAGAGCAAAGTGTGGGATGGCTAGAAGAGCCAGGCACCAGACCAAGTGCAGTATTAGACAACCTTGTCATTTACGTGTACAGACTGACTTCTTTATACTTCACTTTAGGACGATCTTCTCACACGTTCTTTGCTTTATTTCCAACCCCCCTTGATCCACATCTTTACACCTTCCTCTCTGCACTTCACTTGCACATCACCACACCTTCCCCGACCACGCACCGTAGACGCCCTCAGTTTTCCCCCCTTCCCCCTTCTCAGCGACTCGATTTGCATAGGTCCGTCAGCCTCGCCTGGTAATGCGGAGTTCTCAAACACCTCACACTTTTTCTTGTCTTCTTTGCTGTTCGAACTTTCCTCTGGAGTGATTCTGATGGCACATGTCATGTTAATTCAAGTTAAGATTGTATAAGATCAGAACAGGTTAGCTCTGGACTGCGTCAACTTTTGTAAATAATTGCATTTCTTTTGTCATACCACACCAATCCTTGCTTTCCCATGCTGTACAAATATTCCTGTGAATTAAAATCTTTGCTTATTGTTCCACATACCTTTCTTCACCTTTGCTGTAAACAAACTTGGTTATTCTTGTAAATGTACCCAGTTTGTCACATTCTTTCCTCCAATGATCCAGCGTAGTCTGCACATAGTGTTAGCCGGGAAGTTCTACCCCATGTGATTTGCTGTTGTTAGCCAGCCCACACTCACTGTATTGCTCGACAGTAATCCGGGTGTACGTTGAAGGCACAAAACTCTTGGTGCGGCCGTCCACGGGTAAGGTTATTTCACCCATGTGAAGTAGTGACACCCTGCCAGCATTGGCAATATCAATCAGCGTTCGTGGTTGCTTTAACAACCCAACTGGGTTGGGTTGGTGATTATCCGCAACTGGTGGCCTCCGGACTAGGAATTCGGGAGGAAGTCGAGTGCTTCATCTCGTGGTGAACCTCGAACCCCGGCCCTTAACAATATATGACCGAAGATGCAGTGGTGGAATGTTGAAAAGGAAACACTGTAGTCGTCTAGTGCATTGAATTTTTCTTAAAATTTCCACTGTGAAGACAAAATATATTATAAGGTGGGTAAGCCTTCCTAATATTGCGTAGCGTTTCAAAAATTGTATACGTAAAATCTGCAACGATTACATTGAAGAAAGTGAAGCTTCAAGTATTTAATTATGTTCATGTTTTTGAAGTGTACTAATACATTATGCCAAAAATTTGGATCTGTTCGCTGTTACACGTTGTTGAAAAAGATGGATATCAATTAGGTATTTTCGGTATAGTTTCTGTTATTGTCATTTTAATTTGCCGATTGAACAATAACAATGACAACAACAACAACAACAAAGGCAACAATGCGAAAATTCAAAGCTGTATTCACAGTTATTTTTTAAAAAAGACAGAATTAAAGGACCATGATGTGCATGCAGAAAAAAGGTAATAAATAGTGAACCTGTTACAATTTGATTTTGTAACTCCATGAACTGGTGGAGCCTTGTCAATGTGTTGTAATTTAGTAATGGTGATGAGTGTAGTCGTGTAGTTGGTAATATTATCCTTTGTTGGTTTGGTCCTTTTATGCATCGTCATTGTGATACTATCCATTGAAGAGAGAGAGAGAGAGAGAGAGAGAGAGAGAGACAGAGCGAGAGAGAGAGAGAGAGAGAGAGAGAGAGAGAGAGAGAGAGAGAGAGAGAGAGAGAGAGAGAGAGAGAGAGAGAGAGAGAGAGAGAGAGAGCATGCTGTGTGTTGTGACGTAATTTTAGCTTAGACAGTACATAAAACATCCTGAGTTCTTGTCCCACACCATGAACATTTAATTTTTTTTTTAATCAAAACTAATCAAATTCTGTACATCGTAAAAATTCCGAAATGATAAACAATTAAATAACCTCGCTCTGCTCAGCAAAATTACATTTTTCAATGCAATGTAAACAAGAAAAAGTGCAATCAGAGATTGCAGACCCTCACCAGGACTTGTTTTGTGTGGTGTGTTATGTGGCGTTTGTGAACTGGTATGTTACGGAATTAATAAGAGAGATAACTCGAACTGTCACTTTATAGCTGCTGGCAGTGATGACGGGGTCCTAAGATGTCCCGCATTGATGCAACCCCGCTTTGATCGGACATCTGACACTGACCCATAATGTTTTTTTGAATTATTCAATTGAATTCAGAATGGGATTAAAATAACTTTAATTCAAATCAAATGGAAGATCAAATAGGTACAGTCCTGCATTGGAGTAATCAGAAGGAACCCGAACAAGCAAAAAGCAAAGATGAAGTCATCAGGAGGAACCTGGATAGGATTTGCATTTCAGCTACTTCTCCTCTACCCTCAAACCCATCCAGGCACAGCCAAATTAACTTGATTAAAAAAGCAAAACAAAACTCCAAAAAGAACCCAAATGAAAATATTAAATAATTCTGGCTGCTAGATTATGCATCTGATCATATTGAAATTTAAAACATGTGTTTCCCATCGCTATGAGGTCAGAATTGTGAAATTTCACATCAATTGATTAAGCAGTTCCAGAGAAAACATTATTTAATATTTTTCTTCAATCCAATATGGCTGCCAAACCATGTGACCTATCAATTATTCCTTAAATTTGTGCACCCAAGGCTTGGGGAATATTTGTGTGATGTTTCCCCTCGATTTGTCCAGCCGTTATGGAGAAGATTTTTAAAGGTTTTAATGTAAAGCCAAAATGGCTGCCAAACCATGTGACCTATGATATCATATATGTGAACCTTTTGTTCCTCATGGATAGGCGGTCATACATGTAAAGTTTTGCTTCGATCTGTTCAGCCATTTCAGAGAAAAATATTTTTGAAGGTTTTTTTTTAATAATAAAAAAAACAATATGGCTGCCAAATCACGTGACCGATGATGTCATCAATTTTTTTTGTGGACCATTTTATCCCGAGATGACCCTCAATTTTCATATTGATCGGATGTAGCATTCTACATATGCAATCATGATGTCACAACAAAGACACCGATGATGCCATTAATAAAAATATTGCACTCATTCCCCATGAGTAGTACTTGCCATATGCCAAGATTCAATTTTTTTCCCTGGTGCGGTTTCAAAGATAGACTTCCAAAGTTTTTCCGTTTTTCCAACATGGCTGCCACACCACGTGCCCTCTGACGTCATTATCATTAAAACATTCTACAGGAGTAGTCGCTGAAAATTTCGCCTCAATCCGACAAACGGTTACAGAGAAAAACAGGAAACTTCTGTGCAGACAAACAAACAGACAAACAGACAAACAGACAAATGAAAAATCGTGCTTAGCACGACATTTGGTGAATTAGTTGACCTTTCCATGTGGTGGTCCAAGCTGTAATGTCATGGAATGTGTGGTTTATTTGTTCGTACATTAATAAAATGACGCAACGTCACAAATAACAATTATCAGGCGCGTGTTGTCATGGTAACGGCAGCAGATTGAAAATTTTCACAACTCATTTAAAGCCACCATTTGACATTCAACAACTTATCATCGGTGCTTGTTGCCTTCATTCTGATCGTAGAAAATATTTGAAAGTACCTAGGAACATTGCTTTTCAACCAGCTTTATGATCCCGTTATCAGGTTTGAAATATGTTGTTAAACAAAAATATGTATTTTATATGTGTGTTTCTCATGCTTTGGGTTACCCTGACTTTGACCTTCGGTCAATTTCGATCAAACCTTGTACACATGTTAGTATTACATGCATAAATAGACAGTATAAGTTTCAATAAAATAAGTGCAAAACTGTTTGAGAAATAACCATGTGTAATTCACAAAATTCCCCATTGGTTTATAATGGGCGATAATATAAAGTGATGCAGAATCCATATCCTGAACTTGAACTTCACCAAAAGTCACATATCTTTTTGCACTGTGGATTTCTATCAGCTGTTAAAATTTCATCCAAATCGGTTAAGAATTGTGACCTGTAGAACGAATAGAATTTTTTTTAAATCACGCCAATAGCTAAAAACTTTGACGTCACACGCTTACAAAAACTGTGCATAATTTGTACGAACATGCATTTTAAAACATTTAGATATTCCATTGAAGTTTGTGTTGGCGTCAACAGGAAGTCGCTATGACTTATATCCAGTTATATCCAGGTCACTGAGTTATATCCAAAAATGTGTTTTCACGTTGTGTGACGTCACATCGCGACGTTTAGTCCGATTAAGACGGGGTTTGGACGTCTCAGGTGGATTGCCTATCAGGTGTAAAATTTTAAGAACAACTGGTCCAGCTGTTTGGGCTGTAGACGACCGGACAAACAAACAAACCAACAAACGGAACAGACCAACATACTTGACAAAATCGAAGATTTCGCCAAGTAACAAACAAATGGACCCAAATGCAATACCCTCTTCTTCGGCGAGGGTAATTATCAACTTGAACATCCTCAAAGGATACCGATACATCGATGCAAGGAATGCTCAAATTTTCACTGTGTGGTTCCATGCTGCTTGCAGCACTTGCTTCTTGCATTCACAGAACTTGCAATGTACATCTCAGTGGACACGAAGACTTTGCCCAGTATGACGTCATGGCTTGTCTAGGAATTTTTTTTTTTAACCTCACTTTTGATGAGGAATTGTTATTTGTTAATGGCAGTGATGGAAATTTGTCTAACTTATAATTGTTTTTGAAAAGTTGTAGCTTCAATATATCCTTGCTTTGATTGAAAAATTAAATTTGTGTCACACGGCTTTATAGGACATAACAATAAAGTACATTGTACTAAATTTTACTCACCATTGCAATGTTGCAAACTACTAGGGGATTAAAGGTGGGTCTGATATGATGATAACTGCAGTTGATGTGGAATTTACCCATTCCAGGTTCCTTCAAAGAATTTTCCATTCCACTGCAAGCTTGGTGAGGCCTTCACTGGAGAAGCTGTGAAGCTAAATGAAACTATCGTGAGATGCTCAGAGAGCAATGTGAGTATTACGGGCTTACACACCCACCATGTACAGGATACTCATCGCTCTATCTTCCACATTGTTTTTTAAAGATGATCCAAGGCTCTTGGCGGAGCATGCGCGTGGACGGACACACACACACACACACACACACACACACACACACACACACACACACACACACACACACACACACACACACACACACACACACACACACTAAACCAGAAACACATCCATGGATTTATTCCAAATGGACTGGTCATGTTAAAAAATGGCTGGTTGAGTTGCGGGCCGCATTGTAGCAGCTAACACGACTACTCCTTTGCAGTGGGCGGTTCAGTGTCTCTTACAAGCTCCGCCAACTCCCAAACGCATCTTAAGCCAGAAGTACCTCTTTAATTGATACATTACATGATGGGTACTGTACAACAGGTTCTCCATCTAATCTCGTGTCTTATACCTACAGGTCCACACCAAGTTCATGTCTGAAGATCTCTCAGTAGACTTGGTTCTGAGAGATAACAACGTGAGGTTTGTGGACAATCCCGGTCGTGTCTCAGGTGAGGATTTTCGAAATATAATTCTTGTGTTGTTGCTTTTGTTTTCCATTGATTTCTCATTTTGTGCAGACAGACATTTTACCGTATTTTTGTGTTTTTACAGCATTTCAATTGATCAGACAGTATTTATTTCTTCAACCAAGCCAGTAATGGTTTTTTAATCTTTAAATATATACTATAAAAGGAGGTGTGTGTGTGTGTGTGTGTGTGTGTGTGTGTGTGTGTGTGTGTGTGTGTGTGTGTGTGTTTGTGTGTGTGTGTGTGTGTGTGTGTGTGTGTGTGTGTGTGTGTGTGTGTGTGTGTGTGTGTGTGTGTGTGCGAGTTCCACCACATTGGTTGGACAGCGAGTCTGGCTCCACCACAATTTCTACACCACCGCCACCATATTTCTATACTCCGTGCAGTATCAGTGTGAGGTTTCAGAGGCCACAGCTTTACCTTGACTCAAATTCGATATTTAATTTCATTTACCATAGTGGCTAAGATGGTACGTAGACGTGGTTACAAAAAACGGGAGGAAAATTGAATCGATACTGAGGTTTTCAAATGGCAAAACACATTTTAATAGCCATTTCTGGTCGGGCATGATGTGGGGAGGTGTGAGGAGAGAGGGAGGAGAGGGGGAAACAGAGTGAGGGGAGGGAAGGGGGGGGACAGAGTTGTTGTTTCGTATGAACCTGTGGCTCCTGGTTGCATCATTTTTTTTCTGGAAGCGCAGCTGTGCTCCTGATGCAGTACCCTGTTACCAGTAAGCTGGTACTCATTTTTCCAACCTCGGAAAGATGACATGCTGAGTCAACCCACCTCGTGCTATTTTAATGGAACAACAAGGGCTCAAACTCAAGACACTAAGATCTTAAGCTAGCCACCTTAACCGTTAAGCCAACACCAGGCTTGGGTACAGAGGAGGAGGGAGGGGGGACAGAATAAGTGGAGGGAGGGGGACAGTGAGGGGATGCAGGGGGACGGAGTGAGGGGAGGGAGGGGGAACAGTGTGAGGAGAATGGAGGGGCAATGAGTGAGGAGAGGGAAGGTGAAGAGGGGGGAGAGGAGAGGGTGGGGGTGCAGGGAGAGAGTGGGGGGGGAGGCAGGAGAGAGTATGGGTGGATGGGGAAGAAAGAGAGTGGGAAGAGGGGTGGGGGGAGAGTTGAGCTCCTGAAGTCACATTTTTATCCATTACGTGGAATTTCCACTGGTCCCTGCTCCTGTCCCATTTGGAAAAGGATGTAGTCTACTCTCTCCTTATCCATTCTTCACTGGAATCTGCTACATTTAAAATAAATCGCAGATTTCTTTAACTTTAAACAACAGAGAAATACTTTGTAAAATACACATGTAGTAAACATTCATACTGTCTTCATGGTGTCAGACTATGCAGACGTGTGTGTGTGTGTGTGTGTGTGTGTGTGTGTGTGTGTGTGTGTGTGTGTGTGTGTGTGTGTGTGTGTGTGTGTGTGTGTGTGTGTGTGTGTGTGTGTGTGTGTGTGTCACTATTGTAGGTTGACGCAATCACCCTATGGGTAATGTGCTTGTACATGTAACACCAGTGATTGTTCCTTTATGTTTGATCCACAGTGACGCTGTACAACTGCGAGGTTGGCTCCTTGGATTGCAGCCACTGTAAGTCTCGGCAGAGAATGGGGCAAGACTGTATGTGGTGTGGATCTGAGGGGCACTGCAAGTTTCAAAAGAACTGCTCAGCAGGTCGTACTTCCTGCCCGACTCCTACCATCACCAAGGTCTTAACTTTATCATATCATATCACAGATCATGTTCTTGTATGTATATTGGATTCAGTGCTAATGTACAAGACAGTCTTAGCTCATTTCTCATGGTGTTAGCTCATATTTATCCTGATTGAACCACAATATGTTTGTTCCCCTTCAGGCCTGGCTGCCAACATGATAGTCTTTGTTGTCATGCAGATCTCACCACAAGTGGGGCCTGTGGAAGGAGGCACAATGGTCACTGTGGAGGGTCATAACCTGGGGAAGGAATTCTCTGAGGTGGAGAATTCCGTGACGATTGGAGGTGTTCCATGTGTTCTGCGGAAACCCGATTACAAACCATCTCACAGGTACAGGGCAATGTAACTGGTGGAATTGATTCAATAATAATCAATAAGCTGAACACAAACAGAACAGGTTAGTTGAGGTTGCTGTGCCTTTCGTAACCAGGAAATGGACAGAACAGAGCCATTCAGATAACTTGTTCCCTGAAGATGATGTTGCTCTTCAATCAAATTGGTTTGCCCGATATCCCCTGATGCATTTTTTCACAACTGTTCCGGGTTTATTTGTACTTTGTGATTATTTTTTAGCACCTTTTGCAGCTTTACCAGGTTATAATCGATTGGTTACTGCTCCATGCTTTATCTGTAATTGTACAACATATGAAAAGGTAAACACGATTCAGAGAAGCCTGTCTCAGTTGTTTCAAGTTCTTCTTCTTCTTCTTGCATGCGCAGCACGAGGCTGTGAGTAGCATCATTGGCTGGGAGCTCGGCTGTGCTGTTGATGCAGTGCCCCCTGTAGGTTGGGGCAGGAATTTGGCATTTGTTCAAGGTGCTGGCGATAGTTCACCTCCTCTTCTTGAAGAACACCGAGATATTTGAGGTTCACTATTTACTGCTATGCCTGGTATTGGCATAATGGTTAGGGTGGTGGGCTTGGGATGTTATGGTCCGAAGTTCAAATCCCGCTCAACTGTTGAATTAATACTGGTGGGGTTAACTCCACCTGTCATCCTTCCGAGGTCGACAAAATGAGTGCCAACATGCTGGTATACTGTGTCGGAGTGGCAACCCATCCAGGATTGTGCCCAATAGCCAAGGAGACTGCTTAAGCAGCACCAACGCTCTGCACAGAGTATGGTCCTGATGGATGGATGGATTTACTGCTGCCAAATGGGACGCCCAGTTTAACGTCTATCCAAGGGACGGCACACACATTGATGCCTCGCCCTGGCTGTGAAACACCGGGATGTCAGTTTTTAGCCGGGCCGAGATTCAATCCCAGGTGAGCTTGCTCAGAAACGAGTGTGCATACCCCGAGGCCATGCTGCCAGCCCTGTTTCAGGTTCAAAAGATTACTCTGGATGCCATAATAAGAAAGTAACTTGTCTAGTATCTCCCAAGGCATATCATGGAATAGGCTGAAAAGCACATTGGACATTATTCAGACTGTTGTCTTTCCTGGGTCAGTCTCATGAGACAGAACCTAAAGAAAAGCTTGTACAAGGTGAAAAAATAATTTCACAGTCATTCGAGGAGTAAATGGAACAACATCACAAAGTTAAGATGGCAGTTGAAGATTACTGTCGTGTTTCTCTTTCAGGATTGTGTGTGTCAGTGGAAGGATTGTAAATGCAATATCAACAAATCTGAAAGTTGTTATTGCTGGCAAGGAAGTGGGTGTACCATTTCGTTATGTGGTAAGTGGTTCATCGTGTCATCTTAGCCTCAGCACAGTCATGTCCATGAACTTTAGAATTCGAAGTATTGTTCCACGAGGGTTGATATTGAGTAGTTGACAACGCAATTTGTTTGCAGAATCCTAAGGTGACAGACCTGAATCCCAAAACTGGTATAAAGGCAGGTGGAACAGAGATCACCATTACCGGAGAAGATCTGGATGCTGGGTCCAGCCTGAACGTGCAAACCGAGCAGAATAACTCCTGCACAATTACGAGGTTGGTTGGGGTTCGAGATCAATGTAATGTATGGAAAAGTCATGAAAAACAAAGACATTTAAATGAGGCAAACCTACTTGCATTATGGGATTATTTGTGACATTCACGCAAATGCTCCTCAGCCGGAACAACACGACAGTTCTCTGCAAGATGCCCAAGAGTTACTCCGCACGTGAAGTCGAACTATGCCTGGAATTTGATGGGAACACTGGATGTGGGATCCCCAGTCGCTCACATACATTCACTTACAAGCAGAACCCAAAGAGCGATGACATCCAACCTGCTTCCTCATTCCACAGGTACAGTCGCGTGGGCTCTGAACATTGATGTGGAAAGAACAGGTGCTGAAGCGACGAGAAGAGCAAAAGTGTGAGATTAATAATTATAAAGTTGAACAACAAACATCTTTGTTTTTTGCAGTGGAGGACGAATTATAACAATCACTGGAGAGAGGTTTGCTCTGGTACAGCAGACCTGCATGAGGATCAATACAAGTCAAATGTACAACTGTGGGAAGGTAACCACGTTTTAGCCAAACTCTGTTTTGGACTTACGAAGTCCATTGTGCAAATGTTCAGAAAGAACACCAGATGTTGTCCCTGTGCTTTGCTTTCTAGGAGTGCCAGATAGTGAGTGATACAGCATTGCAGTGCCATTCTCCTGCACTGAGCCCGGAAGCTCCTCATATCTCCAAGGTTTTATTGTTCCTCGATGGTTACGTGGCGGCTTTAAGTTTCCGCTACTTTCGAGATCCTATATTTAAAATGCTCTCGAAGTCTGTGTTCCACAAGGGAAAAAAGGGCACAGTGCGACTTTCAATAGAGGTGAGTTTTTGGCACTGAGCATTACAAACTTTTAGACCGTTTCAAATAACCCACAGCAGACTAGTTAATGTATCTGATGTGTCATAAAAGAAGATCATGAAATCATGAAACATTTTGGAAAACCATCAGTCCATTGTTTCCAGCCAGATCTTTAAATAGGTCGGTGGTCTTGATGTTAATGCATGGAATGGTCTCCTTGGAAAGGTAGTGGCAGTGGAGGGAGTGGATAGGTTTAAATGGGATTTAGAGAGGCAACTGAATACATTGGAGATAGAGGGGTATGGGGACATTGGCAGGACTTGCAGATAGCTTGTGTGTGGATGGATGATGGATACCGGAGTTGGTGCAGCTCAGGAATAATGGGCCTAAATGGCCTCCTCCTAAGTTCATTGTGTGTGTCGTCGTTTGTGTATGTACGGTTTATCGCAACGAGCAGTGCATGCAATCTGCACTGCAGCTCATGAATTAGAGTAATCAGTTTGTTAATTTGACATTTAGTTTCGGTTTATATTGCAGGTTCATCATGGTGGCCAAAACCTTAGTCTGGAGGAGATTTCTATCCGTGCCGGTGAAATTCCATGTGAGGGATCAGAAGTGAAAAAGGAGGAGAATGAAAAGGACAGGATCAACTGCTTTGTCAATGTCCCTGGAAATTTCAATGGTTCCTCACTCCCTGTTTGGGTGAGACTCGTCGTTGTTTCATCGATTTTTGAAATTGGGTGTACAACACATGAATTTGCAAACTGATATCCTCAGATATTTGATTTTATTTTTGCTCCATGGAACGATTCCATGAAGTGCTTGTGCTCAGCTTCTCTCCCTTGCCACACCTGCTTGCAGGTACGAGTAGGTAACCTGAAAGTGCACCTGGGGGACCTTCCCAGCGATGAGCTCCCTGTGTTTGCCAAATCGCTCATCGTCCTCGCCGTGTTGGTTGTTCTTCTTGGTGCTCTTGGTCAGTTTCTTGAATGGTTATATCTGACTGAACAACACTCTCCTCCATGACTAGTTGCAGATGCCCTTGAATGGAACTTAATCTAAATTTAACTTAAAAGGCAGAGGATATATACATATGCACATATATAATCATTCTGCACACCCATCTTTTATGATGCTTTTTCATGAAAAAATAAATAAATAAATGATATTGCTGATGGATTGCTGTTGTCCATGTGGTGTCTTATTTTTGTGATGTCCTCACTGGCAGTTTTTGGAGTATTGTTCCACGTCAAGAACAAACGTGCGCAGCACCACGTACAGAAAGTGCTGATGCAGATGGAAGACATGGAGTCACAGATGCGGGACGAGATTCGGAAAGGTCTTTGTCTCGCTCCTTATCCTGTAGTTATTTCATTTATTTATTTTTTTAAACAGTATCTAAGGCTTGTAGTGGAGCCGCAGTCTCAATGAGAATTCATGACCACACACCATTACCTTGGGGTAACACGGTGGGTGTGGTGAAGCACAACTCCGAGACTGTTGGAAAGGAGAACCAATGGATTTTTTTTTTCCAACATGGTGGATAGATGTACTGGATATACATGTTTTTGTACGTTTGGACCAAACACGAGTTTGAACGTTGATCGAGGTGTTCCCCCCCCCCCCTCCCCATGGGAAGCAAGGACAGGCTGATGTTTTGGGTGTTAACCCTTCTTCAGTGCAAAACAAAGCAGGCTTAATGCACTGATGAAGGGTTATGCTTGAAATGTCAACTTTGCCTTGCTTCCCATGGCGGTTAGCATACCTTGAGTTCAAAGAACAGGATAACCCCATCCAGTGTTACTTCAATTTTCATAAAATAATGATTTTAACGATCGTTAAAGATAAATCCTGAAGTTTAGTGCTGTCGAAGTAGTCCAGAAGCAGTTCCAAACACCACACTTGTACACCACCCCAATGAACCTTTATTTAAATTGAAGTACTTGTACTTCACTGCAAAGCTGGAGGTTCTTGGAAGTATTATGACAAATTATTTGTGTTTTACAGTCTTCAAGTCTATAATTAAATATAAATAAAATAAAGATTGTAAAAGTCGTGTAAATAAATTAGTCCTGGTTTTTACCGCCATTTTCCACAGTGTCTATTACATCACCCGATCTAACACATCGCATTCGTCATTCGTGCTTGTTGTTTGTGTCCATTATAACGTCCTTAAAAACAATAAGTTTCCCGTTTGGAATGATTTTCAATTTGTTTGACTGCCAGCCAAGCAGAGAGAGTAAAAAAAAAAGATCTCACTCCTCTGCGCACACACGATCAGGACAAATTCAGAGCTAAGGTACGGTAAAACGGCAAACTTGTCTTCAAATTCATGTGCAAAATATAACATTCGATCTAAATAAGGTGTTCCTCGATCATAAACTGACGATCATAAACTGATAAGATGTACAGATGGGCAGACGGACATGAACCAATTGCTTAACCACACTTTTTGCTTCATTTCCATGGGTTAACAACAGTAACTAGAGGGGGAGCACTCGGTAGAGTGCAAAACCTCCGCCGCCAATACTGCTGGGTCACTTAAGTAAACCTGATATCCTATTCATTGTAGGTCAAGACGGATCAGACTCTACTGAACCACGATTGAATAAACTAAACTAGATCGACGCGCATGTAGAAATGTCCAAAAAAAAATTGAAATTTTTTTGAAAAAAAAGTTGCAATTTTTTTTCTCTAACAAATTTTTTTTTTTGGGGGGGGGGGGTGGAAATCACTTAAAACATGTAGAAATGTAAAAAAATTCAAATATTTTTCAAATAAAATCGAAATTTTTTTGAAAAAAAGTTGCAAAATTTTATGGGTTTTTTTGGGGGTTGGAAGTCACTTAAAACATGTAGAAATGCAAAAAAATTCAAATATTTTTCAAATAAAATCGAAATTTTTTTGAAAAAAAGTTGCAAAATTTTGTTTTTTTGGGGGGTTGGAAGTCACTTAAAACATGTAGAAATGCAAAAATAAAGATTCAAATATTTTTTCAAATTGGCCGCCATAGCGGCCATATTGGACTTTGGACCAAGTCCAAAATCTAATGGCATGATCCTTGGACCAGACCTAATCCCCCCACCAAGTTTCGTCGAAATCCGTCCAGGAGTTTTTCCGTAATACCGTTCACAAACAAACAAACAAACAGACAGGGGTGAAAACAGTAACCTCCATCCATCTTCGATGGTGGAGGTTAATAATATAAAAAAAATATATATATATATATATATATATATTGCAGTTATTTTGGCATTCTTACTGCTTTCCTGTTGTCATGGTTATGATTTTATTGTCGTCGTCGTTTGTATGCTGAATGTTTGATATTCACGAGTCTGTTCCATATCGGTGCCCCCAGGCTTCGCAGAACTTCAGACGGACATGACGGACCTTGCGTCGGAGCTCAAGGGCACGCAAGGCATCCCGTTTTTGAGCTACGAGCAGTTTGCCTTTCGAACTCTCTTTCCTGAGGTAGGTATCGCTGTACTCATACCACCGAAAGAAGCCTTTAGTTTGTGTATGCGAGGCAGCAGAATAGTTTATATGGTGGCGCCTTTACACTGAGCCATACTGAGAGAGGTTGAAGCATAGCATATTTTACCAGATATTATACTGGATGGTGGCTTTCCTGTGGTGCAGAAAGTGGAACAGTTGCAGACTCTGTCTCTTCATCAGAAGAGAAGGACCCATGCTAAGAACACCGCCATCGATGACCCGTTACTCAATATGAATTGGCAGGTGGGGGCCCCCTGTTCTACAAACGAGTACAAACACAAAGATATGTTAAGTCACATTGGAATGGCCTGTTCGCCACAGCTTGAACAAATTTCTTTCCTGTGCATTTGTGAGTGTTAGTCGGTCTCGGTGCATCCGTTTTTATTTGGGGATTGTAAACTCGTTGATTTACATATCAGGACTGCCTTTATTTGAAGAAAAAGTCAAGTGAGGACAAAAGGGTGTATAATTTAACAGGTTTCAAATTATAACGACAAATGAAACTTATTAACGAAGGATTGGTAAACTCTGGGCTCTGCATTGATCTGGGTGTGGTTCTGTAGCCCAGGTTTCCTGATGCCTGTGGCCCAGGTGTTGAAGAGGGTCTGGCCCAATTTATA
The DNA here is from genome assembly GCF_056783735.1 of Eptatretus burgeri. NCBI lineage: Eukaryota > Metazoa > Chordata > Myxini > Myxiniformes > Myxinidae > Eptatretus > Eptatretus burgeri. The sequence continues at coordinate 37,449,732 of NC_140978.1, read as the reverse complement.
AATCTCCTGAACAACAAGCACTTCCTGGTTATCTTCATCCATACGCTGGAGCAGCAAAAGGACTTCAGTGTCAAAGACAGGTGTGTGTTGGTGTTGCTAATGCAGTGAGTCAAAAGGGATCAGCATTCTGTCATCCAGCTTCTAACCACACCAAATAAGAATCCAAAGAATCTGTGTTAAAGATCCAAAAACAGTTAAACAGAACTTCCTGATTTGGCCATCGTTAATCAATCGGTATTTTGTGCTTCCCTTTGGAATCCCACAACAAAGAGACATCATGAATTTCCTCCTCTTGAACATGCATGTCGTTGTCCTGCACAGCAATAATCAAAAGGCCAACAGGACGGCTCAGATAGTAGCACGTCTGGTGTTCTCTGTTGTTGAGTTTGATCTCGGACAATGTCATTCTGATTTGGTGCAAGCAAGCCTTGCTGCATCAAGGAGCCCACCGTCCTTTAGTGGGGACGTTATGCCAGCGATTCCATTCACAATCAGATGCACTTGGAGATTTAGGCATTATTTTCCACTTAAAAGTTCAGATTCCAGCATTTGTTACCATTTTGAACTTGATACCACTCGTTTCACAGTTATTTACATAAATAAAACCAAATGGCATGTTTCTGTGGGTCTCCACAGATGTTATTTGGCATCATGGTTGACAGCTAACATGCAAGGCAAGCTGGAATATTTAACCAGCATTCTCAAGGACCTCCTGGTGGACCTGGTGGAAAGCTCAACCAACAAGCATCCTAAACTGATGCTGCGGAGAACGGAGTCAGTTGTGGAGAAGATGCTCACCAATTGGATGTCCCTCTGTATGTACGCTTTTTTGCGGGTGAGTAACGGGGTTCTGCGAGCATCTTTGGGTCTTTCTTGAATCACTTTTGGCACTCCAGGGTACCACAGAATGATTAGCCATTTTGTTTCATTAACTCTTTCAAAAATGATAAAGTTAGTGCATCGTTATTGCCTATGAAAATGAACAACTTTATCTTTGGAGTAATCAACCTACGGTTTGTCATTGTTGCAATGAAAGCTTCATGCTGTAAAGTTGTTGTTGAATGTGCAGGATTCTGTGGGAGAGACGTTCTTCTTGTTGCTGAGAGCCATAAAACACCAGATCTGCAAAGGGCCAGTTGATGCTGTGACAGGGAAAGCCAAGTACACGTTGAGTGAAGACTGGCTTCTCCGAGAGAATGTGGAGGCAGTGGCCATGGTAAGCACAGCCGCAGGTAGTGTAAGACATTCACAGACGTTAGATGTAGGAAAGCTCAGTTATAATTGAGGAAAACCAAGAAAGAAGTTTAACTACTGAATATAAAAGTTTTTACCTCTGCCAACGAAGGTGGACGGAGGTTATGTTTTCACCCTTGTTTGTCTGTCCTTCTGTCTGTGTATGGCTGTCATTTGTCTGTCTGTCTGTGAGCAGGGTATCTCAAAAGGTTATGGATGGATTCGGACGAAACTTGGTGGACAGGTTGGTTGTGTGGACAGGTTGGTCTTCAATTTTGGTGAAGATCCGAATCTGGCTAAAGATACGAGAGTTAAAAAAAAATAAAAATTTTAAGTGATTCTTCACCATTGAGTGATGGAGCCAAAATGATAGACAACACGATATCTCAAAAATTTGTGGACGGACTTTACAAAACGAGGTGGATGAATTGGGTAAGTGACAAGAACAGGCTGATTAAATTTTCGTTCAGGCACGAATCCAGATCCGACCTCTCATTGGGATACAAAACATAAACTGCTCAGCCTGGTGAAGGTATGGTGCTGTACATACAACTGACGCTGCATCAGTTTTGGCCACTTGAGAAGTCCAAAGAAAATCTTTTTCAGGCCTTGTTAACAGGATAACACAAACACTTCACAACATTTTTTTTTTCATTTCACTTTTAAAATCAAAATAGAAACTGGAAGGGGAAATGCATTTAAGTATCCGCATGACTCACGCACGCAAAGTGCGTGCGCGCGCACGCACACACACACACACACACACACACACACACACACACACACACACACACACACACACACACACATACAACAAACAAGGGCAGTGTATCATGATGAAATAGTAAGAACCTGCATCGAGCTTAACTGCAGGTAGGGAAGGTCTTTGTGCTTGTTTTTAGTGTTTATAGGCTCAGTTTATAGAATTGGTTCTGTTGAAAGAAAGGATCCTTTAAGGTTATATAAATGTGATCATCACATCAATAAGCCTGGTGTTGGCTTGATGGTTCAGGTGGCTGGTTTAAGATGTTAGGGTCTTCAGTTTGAGCCACTATCGTTCCGTTCAATAACACCAGGTGGGTTGACTCGGCCTGTCATCCTTCCGATGTCGGCAAAATTAGTACCATCTTACTGTAAACAGGGGGCACTGCATCAGCAGCACAGCCATGCAAACAGCAGCCACAGGCTGCATACGAAATAATAATCACATAAATGGTCGTGTCACCATACACATTCTTTAAAAACCGTTAAATATCCATTGGAAGAACCTCTTCTGCAGAAGTAATTCAACAACTGTTCTCTGCTTTGTACGTACATCTAACAGGGCAGCCATTTTGAAAGAGTGGTGTGATGTTGTCAGGTGACAAATCACAGTGCCGCTCAAAGTAAAATTGGTTTGAGATGCAAAGCTTTCATTGTGATCTCTTGTAACTTTCCTACGACGCTTTGGTTACTAACTGAAAAATAAGAGGCATTACTTTCGTACCGACCCTCATAGTAAACTCGGTGTTGTTTATAAATCACATAATAGCCTTATTTGAAAATATTGCACAAAGCCACAGAGCAGCGGATAAGGCTGTGACGTCATGCAGCACAATGCTGATAGTGTTTTGAAAAATATTAATATCGGTCTGTATCATAAGTCAGCCACAGTCCATACCAGGCTTCTGTTTGTGCATTAACACTTCCTGCAGGTTTTGACTCATTGTTGATCAAACTTCGCATGAATACCCAGGGGCTCCTGAGGGTAGGGTAAGGGATGTTCATGATTTAGATTGGAATAGTTAATGAAAATCGCAAGGGTGTCACACGCACCTGTACCAGAGGTTCTGAGTAGCGAGAAAAAAGTGAAATAACAATGTCGAATGGATGATAGCTATTAATGGAGTGTTGAAAGGAAAAAGCTTCGTAATTCCGGAAATGCACAAAGCTGGAGAAAAAGTGATATTTTTACAGCGCGTGCGCTGTATACAATTGCACCGAGTTTGAAATGTCCCCGGTGTCTACCACGTCTCCGGTGTCCCCTGTCCCCCCCCCCTCACGTGCCTCAAGACAGCCAATGACGGCCGTCCGGTAGATGCAGTGCGTAACCTAGACGGAAATAGCGAGAATTGATGGAAATACCCGAGTATTTCAAAATAAATTTGTGAAACTAATGTGTTATATATGTGAAAACCATTTAATTTATTGCTTGACGGGAAAAAACCAAGAAACGCACCCCTCTCATGTACGAACGAACGAAAGACGTCATTTCCGCCCACCATTGCATTTCACTCCGAAAGACGTCATTTCCGCCCACCATCGCATTTCGCTCCGAAAGACGTCATTTCCGCCCACCATCGCATTTCGCGCCGAAAGACGTCATTTCCGCCCACCATCGCATTTCGCGCCGATCACCGAATGCTGAAAGCTAAGTTCTTCTTATGCTATCATTCTTTTGCGGCTCCCTGCCACGCTGTATCGAACGATTTCATTCCTTCTGTTATATATAATGGTGCTTATCACAATAATAACAAGATTTTTACATTTCAAATATTAAGTATGCTTTTTAATTGTTTTTCAACTGAAAAAGCATAAATTGCATATTTTAACATTAGTGTACTCATTTGCTTCACCACACGCGCTGTATTGAAGGATTTCACTTGTTTAATGGTGCTATACGCAATGGCACTATGTATATATATTATATATTTATTTATTTTAATTTTTTTTTACAGGATCCAGGAGGTGTGCCACACAGTACACACATTTCACCCATATGGACATACAAATAAATATACAAGACAATACAGGAAGGTTAGATGACACAAACACAACCACTGAGCTTGGGGGAGATTCCGTCATTTCCTGGGGTATTCTTGGTGCCAGCGATGTCACAGCATTGGTGCAGCTTTTGTCACCGCGCTCAGCAGGGCATTTTCTAAGGAGGAATTTCCTCCTCCCCAAGGATCCCAACATACGGGGATTGTCAGTGCTCTTAACCTTTCAAATGCTGACCGTCGAGCAAGGAAGCAGCAGCATCACGTACCCGTCTTTAAAGTCTTTGATATAACTCTGCCAGGGTTTGAACCGCTGACCTTCCAGATTCAGAGCAGATGCTCTAACCATTACACCACCGAGTCTGATTGGAACGAGGGATCTAATACTTAGTGAGCCTTTTGAGAAAAACTACACCATGAAGTGTCCTCTAATATATACGTATCCCTCATTGCAATGTCCTTTGTGATCCGTTTCTACTGTATGGCATACCGTTACTTTCATTAGCATGACTAAAGGAAACATTATTATTCTACACTAGCAGACTACCCGCCCTATGGGCGATCTTGTTCCAAGGAGGCAACACGTTTTTCTGGTGCATACCTTTTTATTTTGGCGGTGTATAGGTAACTGACAGCTGCCTCAGTCTTTCCCAAAAATAACATTTGTTAGTTAACAAAAAATTAACAAAAATAAACATAACACATTCGCATGGAGAATTTGCGTCCCCCTCCTCCCCCCCCTCATCCCTAATACCATCGAGAAAAGATTAAAAACATCCCAAAACATGAACAAGGGCTCATGCTGATCCTATGTAGCAAGTCTGGATGTAATCAGGCCAGAACTGTAGGAGATGTTAAAGTGTAAAAAAAAAAAAAAATACGTTTTTACAGCCATTTTTCCCTGCTGTGCAGGGGTTTGGCTTTTTCTTGAGGCAATGTTTTATGGCTGGATCCCCTTCCTGACGCCAACCCTGGTCGCCTCTTATGACACACAGGGATATGGTACACCTATTCTAACCGGGGCATACACCGGGACCAGTAAACCGGTACTCATTTCACCGACCTCAGAAGGATGACAGGCTGAGTCAACCCCCTGGTGTTAATTCAGCAGCCAACAGGGCTTGAACTCAGGACCCTGGGATCCCAAGCCACCACCCTAACCACTAAGCCAACACCAGGCTTGGTAAAGTGTATATAAATTAAATATAAATACATGTTTCAATGTGGTGTGTTGGGAGTGGAGATGGGGAAGTGTATAAAAATATGAATTATAGTAAGGATTAAGGATGTTTAGTGATCATATTTCCCAGTATATTTGAAGCTGATTGGTTTGATCGGTGCGACGTGCTCTGAGACTCACAAAAGACTTCCCGTGGTTGGCAGAATGTGAACGTGTCCTTCCAAGGCTCTGGCGTGGACTCGCAGACCATCCGGATTTTGGAGTGCGACTCCATTAGCCAGATAAAGGAGAAGGCCTTGGACACATTTTACAGGAATGTTCACCGTTCCCAGTGCCTCACCCCCAGCAGCTTGGACATTGGTGAGCAACCTCCATTGTTAGTATTCCTTTTGGGTTAGGAGTGCTTTGCGATGTTAATTCGATCTGAGGCTGAGTTGCTTCGGCTTGTGCTGCAGAGTGGATCATGGAGAATGGAAAAAGCAAGATACTCAAAGATCTCGACAACACTTCGAAGAGTGAAGGTGGAAAGAAGAAGATTAACACCATCCAACACTATGGGGTGACTTCCTGCTCTTCCTTTGTGCTTGAATATAATCTGTCTTTCACTCATTCACTCACCTCACTCCTTGCTTTTATCCTGCAACCTCTCACTCAGTTTTTAAACACAAATTTTGGGATCGGAGGGAGGAAAAAACAATGAGGAACATTAATCATTTCACTCTCATTTTCACGATCCCTTCTCACTGCGCTCTTTGTTTCTCATGTCACGTACACCAGATCCAGGAGAATGCCTCCCTGGCTTTGAGCCGCAAGGATGCCAAGGTCGACGCAGGATTATACCAAAATGAATGTGGTATTGCCATCCAGCTAACATCCAGCCTTAAAATTCCGAATGATTTAGATGTTCTTAACATCGTAAAGGTCTTCAGCCTTTCTATAAACCAAAAGTGACACTTTGTTTACCATCAACTAGTGTATGCTAATTGATGGTTCGGTCTTAATGTGATCATTGGTGCCCCTTTGCTTTTGCCTAGATGATCAAATAGACATGGAGAACACCTTTCACATGGTAGGTTTGGGGGCAACTAAGATAGGCCTCCCTCTCCTTTAATTTCTCTCTTGGGGAACCCACTTTGAGCAAGATGGTCGTTTCGGGTGAAGTTTGGGTCACGAAGCAATGTCAATTTTGAATTTTTCCAGGTTCATTCAGCAGAAGAGATGCCAGAGAAAAGCAAGTCGAAGGTTCTTCCTGAAGTTTACCTGACCAGGCTGCTGTCCACAAAGGTAAGATGTAAGAAGTGAAAATGAATACCTTGGGCCCAGAGAGGACCTAGTTCGCATTGACCACCTTTGACCGCAATGACCATCGCATTGACCGCAATGACCGGATGGTCATTGGAGCAGAGTACAGCCAACAGGAAAAGTCTCCAGGGGATGATTGCTTATCCAAAATAAATTTGTGGCCGAAAAAATACAAGAGACATCTGGAATCGAGAAAGTAAACAAAATGGGATATAAATATTCATATGCAGCCTGTGGCTGCTGGTTGCATCATTTCTGGGGGTATGGCTGTGCTGCTGATGCAGTGCCCCCTGTTTCCAGTAAACTGGTCCTCATTTTCCCCACCTCAGAAGGAGGACAGGCTGAGTCAACCCACCTGGTGTTTAACGGAACAGCAGGGGCTCAAACTCAAGACACTAAGGTCTTGAGGCAGCCACCTTAACTGTTGAACCAACACCATGCTTAACAAATGGGATGAAAGATTAAAGATACCAAGTCATGTAGTCCTGTTATTTTATTTTCCTTCATCGCTCCCTGCCCCCACCCCCATTTCCCCTTCCGTTGTTTCCCTCCACAAGGGCACATTGCACAAGTTTGTTCATGACTTATTCCATGCCATCCTCACATATCCCATCGAGAGACCACCACTGGCTGTGAAGTACATCTTTGACTTCCTAGAAGAACAGGCCAAAAGGAGAGGGGTGTCCGACGCTGAAACAATCCACATCTGGAAGACCAACAGGTCAGATTTGAAGCAATATTTGGCTCAATCGCACAATGTTACCAATATCACGTGGTAGAACATATAACATTTCCTATATTATCATGTCAAAGCACGTCTTGTTGCGAAGTAAAGCGTAAAACTACTCGACGTGCTCGAGAAGTGGAAAACACATTTCTGATAGAGATGGCATGCAGCGGCAGGTGCTGAAAGCACCTTGATGAAAGGACTGCAGATAAAAGGTACGACTGGAGTGACAAGGAAATGGGAATTTCACAAAGTGGACTAACAAAGGAATCGAAAACAAAAGGTGGCTTGTGAGCAAAGTGGTGGAAGATGGTGAAGTCGTGCAAATGCTTCCCAAAGTGGAAGATTGTGAAAAGATAGCATTGAGAGGAGTCGGCGTAAAGCCATAAAACAACTTGTAATCATTAGACAAGCCTGAAACAAGTCCACAATGGCCTCGTCTTGCTACATTACCCACATTTTTTGGGGCATTTTGTAGGGATTCAGTTTTTGCTTGACCTCTCAAAGCAAGTTCATCTATTTTGTTTTTTTTTTTACTTCTGCCACTGAAGGTGGATGGAGGTTCTATTTTCACCCCTGTCTGTCTGTTTGTCTGTGACCAGGATGTCTCCAAAAGTTGTGGATGGATTCGGACGAACCTTGGTGGATAGGTTGGGTGTATGAGAAGGAAGACTCGATTCGATTTCGGTGAAGATCCAGATCTGAATCTGGATCTGATCATTTTTTTTTTTCAGTGATTCTTCACCATTTTGAGTGACAGGGCCAGAAACGATGTACGGTATTGCACAATGTCTCAAAAATTTATGGACTGATTCGGACAAAATATGATGGATAGTTTGGGTGTGTGACAAGGAGGAATTGATTTGATTTTGGTGAAGATCCGGACCCAGATGCGAGTTTTTTTTGTTTGTTTTTTTTTTTGTAATTGTTAAAGTGGTTCTTTACCATTGAGAGATGAGGCCAAAAGCGATACATAGCATGATAGTTCAAAAAGTTGTGGATGAGTTGTGACAAAACTTGTGGGACGAGTTGGGTAGGTGAAAATAACAAGCTGGTTTGATTTTGGTGATTTTGGTTGAGGTTCGGATGTTCACCCTGGCGGAGGTATTACACATTCAAGCTGTAGGACCACTCAAGCTCTGCAGACATCATTTGAATACCCGTTGTGTATTTAAATGTGCGATGTGGCAAGACAACCTCTCGAGATGCATGCCTGCACCTCTGAGCTGTCTGTCCTGGGTTCAAAGCTCAGCTATAAACTGTCACCCTGCAGTTTCTCATGCAGTGTGATACATAAATGCAGTGTGCAATGTCTATTGGAAGGGCGTTAAGCTGGGTGTCCTTTCTGCTCGCATTAGTTGGTGGACGTAAATGATTCAATGGTGTTATCGCCGGCACTCTGAGCGTATATCAAATTCCTGCCAAACCACCTTCAGTCGAATGTCAGGCCTGGCCAGCCGGTTCGTGAAAAACTTTTTAGATCAAAGAAAGGAGAGTTATGAAGGTAGATGGATAGAAAGTCACAAAGTGTAATCTGGAATAGAGATGAGAGTACAATATTTCGTGATAAATTAAGAGGACTGGTATAGGCATAAGAATCGCAGTTGATTAATTAAATAATAATAATAATAATAATAACAATAATAATGATTGAGAGGATTATCATTATAGTTTTGCTGACAAATGTAATGCGAGCAGTATGAATCGTTGATCTTCAATCCGTCCGTCTGGGAATGTCCATAATCATTCCAGCTGGTTGTGCATTACAGAATTGGCTTCACACACTTTCCTTCCCATCATACTCCCTCCCCTTTCTCCTCTCCTTCCTTCCTGCTCATTGTAGTCGTGTCGCTTTCCTGGGATTGTTTCTTGCATCCAAATGGGGCACGTCCGCTTACACCTCGCGTTGCAAGTTTCCGGTAGTGCGAGCGGTGTCAGGAGCCAGACGTGGAGTTTAGGAAGGATATAAATGGAATTGGAGCAGATGTCTCGTCTGGAGCAGAACGTTCTGTCGGAGGTTTTGCTTAGATCATGAATTGTTTACTTTTGTCTTTCCATAGTGATGAACACACACACACACACACACACACACACACACACACACACACACACACACACACACACACACACACACACACACACACACACACACACACACACACACACACACACCAAACAAGGGGGCAATGTATCATGATGAAATAGTAAGAAAGGACAAAGGAATCTAATCAGGGTCTTTAATGATACAATCACTACTTTGTTCAAATGATTACATTGTGTTGGACGACATAGGAGAAACATCAAGCGAGTAGTGAGAGAAAATGTACAGATGGACATCTTGGATCTGGGTCTACATGAACGATTGTGCGGCAATCGGACTGCAGGTGAAGATTTGTATTTCATCAACTGAAACTTCAAGAGTGTGTTTAACCATCGTGGAAAACGAGGCGTAGATGACATTTTGAGCGACGGCCCTTTATCAGAGGAAAATATAACATGTAGAATACAAGTCCTCATCGAGGACACGGGCCCTGACTGGACTGAAACAAATGGGACATGTAGATATGCAGAGGAGATGGTAAAGTGTGTATAAATTATTAATAAATAAATGTTTCAATGCGGTTTGTTGGTAGTGGACATGGTAAAGTGTGTACCGATAAATAAATGATTCCAAGTTCTGTGTTGGTATTGGACATGGTAAAGTGAATATAAATAAATAATGGTTCCTGAAAGGATATGCAATCCTTCCTGTCTGTACCAGTCTCTCCCAAAAGAAAAAAAAATCCCCAACTTCCAAATGGGCTCCGATCCCAAAATAATTTGACGTGCCTAATGTCCAGATATTATTGTATAACTTCGCTGAATATGGAAGCGATGCGTTCAATCATTTTTGAGTCGAGGTTCTGGAGGGATACACTGACGGACGTACAGGCCGATAGCACAGAGAATCTAAGCGGGGGTCCGACACCCCGTTGGGGGCTAAATACGTGTTTATGTTTCTCTACATACCAAAGGTGCTTACATTGTTTTCTCAAACGCCCCAAGCTCAGGAGTAGTGAGTCCTCTGTTGTTCGGTTGGCGTCACTACTTGTTATCCTGCTTACTGCATCATCAGAACGCTCAGAACAGTTGCCCCTGACGTTGCCTCCAGGTGTTGTATGTTGTGGTGCTGCAATGTGTGATGGACAATGGCAGCTGGAGAACGCGTCCAGTTGTGTCCACATTTCCACAAATACAGTGCCTTAGACCTTCGTGTTAAGGTTAAGCTATTGCTCAAGTTTGTTGTGTGTCAAACTTCATTCTCAACCTGCTGACTCAAACTACCTCCATCCCCTTTCCCACCACCTCCAGCTTACTTCTCCGATTTTGGGTGAACATTTTGAAGAACCCACAGTTTGTGTTTGATGTGGAAAAGACTCCACACATGGATGCGTGTCTGAGTGTGCTCGCGCAGGCTCTCATCGACGCTTGCTCTACCTCCTGCCTTACTCTCAGCAAGGTGTTGTGTCCTCACATTAACCCTCTCTACACGAGCTCTACAATCTACAACTTTCACCATACTCTCTCAATGTTCTGGGCATTAATCAAATACTTCAACGTTCAAATGTACCCACAATGCTTTGCTCTTTACTGATGAAAATTGTAGGATTAATTATAACCCTTGGTTACGCAATGATTTGAATTACAATCCCACTTTTAGTCTTATAATCACTGTCCGTTCCAACCCTTCATGCTTTGTTACACTTTTGCACACCTTCCTTAACTTGCTGCCACTTTACAATCCCAAAGTCAAAAATGTCCAAGTGGTCGATGAGCAATGCTACTGGAATCAAATAATGAATTAATGCTTGCATTTGTATTACTCATGTCGTAGAACATGACAAGGACATACTTTATAAGGAACTTTGACGTAGGAGACCATTTGGCCCACCCATGCTTGAGTTCTTTCAACCTGTTAGTTTATCTACTTCATTTCACTGAGTGGGATGGGGAGTGGAGTGGAGAGTGGGGTTGAAGTGGAGTGGAGGGGAAGGGAGCGGAGTGGAGTGGCATAGAGCAGGCACAAGGACATCACGAGGGTGTTATATTTTACTTTATATGTATGTATATATATTTTTTATGGTGGAGAGAGTGGGATTGTGGTGCACATGAACGATGGTGGGGTTGGGAGGGTGTTGGGGATGTACAAACGACGACAACACACGCAGTTTTTGATGAGACATTTACAGACATCAAAATCAATACACACACATACAATCATCCATACGTACCAGGCTACCCAGCAGGCCCTGCCAATGTCGTTCTGTAGCAACACAAAATATAAATTGATTTAAATTATTTGCCAGAAAATTATGGTGGGGGTGTTCTTCAGTCGTGTGTTACGTGTACAAGGACTGGCGGTACATTTGGCCATTGTTTATGGTGTGGGCACAATTGGCCAGATGGCCATTATCTGTCCTCGAGTGGAGAGCAATAAAAAACACAACATCCCGCTCATGTTTGCAGGAAACAAGAGAAGAAGGCAGACATGCTAAAAGCTATTTAGAGTGTTCTTTTTGTTTGTGTTGCGATCAGACAGCGTTGGCAGCTGGGGTGGAGAGAGAGAGAGAGAGAGAGAGAGAGAGAGAGAGAGAGAGAGAGAGAGTGAGAGAGTGAGAGAGTGAGAGAGTGAGAGAGTGAGAGAGTGAGAGAGTGAGAGAGTGAGAGAGTGAGAGAGTGAGACAGTGAGAGAGTGAGAGAGTGAGACAGTGAGAGAGTGAGAGAGTGAGAGAGTGAGACAGTGAGAGAGTGAGAGAGACAGTGAGAGAGAGAGAGTGAGAGAGAGAGAGTGAGAGAGTGAGACAGTGAGAGAGTGAGACAGTGAGAGAGTGAGACAGTGAGAGAGTGAGACAGTGAGAGAGTGAGAGAGAGAGAGAGTGAGAGAGAGAGAGAGAGAGAGAGAGTGAGAGAGTGAGAGAGTGAGAGAGTGAGAGAGTGAGAGAGTGAGAGAGTGAGAGAGTGAGAGAGTGAGAGAGTGAGAGAGTGAGAGAGTGAGAGAGTGAGAGAGTGAGAGAGTGAGAGAGTGAGAGAGTGAGAGAGAAAGAGAAAGAGAAAGAGAGAGAGAAAAGGAAAGGCGATTAGTGCACGCTTTCCCCGGAAGCATGTTCACTTGAGACATTCAAACAGTGGGTTCGCTGAGCAGATTACACCCATAAGATAGCGATGGAAGGAAGTGCAGCTTTGAGGAAGTTACATTTTCTAGTTGTGGGATCGCCATGACAATTGTTCCACTGAATCGACATTAGCGATTGCAAACGTGTAAGTTAGCTTATCGATTACCTTGCTTGCCCGCTGTCTTTCGAGACATCAACTTATTTCTTGAGAATAAATAAGTAATGGTGGAGTGGCACAGGATTTTAAAAGAGAGAAGAATAAAAGAAATAAAGTGATACACAACTGTCATTTTCTCCAATGAAAGTTGAGCCAAGAGAAAAAGAATTGCATGACTTACAAATACAACAATTAATCAAGTTTTCACTTTGTTATTGTACACTTTGCTTCAGATGATGATAAGGTGTCAGTCGAAGGAAAGATGCCACGCTACTGATCATCCCTACAATGTTAATCACTTTGTTTATCTCTCCAGGATTCCCCGACAAACAAGTTGCTGTTTGCCCGAGAGATTCCAGAGTTCAAGAAACTAGTCCAAGATTACTATGAGGAAGTCCAGCAACTTCCACCGCTAAGCGAGCAGGAAGTCAACTCTTACATGGCTGAGGATTTTCAGGTAGGCCTAACTATATGGTCGTAGTTGAGAGTTTATTGGGTAAGAGGGAAACTCTCCATTTCAGAGTTTAATATTCTTTTCCAAAGGAAGGAGGACGTTGCCTCTCAATATTGAGCATTTCCTCCATACAAACATTGCTCTTTTTAAATGACGGGACGTATTGTAATCGGCTCCGTCTGTCTGTCTCTCTGTCCGTCTGTCCATCACACTATCTCCCTCCTCAATGGTTGTGTGTAAATTCACCAAACTTGGTAGTTATGATCACCACATGGCACGAATATACCAGAGCGGTGTCAATTTTGACCCCATCCCCTGGGGTGGGGCTAAAAGATCAAATGTCAAAAAATGCAATTGTGGTCACATTTTAAAATATTTTTTTTAATGAGACTCTGTAGATGTAATCAGCATGGGGGGGGGGGATGCATGAAATATGTAACGATTGTTTTGGGATTTGACCTCCGGTTCATGTCCCAGGGGGTGAGGACTTGGGATCAACAAGGGTCCAAGCGGATTTTTTTTTTTTAAACTCATAATTTGATATCGGGCCAAACCTTGTGCAATTTTTTGCCATCTTTCAACTTTGATTTTGGGAGGAAGCGTGGGGATTTGCGATGACTTGCCATCTTTATTTTTTTGTCATTGCGATGTCCGTAAACAAAACGAGCAAGAGTTCCCTTTCTTCCCCTGTGCAGAGATACGGAGAAGTTTTCAATACCAAGTACGCAGCCTCAGAGATCTACAAGTACTTGGTCAGGTATCGACATCAGGTACTGTGAAACCTTGTGCTTTTATTTCCTGATAAATAATTATTGACCGTGGACAAATTTTTGAAGAGAGAATATAATGAGGCACAACACTGATGGGTTTCTGCAGGTCCTGGAGGCAATGGAATTGAATCAGACTGCTCAGCGCATGCAGCTTCCCAACAAGCTGTCAGCGGTGCTGTCACAAATTGAGGACCCGGTTTATGAGAACTGCAGTGAGGTATAACATCAGTTACATGGCCCAGCTTCCTCGAATTACGTTTGAACATGGTGCGATGGACATAGGTCTACCATTGGAAGACGCTCAGGAGAGCACCTAGTTTTGTGGACCTAGTTGATTCGCTGTCTGGCTGTGTTGAAGATGCACATACAACATGGCCATTTGGCAGTTGGAGCAAAGAGGACAGCGATTTGCTCTTGGAAGAGGATTGGGGATTGAACTGCAGCCTTTTTTTGCTGTTTTACAAGACGCTCGGAAAGTTCAACTTCGCTGTGTCTCACAGGCACTGGGATTTGCATGAACTTGGATTAACGAAATATTGCAGCATGAGCAAGGGTTGTAACGACCCACAAAGGGCACTCAGATGCCCCAAGGTATTCATACCCAAGTCATGGAGATGGTTGCAGCCCAGATTCTGAGCAGTTGCAGTTGCAGTAAACAGGCTGTTTAACCAAATACTAGTCAAACAGGATGCGTGTCACAATGTTGGTGATAAAATACTAACTTTTTATTTACAATATACCCAAATTGCTCAGAATACCATAAGCCTATCTTAAACTAAGCATGCACGCAAAAGCAACAGTTCACAAAATGTGTCGTTTCACAATCTTTGAATTCTGAAACCATGACAACAGTCACAGTGTGTAGGTCCTTTGAGATGATGTTGCATATTGTATCGGCGCGTGATGGTCGGCATGATAGTGTTTTGAGCAGTCGAGAGGCATGAGTTGCAATTTACAACGAAGCAGTCGACGATTGACTTGACGGTGCAGTGAACAATGGATGAAATCAAGAAGACGTTGATTGAGGTATGCTAACCACCGTTGGAAGCAAGGAGAAACTGATGTTTCGGGCGTTAACCCTTCGTTGGAGAAAAAAAGGATGCGAGGGAAGCGACTTAACCCAGTATCTCCTCTTCGATCTGCTTCCTGTGTCTGCTGACGATGACTCTGTGTCTTAGTCAGCGCACTTTTATGTCCTCTTCCAGGCACGTCTCGCCACTCGAGCCAATCGCACGGCAGCCCACAGCCTCCAAACCCAATCTCATCGAGGCATGCTCCTTGCCGACCCAACCTTACAGTAATAATCCCCCATGCAATGGTACATTTTTACTACGATTATCAACCGAGTTCACGTTACTAAACTTACATAGTACAAATACTAAATTATTCTATGATGAAACGATGATAATTATGCGTCTACAATAATAACGTAACAACAATAAATACATTACCAACCATTCCACTCGATTCAAGCAATTAACACCACAACAAAATACACAAATTCTCATTTTCCAAACAATGAAATTAAACTTGGACATTTCCATTGATTATTTAATTGTGTATTTCTCTGCAGGCAGAGGCTTTGCTTCTGTAACTAATGTGATTGATTGGTTTTTTTTTCAACTAATGTTTGTAAAATTTCTTTTGTTGTAGCTTGAAAATAACGCGCCCGACAATGAGGAGGCTCACAGGAAACGCCACCGTAGTACCAGGAAGGGGATGGAAGGAAGTTGGGAGTAGTCCCAACTTATAACAGAAGGAAAAGTGCTTGAGTGTACAGATCCTGTGAAGTTAAAGGTTCACTGAAGGTTATCGGCTTGATACACTCCCAGCCAGCGGGTACTGTCATTGACTGAAAGCGTTTTGTCTGAGAATGGCTGGGAGCATTGTGTTTTGTTTGTTTGTTTGTTTGTTTTTAATAAGCGGAAGTTAAATTTTGTGATTTCCGATTCGGTTCGTTCCCTACACTGTTTTAATGCTGCCTGATTGTGCAGAGTTCCCTTGTTTTATTTCCCCATTTATAATGTGACTACTCAACTCAGGGCTGATCACTGTCCAACGTTGTATGCATTAAAGGGTTTTGCAGATGCTGTTTGATGGATTTCCCAATAAATGTTTGTCTTTTCCATTGCAATGTCAAATGATCACTATTAAGTGTGTTGGATGTCGTAAGTCTGATGTTCACAGCTTCCATGGTGGGCCTACCAACCGGATGACATCATGCCCCTTAAGCAGGAAAGATTGTTCCAAGAGAATGAAACGTCATGTAGTTTCCGAACATTCTTCCTCTTAAATAATTCTTCCTTAAACAAGTGCAGTATCGGATTCTCATTCAAAAGGAAACCGCTTAATAAACAAGCCATTTTGATTTTAAAAAAAAGCTTTTCTGTTAATTTAAATGTTCTATAATTGATGCAGATGACTGGGAATTGAACCCATGACCTGAATGATGTGACTTTGTCCGTAATAACTAGAGTACATCATTCCACGACAAAGCTTTAATTTCAACCTTTTGTTGTGCATCATTGACAGGCTGGCATGCCTACCTCTGAGCTGTCTCGCATGCCTTACTCCAAGCTGGCTGTCTTGCCTACCTCTGAGCTGCCTGGCATGCCTATCTCTGAGCTGCCTGGCATGCCTACCTCTGAGCTGTCTCGCATGCCTTACTCCAAGCTGGCTGTCTTGCCTACCTCTGAGCTGCCTGGCATGCCTACCTCTGAGCTGTCTCGCATGCCTTACTCCAAGCTGGCTGTCTTGCCTACCTCTGAGCTGCCTGGCATGCCTATCTCTGAGCTGCCTGGCATGCCTACCTCTGAGCTGTCTCGCATGCCTTACTCCAAGCTGGCTGTCTTGCCTACCTCTGAGCTGCCTGGCATGCCTATCTCTGAGCTGCCTGGCATGCCTATCTCTGAGCTGTCTCGCATGCCTAACTCCAAGCTGGCTGTCTTGCCTACCTCTGAGCTGCCTGGCATGCCTATCTCTGAGCTGCCTGGCATGCCTATCTCTGAGCTGTCGAGCATGCCTAACTCCAAGCTGGCTGTCTTGCCTACCTCTGAGCTGCCTGGCATGCCTATCTCTGAGCTGCCTGGCATGCCTATCTCTGAGCTGACTAGCATGCCTAACTCCAAGCTGGCTGTCTTGCCTACCTCTGAGCTGCCTGGCATGCCTATCTCTGAGCTGACTAGCATGCCTAACTCCAAGCTGGCTGTCTTGCCTACCTCTGAGCTGCCTGGCATGCCTACCTCTGAGCTGCCTGGCATGCCTATCTCTGAGCTGTCTAGCATGCCTAACTCCAAGCTGGCTGTCTTGCCTACCTCTGAGCTGCCTGGCATGCCTAACTCCAAGCTGGCTGTCTTGCCTACCTCTGAGCTGCCTGGCATGCCTATCTCTGAGCTGACTAGCATGCCTAACTCCAAGCTGGCTGTCTTACCTATCTCTAAGCTGTCTGGCATGGGTTAATCCCACTATAAACTGCTTTTCTCTTGCAGTCAAAGCTTTGGGATTGAAAACACAGTTTTTCCTTCTTCATATTCAAGCAAATTAAGAGATTTTTTTTAATCGCTTTCCATCGAACACATTTTCAGGAAGTTGTGGGTTTATATCAAAATCTTGTGGGAAGTCTTAATCTTTGCTTTTGTTGGATGTGAGGAATACTGAATGTGAGTTTGCACAACTACAAGGTGCTGGCAGACTGGCGTCTTGGTATGTGCACTTGCCTCTAAGTTGTCTAGCTTGGATTTGAATCCCAAGCCAGCTATAAACTGTCATCCCAGTGTTTCACAGGCAGGGTGGTTCATCAATGTGTGTGCTGTCCCTCGGATGTTAAACTTGGCCTCCTGTCTGCCGGCATTGGTTGATTGACGTTATAAAGCTCCCACGGTGTCCTTCACGAAGAGTAAGCGAGCCATCACTGACACCCTGAACAAATTACAAATTCCTGCCTGAGCTCGTTGTCGAATATCAGGCCTGGTCAGCCGGTTTCTGAAAGAGTTGGGCCAAAAAACTACCCACCGCCCACCCCACAATAACATGGGAATAATTGTGGCTCTTAAAGAAAGAAGTTACAACTCAAGAAACGTGGGAACTCACTTAAAACCTTTAAACGGTGCTGGACATTATAAGGTTGGGACAAATGGGATACTTAAATCCCATAGTATAACTAGAACGGCACTCGGTAGAGCGCATATCTCTGCCAGGCTGAACAGTTTACGTTTTGTATCCCACTCAAAGGCCGGATCTGGATTCAGACTTGAACCAAAATTTAATCGGCTTCATTGTTCTTGTCACCAACCCAACTCATCCACCAAGTTTTGTCATAATCCACACATGACTTTTTGAACCATCATGCTATTTATCGTTTTTGGGCCAATTTTTCAAAGGTGAAGAATCACTGTAAAAAATTTTAAAATTCTCATATCTGGATTCAGATCTTCACCGAAATTGAATCAATTAGACCTGGTCAAATATCCAACCTGTCCACCAAGTTTCGTTTGAATCCATCCACAACCTTTTGAGATATCCTGCTCACAAACAGACAGGGGTGGAAACATTGGGTGACTGTGGTAATAATAATCATCATTTGATTGATGGTTATCAGTCACACAGTGACAGCTCATCTGGATGTACTATTGGCGAAGGGCACTGACACTGACACAGCTCGTCAGGATCTACGATTGGTGAATGTTCTGGACACTGACCCTGCCACAGCTCATCTGGATCTACGAATGGCGAAGGTCACTGGCACTGACCCTGACATAGCTCATCAGGATATACGATTGGTGAATGTCACTGACACTGACCCTGACACAGCTCGTCTGGATCTACGATTGGCGAAGGTCACTGACACTGACCCTGACACAGCTCGTCAGGATCTACTATTGGCGAAGGTCACTGACACTGACCCTGACACAGCTCATCAGGATCTACTATTTGCGTAGGTCACTGACACTAACCCTGACACAGCTCGACCTTATTGACTATTGGCGAAGGTCACTGACACTGACCCTGACACAGCTCATCAGGATTTACTATTGGCATCGGTCACTGACACTGACACAGCTCATCAGGATCTACGATTGGCGAAGGCCACCGACACTGACCCTGACACAGCTCGTCAGGATCTACTATTGGTGAAGGTCACTGACACTGACCCTGACACAGCTCGTCAGGATCTACTATTGGTGAAGGTCACTGACACTGACTCTGACACAGCTCGTCAGGATGTACTATTGGCGAAGATCACTGAAACTGACCCTGACACAGCTCATCAGGATCTACGATTGGCGAAGGCCACTGACACTGACCCTGACAAAGCTCGTCAGGATCTACTATTGGTGAAGGTCACTGACACTGACCCTGCCACAGCTCATCTGGATCTACGATTGGTGAAGGTCACTGACCCTGACACAGCTCGTCAGGATCTACTATTGGTGAAGGTCACTGACACTGATCCTGACACAGCTCGTCAGGATCTACTGTTGGCGAAGGTCACTCACACTGACCTTGACACAACTCGTCAGGATCTACTATTAGCGAAGGTTACTGATACTGACCCTGACACAGCTCGTTAGGATCTACTATTAGCGAAGGTCACTGATACTGACCCTGACACAGCTCACCAGGATCTACTATTGGCGAAGATCACTTACCCACTGGGATCTGTTGTGGTTTCTGAAAGATTGCTCCATCACATTAACACAATTTATGTGATGTCATTGACATGCCATCGCAAACAATAGCTGCAGTGAGTTTCAGCCTCTAATCTTCATGCAGAACTGAAATAGGTTTGTTGTAAAACATCATGAGATACTGATGAACGACTTTTTTATGTATTATTTTGTTTATTCAGTTTTGCCCAAACCTGGTGTTGGCCTAACAGTTAAGGTGGCTGGCTAAAGATCTTATAGGCCATTCAATTTAAGTTTTGACCAAGCCTAAATTTAAACAGAAACATGGTTTGCACCATCTGACTCAGAAATCTCAACCGAACAACATATTAAAAGTCTAGAAAAGTCAAAATGGTGGAAGGTGCCCAACTTGCATCGATCCAAAATGGCCACCAAGAACAACGATTTTCACCAATATGTACAGCATTTACACCATAACTATTGAATGCAACATTGTATAGTCGCAACTGGTATCAAAATCATCAGACAATCAGGGTCAACAATTGTATTTGACACTTTGACCCCAGTCAAGGTAAAAAAAAAAAATAACAAATACAGATGCGGGCTGGTGAGACTGGCATTCTCGGAATGCTTGTTCAGCATTTGTGTTGGTTCTGACAAGAAAAAAAAGAGAAGAGGACCGATATAAAATACAATGCATTCCCTTTTTTATTACTTCATTTACAAAGCTTGCTTATAGTAATCCAGGGAATACCGGCACAATTTCCACGAAAAACCACAGAATAATCAACATACATTTCTGTATGATTGATGAGTCGATTAAAATGGCTAGATTTTCCACGATCAACCCAATAGCTATTCGTGGAATGATTCAGCATTTCGCTCTTCCAGCATGTCGTTAACAGACAAAAGGGATGAATTAATGCAACTGATACCCTTGCACTCTCCACAAGCTGCTGAACAGTCCAGTCCGGGTTTCTTCAAGTGTCACAGTCTGTCTTGCAGTTGCACCTGATTACCCTCAGCATATCCTCTAGAGTCAGCGGGAAGTCCGTCGTTCGTGGCTTAAAGCATTTCCTCAGATGACACCACTCCCACTCCTCTGGATCCAAATTGTTAGATGCCCTCATCCACTACTGAATTCATAATGTACCCAAGCACTGAGATAGGAGGCAGGCCCTGCTGATGGGGGAAGAGTATGCACCTGTACATCAGTAGAACTTGTTGCTACCTTCTCAATAAAACATCGGTAGCATAACGTATCCAAGCCCTCACCTGGACGGCCTCCATACAAACGAGCAATGGCCTTCTCCTCGGCGCAGATGATCTTAGATGCGTCACTGCAGAATACTTCAGCTTGTTCTTGGAAATCTGGATCACTGGTTAATTTCTGGACTGCTACGCCATTCCCAATGCCAAACATCCATGATGTATCGCATCCAATAATTGCATGTACAAATGGCAACAAGTGCCCCCATTTGTTGACCCAATGTATTTTGTAGCCAATGCACGTTTCATGTTTGAAGTGACTTTGTGTTCTTCTTTCCTTCAGACCTGAAGAACAGACCAGTTGAGTTGGGATTCGTATGTACACAGAGCAACACTAAGAGATCCGTATCTGCTCCTGTGAGAGTAGTTGTAGATTTTGCAGCAGAGTCTGCACTGCTGTTTGTGCGTTAAGTAAGTCGGCATCACCTTCTGCATGGACTGTCTCTATTCCATTTTCGGCCAACTTCTCACTCAGCATGCGAATGAATTTCTGCTTGTTGCCACAGTTTGCCAGGAAGTGTTCTTTCTTCACTTTTCGTAGAATGCTCCCAACAAAGTTCACTGGGGCTCCAACAGCACCTTTTGATCTTCGCAGATGTGCAGACTTGTATTTTGTAGTTGGACCTGATTCGTAACCATAAAAGATATTTTCAAATGTTGCATCACTTTCCCAGGGAAGATGTTGTAGAAACAAAGCACCATCAAGAAGGAAGCACATTCGTTTTGCTTCTGTCAGTCCCTCGACCCACAGTCGAAATTGAATCTTCAAGTACTGGCTTGTTGGACTCTTGAATAAATCTCCTGAATCAAATCGGAGATGAAGGATAACCACAGAGTTCACATTTGAAGATACCATCGATATTGTGTTTGATCCTAGCTGCGACTGTGGTAAGACGCTGAAAGAGTAGTTTGGGGATCTACATGGATGGTATCTCCACCGACGTTGACAGAATTCTTATGAGCCATCGTGACCACATGCCTAGTGTTGGCTTAATGGTTCGGGTGGTGGGCTTGGGATCCTCGGGTCCTGAATTCAAATCCTGCTCAGCTGTTGAATTAATCCCAGTTGGAGTTGACTCAGCTGTCATCCTGAGTTTGGCAAAATGAGTACCAGCTTGCTGGGATAATTGAACCATTTGAGTATCCTGTGTCAGAGTGGTGACCCATCCAGGAATGTGCCCAATAACCTTGGAAACTGCTTCGGTAGCACCAATGCTCTGCACAGGGTATGGTCCCAATGGATTTGGATTTTTTTGGATTGTGACCACATGGTTCTTTTTCTTGAACATGTATTCCAGGGCATGCATCCCTTCCATAGTTTTGAGTATATGCTCTCCAAATTCCTTGGCTTTGTCAGTGGTCACGGTTGTATCAGCTGTCACGCCAGTCACAATGTTTCTCAGAGACAACGCAAGAATAGGCATGTTGTCATTGTTGTCCCTTCTCTCTCTAGCCTTTGTTTCATCTTTATGCTGATCGCTCGTCAAGTGGGTTGTTTCTGTAAAGTCCTGCATCGCAATGTGTATATCCACACTTGCTGGCATGGATAGCAGCCATTGTGTACGTTGCGATTCTGCCATTCCCCAACCTCGTCAGTCCGCCTGTCGTTTCCTTATCTCAGTGACTTATCAAATAATATTCCGCCTTATTTTGTCATTCATATAACATTGAAGGGTCGAATATAGCATTTGGTGGCCATCTTGGATTTATTCAAGTTAAACCACTTTCCACCACCAGCTGTCTTCTCAACTTTTATTATGTTGTTCTGCAGGTGTTGGGGCATTACTTCCAGCCAACAATGTTTCTGTTCTAATTTTGTCGAGGTTAGGCTATTTTTGACTTTAAATTGACTGTACTCTTAGGGTTTTGAGTTTGAGCCCATGTTTTTTTTTTTCCAGTTGAAATTGACACCAAGTGGGGTTGACTCAACCGATCATTCTTCCGAGGTCGGCGAAATGAGTACCAGTGTCCTGGTAATTGAGGGCATTGCATCAGAGGCACAGCAGTGTACCCACAAAATTATGCAACCAGCAGCTACAGGCTGCACATGATAACTAGTTTTGCCCACCAATGAGGCCATGATAATTTACATAACCAACAACAAATGCATTTCTTAGCAGGGGTACATTCCATTAGCAAGCGGATTGCTTACCGTTTGCCAAACCAGCATTCTGATGGAACAGAGTGCTCGGCACCATCTAACAACATGGTCTCCATGTAAACAATGCTGTCGTGGGACTCGAGCCAATGGAGTCCGGGCCGTCATTTTCAGCTTTACTCGATCCTGTTGTGAAAACAATTTCCCCCAAACTAATTTATTGTGTTAGTAGTGGCGAGATAGTTAGTACAAGGAAGAGCAAAGAGGGAAAGAAAAATAAAGAAATGGGGAGTCAGAAGGAGGAGCCTCCTGCCAAGCTTGTCTTTGGACCCAACCACTGTACATTTTGGGAGGGTGGGGGGGGAAGGGTGTGGGGGGGGGGTCGCATGTTTGTAGCTCTTGAAGGATTAAGATGAAAAGTAGAAGTAACAATAAAAGTATGAAATGGACATTTCAATAATATTAGCAGAGTACCCATCATTAGTTAATGCATTACTTATTGAGAAAAGTATATATTCTGTATATTGCAAGACTTTTGATGTTTGTGTGGTGTGTTTAAAGGGATCGAATGGGTCTACAGGTCTAAGGTGTCTAAAGGGTGTAAAAATCCAAATGGTGAAATTGGTTGAAGGGGTCCATAAGGGTCTAAAGAGTATGTTCCAATAGTCGTTAGGGTCGGAGGGGTCTTCACAGTGTCAAGGATGTAAATTTTTAAAGGTGTATGAAGGGTCTAAAATATATATAAGGTCTTTAAGGTCTAAATCAGTGGTTCTAAACTGGGGATAAATTGACTCCTAGGGGGTAAAAATAAAAAAACCCATGGCTATTCCTGAAATATTGAAATATACCAATTCCAAATAGTGCAATGAACACTCCATTCTGTTGTGACATACTGAAGTCAGATGGCTTTCTCATGGGCTTGTTCTCAACCGCGTGTTCGAGCTCTGAACTTGTTCGATACCATCGATGAAGGTTCATGTTACGTTCATGTCCAATTCATGTTACGAACTCCAGTAACAACTGGAAATAAGTCAGAGATGGTACCACCACATCTCACAACACTCTACTCACCTCGAAGCTCTAAAAGCAAGAAATTGGATTCTATCACACATCACTTTTTCCTGCTTTGTAGACAGGGAGTTGTCATCTTGATTTTCATTCATATATTCCCTTGTACATCCTACCAGGATACACGTGTTCACCCAGTAACCACCATCAAACTTATCAAAAGTGTGCCATCCTTTGGATGGACGTTAAGCCAGGAGTCTCATGCACAAGGATTAGCTGATGGACGTTGAAGACCCTGCAGTGTTTATCATGAATAGTCGGTGAGTTCTCATCTGCGAGCATTAGTCGGTGGATGCTAAAGATGACACGGTGTCCTTCATGAAGTGTCCACCAGTTATGGCCAGCACCCAGGTGGGCACATTCCAAATACCTGCCCTAATCTATGGAAGGCGTTGCAGCCGGGATTTAAAATGGATTAAATATAAAAAATTGTCACTGGTCCACACAAAAATACCCCACAATGACAAAGAGAAAATATGTTTTCAGAAATTTTTCCAAATTAAAAATGTAAAGCTGAAATGTCATGCGTCAATAAGTATTCAACCCCCTGAATCAATACTTTGTGGAAGTGCTTTTGGCAGTGATTTCAGCTTCGAGTCTTCTCAGGTATGTCTATCATCTTTGTACATCTGGATTTGTGGATTTTATCCCATTCTTCCTCGCAGATTTGCTCAAGCTCTGTCAAGTTGGATAGGGAGCGTCGGTGAACAGCAATCTTCAAGTCTTTCCACAGATTCACAATGGGATTCAAATCTGGGCTTTGGCTGGGACACTCGAGGGCTTTCAGGTTCTTATTCTGAAATAATTTCAGTGTTGCTTTGTTTGAGTGCTTGGGGTCATTGTCCTGTTGGAACGTAAATCTTCCCTGCAGTCCCAGGCCTTTTGCACTCTGAAGCAGGTTCTCCTCAAGGATTTGTCTGTATTTGGCTCCGTTCATTGTTCCCTCTATCCTTGCACATCTCTGAATACCTGCTGCTCAAAAGCATCTCCATAGCATGATGATGCCACCACCATGCTTCGTGGTAGGGATGGTGTTGGATGGGTGATGAGTTGTGCCCGGTTTCTGCCAGACTTTGCATTCAGGCCAAAGAGTTCAATTTTCATCTCATTAGACCACATAATCATTTTCCTCATTCTCTCAGAGTCTTTCACGTGCCTTTTTGCAAGCTCCAGGTGTGCCGTCACGTGCCTTTTCTCAGGAGTGGCTTTCGTTTGGCCACTCCCCGATGAAGCCTCGATTTGTGCAATACTGAAAAGATTGTTGTCCTTCCAGCAGGTTGTCCCATCTCAGCCAAGGAACTCTGTAGTTCTGTCAGAGTGGTCACCTCCCTGACCAAGGTCCTTCTTGTCCAGTTGCTCAGTTTGGTCGGACGGCCAGCTCTAAGGAAGATTTTGGGTAGTTCCATATTCTTTCCAGTTCCTAATGATGGAGCTCCCTATACTCTTGCGAACTTTCAACACTCAAATTGTTTTATAGACTTCATCAGATCTGTGCCTCCTCACAATTCTATATCGGAGTTGTATGGACAGTTCCTTGAACTTCATGGTTGAGTTTCTGCTCTGACATGCACGGTCAACTGTGGGACCTCATATAGAAAGGTGTGTTTCGTTCTGAATCATGTAAAATCAATTAAATTGGCCACAGGTGGATTCCAAACAAGTTGTAGAGACATCTCAAGGATGATCAAAGGAAATTAGATGCACCTGAGCTCAATTTGGAGCGTCATAGCAAAAGGGTTGAATACATGTTGACTCGACATTTCAGCTTTTCATTTCAAATTAATTTATAAAAATTTCTCAAAACATGTTTTCACTTTGTCATTGTGGGGTATTTTGTGTATATCGGTGATATAAATTTAAATTTTGTCCATTTTTAATTCAGGCGGTAACACAACAAAATGTGATAAAAGTCGAGTGGTGTGAATTCTTTCTGGAGGCACTGTATCTCAGACACTCTGAACAAATTACAAATTACTGTCACTTTCAGTGGAATGTCAGGCCTGGGCAGCCCGTTCGTGAAGGACAGAGTCAGAAACTTGCCCTGGCTGACCCCACAAGAAGGAGGGAATAATTGGGGCCATTAACGAAGTGGTCATGGTTGAAATAGTGTTGTACTGGTAGTAGCAATAGTAGTAGCAGCAGATGCTGCTCTTGTACTTGCGCTAACACATCCATGGAGTTTTGTTTCTTTACTTTGTCAGATCCAGTTCATTTGTTCATCCCAAGCCATCCTACTCACTGTAGGCATCATAACCCTCCATATAACTGCGTCAATCTTGCCCAACAAATGCCTATCAAACTAAGGCCTTGACTTGGAATTCTACAACAATCTCATTGAGAGGTAGCATTCAGCAACAAGCAGGTCCTGCTTAATCAATCATCAAAATTCCATATCCTGTATAAATTTTAATTTGATCAGGTTGCACGATGTTTTGCAGGAGTCAACAACATAAACTAGAAGGGCACTCGGTAGAGCACATACCTCCGCACTTAATGCCTAATCCAGGTCAGGTCAGGAATGGGAGCATGCGCCAGAGCAGCGTGTCGCTGTGTCCACTTTCCGCCGGTATTCCAGGGTCCTCCGTCTGGCCATCCCCCAGGTATATGCCTGGCCCACCCCCATCTCCTTGAGATGCTGATCAACCTGCTGCAACCACGAGGCACGTGGTCGGCCCATTGGCCTCGTCCACTCACGAGACTCCCTCGTTGAGAGAATCTGGTGAGCAGGATCATCGTCAGGAAAATGAGCCACATGTCCATACAGCTACAGCTGACGCTCACAGACTATGCAGGTAACAAATCTCATTTGAGTCTCTCTCAGCAACCACTCGTTGGACACAAATTCTGACCAGCGATAGCCAAGGATTCTCGGAAGAGACCTGGTATCAAAGTAATTAAGTCTCAATCTCAGATCCCTGGTCAGAGTCCAAGTCTCACATCCATAGAGCAAGACTCGGACTTTCGGCTAACCGCACAGGTACTGGCAGCACCGCACCCCATGGATCCAGTGAATCCAAGACTCCCCAGGCCCGACCCAGATGTCTATTGACCTCTGGGTCACAGTCAGCAGAGACATGAATATTACTGCCTAGGTAAGTGAATCTCTCCATGACCTCAACATCCTCACCACAAATAGATACAGACAGGATAGCAGTATCCAATATGTCATTGAAAGCCTGGATCTTAGTTTTGACCCAGGAAACCCATAATCCCAGCGGCTTCGACTCCTCATTCAGCACCTCCAGGGGCCCCCAAAAGGACATCTAGAGTCTACGCAAAGATGACTGCATCATCTGCGAAATCAAGGTCAGAGATCTTGACATTCCCAAATGATGTACCGCAGCTTGATCTCTCCGACATCCTCCATAGAATCCAGTCCATACAAGTGCTGAAAAGTGTGGGGGTCAGTACACACCCCTGACGAACTCCAGTAACAACTGGAAATAAGTCAGAGATGGTACCACCACATCTCACAACACTGTACAGTTCAGACATCAGATCGATCAGTTTTGGTAGCACCCCACGAAGGCCAAGAATCCTCCAGAGGACATCCCGATTCACTGAATCGAACGCTTTACAGAGATCAACATAGGCTACAAGCAGCCCCTGCTGAAACTATCGTCTGCATTCGATGAGGAGCCGAAGAGCAAGGATACGGTCAATTGTTGACCTCTTTGGTGGAAAGCCTGACTGCTCTGGATGCTGGTGCTCAATCAAGCAGATGGTGGCAAACCCTATCAATGGAACATATCTGGCCTAATCCAAGGGGACATATCTGGCCTAATCCATGAGAACAAATCTGGCCCAATACATTTTTGAGATATCATGCTATTTATCGTTTTTGGCCTTATCGCTCAATGGTGTAGAAACATTTTTAAAATTCTAGTAGTCGGATCCGAATCCGGATCTTCACCAAATTCTAATCAGTTCGTTCTTGTCACACACCAAACTTGCCCACCAAATTTCATCCGGATTCGTCCAAAACTTTTTGAGATATCCTGCATACAGACAGACAGACAAACAAACAAACAAAGAAACAGCCAGAGAGGTGTGAAAACATAACCACCTTCATCTTCAGTGGCAGAGGTAAAAATACAAAAAAAATTGACGATTTTGTGACCTTGACCTTTTGACCTCAAAGCAATCAGCTGATAGCGTTTTGTTGCTGAACAAATTCAGTGACCCAATGTGCAAATTCACAAAATTTCAGGTCAATTTGATGTAAATTGATGCTTTTATGTGATCTTGACCTTTTAACCAAATTAGGTCATCGTCCTCTTCTAACACACACACACACACACACACACACACACACACACACACACACACACACACACATACACACACACACACACACACACACACACACACACACACACACAAACACACACACACACACAAACACACACACACACACACACACTTGCCAAACCCCGGTTCCCGGTGCACAGCGGCAGATGGGCTGTGTGGGGGACGAGCCGATTATGAGGCCACTCGGTAGACACATACCTCCGCCAGGCTGAGCAGTTTACATTTTGTATCCCACTGATAGATCGGATCTGAATCTGGATCTAAACCAAAATCGAATCGGCTTGTTCTTGTCACCTATCTTACTCATCCACATAGTTTTGTCATAACCCGTCCAAATCTTTTTAAGATGTCATGCTAAATATCCTTTTTGGCCTTATCTCTCAATGATGAAAAATCACTTGTGATTCAAAAAAAATTATTGTATCCGGATCCGGATCTTCAGCAAAATGGAATCGATTCATCCTTGTCACACTCCATACCTGTCGACCAAATTTCGTCTGAATCGGTCTATAATTTTTCGAGATAACCTGTTCACAGACAGACAGATAGACATACAGGCAGACAGACATACAGTGGTGAAAACATAATCTCCGCCCACCATCGGTGGCGGAGGTAATCGTGGAAAGTGTTATTTCAGGTTAAAATGAATCAAGACATTGGTTTTATTGAGCCGAGCTAATTTCGAAATATAATCCATTGGCCAAAATGCATTTCGAGGTAAACATCAAGAATACATTTATATCAATAATCAAATTTTGTTTTTGTTATGGATTGGTACATATGTTGGTAGTCTTAATAGCTGTCATTACATTCTCATGACGAGGCACATGCAAACTGATTTCACCAAACCATGCGGCAAAAGATGGATTCAGCTTCAATCCTTCTCTTGAAAGCACTTTCCGAGGAATATCTGAAATCATTTCCAGTATTGATTACACAGAATGATGGCTTTAAAAGTATGTCTCCAGGGCTTCCAATCCTGTGCATGAGGACTATATCATGTAGGGCTCCACAGTCTTCCACACCTGCAAAGCATCAGACACACATTGAAGTCAACTACATCACTGTGATTCAGAGTGAACATCAGCAAGTAAACTGAACTACAACAAGAAAAAGAGCAATCAGAGATTGCAGATCCTCGCCAGGACTACTTTTGTGTGGTGTTTGTGTAGTGGTGTGTTACGTAACTAATAAGAAACATAATTAGAACTGCCACTTTATAACTGCTGGCGGTGATGACCGAGTACCAAGATGTCCCACTTTGATTGGACACCTGACCCTGACCCATGACGTTTGTTTAATTATTATTCATTATTCAGTTGAATTCAGAATGGGATTAAAATCAATTCATTTCAAATCAAATGGAAGACCAAATCGGTACAGTCCTGCAATGGAGTAATCAGAAGGAACCCCGACAAGCAAAAAGCAAACATGACGTCATCAGGAGGAACCTGGATAGGATTCACATTTCAGCTGCTACTCCTCTACCCTTAAACCTATCCAGGCACAGCCAAGTGAGCCTCATTCAAAAAATTAAATTAAAAAAAAAACCAACCCGTATCAAAAAATTAAATAATTCTACCAGACCATGTGTCCGATCAAGTTGAAATTTAAAACATGTGTTCCTCATCACTACGAGATCATAAATGTGAAGTTTCACATCGTTTGATTAAACGGTGGCAAAAAAAACCTTATTTAGTACTTTTCTTCAATCCAGTATGGCTGCCAAACCATGCGACCCATCAACTACTCCTTAATAACTTGTACACACAAGGCTTGGGGAAAATTTGTGTTCTTGTGCAAATTGTACAAGTTTCTCCTCGATTTGTTCAACCATTCTGGAGAAGAAGATTTTTTTAGGTTTGAGGGTAAATCCAATATGGCTGCCAAACCATGTGATGGACTATTTTATCCCGCGATGACCCTCAAAAAAACTTCATTCTGATCAGATATGGCGTTCTCCATATGGAATTATTACGTCATAACGACAGCACCTATGACGTCATAAAAGCATCGCACTTATTCCCCATGAGGAGTACTGGCCGTGTGCCAAGTTTCAATTTTTTCCTTGATGTGGTTTCAGAGATACAGAGGTCCAAAATGTTTCCGTTTTTCCGACATGGCTGCCACGCCACGTGACCCAGCAAAACACGAAAGTTCTGTGCGGACAAACAAACGAACAAACAAATGAAAAATCATTCGGTGAGTGACAACTTGGCGAAACGGAACGGCACTCGATGGAGAACTTACGTCCGCCAGGCTGAACAGTTTACATTTTGTATCCCACTGATAAGTCGGATCTGAATCCGGATCTAAACCAATATTGAATCGGCTTGTTCTTGTCACCTGACCAACTCTTCCACCTCGTTTTGTCACAACTCATCCACAACCTTTTGAGATATCATGCCATCCATAGTTTTTGGCCCCGTCTCTCAATGGTGAAGAATCACTTAAAAAATTCTACTATCCGGATCCGGATTCGGATCTTCACTAAAATCGAATCAACCGAATCCGTCCATAACTTTTTGAGATATCGTGCAATATGGTTTTTTGCCCCGTCTCCGAATGGTGAAGAATCATTTAAAAATTAAATAATTCTCAGATCTGGATCCAGATTCGGATCTTCACCAAAGTGAAGCATTGCTGTCCTTGGCCGGTCACCAACACACACAAAAATTTTCAGAACGATTGCTTGAAAACTTTGGCCAAAAATCGTGTGACAAACGGACAGACAGACCCAAATGCATTGATTGCCCCCTCCTTTGGCGAGGGTAATAGGGGGCTGTCAAAATGACGTATGAATGATGATGAGTCTTTGTGCGCATGCGCTGTGTTTGTGTTTCCACTGACTCGGTTCTACGAGGTGGGGCTCTTTTAACCTGCCGTTGCACGAAAAGCACGAAATCTGGAAGTGAAATCGTCTTTTAAACATCATTTTCAGCATTTACACGAAAGAATGGCAATTCCAAAATGGTTAACCATCATTGTTGTGTAAGATAGATGTAAGATATAGATAGAGATAGATAGAGATGTATGATATTATGTTTCTTCCCTCCCTCCCCCCACAGAAGGATGAAACGGGAGTGATGGGGGTAAGTCCTTTATCGTTATGGTTGTCTGGGCATTTTTAGGGGATGGACATATGTTTGAAGGACCAGGAAGGAAGATTATGCTGGTGGGCTGGCAATCTTAAACTGAACTAAGGATACCAGCCTTACTCCATGTGCCAAATGAGACCTAGTGTCCTGGATGGTTGTTTGCTGTGGGGAGCATGCATCATGATCCCACTAACTGGAGGATAAATTTAGAAAAAGACCAAGTTTTGGGCTAAGTACTAAGAGGGTGCCAAGACTCCTGTGCAACCGCCTCTGCTTCCATTGACATGGATATGACTGTTTGGCGGGGTAGGCATTGTTCAACTGCAAGTTGTGTGTTTGACGACATCATTGAAACTCTTGTTGTAGCACAATAAATATAATATGGTGGAAGTGCTTTGTTACCTGCTCTTCAGACAGGAGTTTTTCCATGGCTTGAATCTCTGGAGCCATGAACCGATCTTTATCCCAGGGCCTGACGATGAATAAATTTGTGTTAGGAAGACATATCTGCACTATTTGCGGTTTGGAAGCGAGGACGATCAAAACTTACTTCGAAAAGGATCGCACGAGGTTGTACACCAGCTCAAGAGGCTCAGTGGTGCGCAATGGCCGTAAGAACTCCAAACCTTGGCAAGCGGTGAGCAGTTCAATAGCAAGTACTGCAACATAATCATGCGTGTCTCATGGGCCAGGACTGTTGTGCCTTTGCAAATTACACTGTTATGAACAATAACATTAACATCAAAACTTTTTCAGTTACTTCTAGGCACTTATTACAAAACGAAATAAAGTTGACGGGCCAAAACAATTTAATTACTGCCTCCATCACCATATTTTAATGTCAAGTAAGAGATGGAGGATGGCATTCCTTTGTGAAGTTTTTACAAGATGGAGGCTCATGGAAGAACAAGGGTTATGGAGGGTATATACACAGTATGGGGAACAACAACACCAACATGTACAGCAATATTGTTAGGTTAAGCACAGATATGTCGTTATATTCGAAAATCACTTCATTGTTTCTAATACGAACACATAGTAATCATAATATATCTATAATGCAGCAGATGTATGTACAGTATGTTGTATATGTGGTGGAAATAGTGCCACCTTTGATGGTAGATGGTATTACAAATCATCTTCCTTTCCATCAAATGATGGAACATTCTCAAAATGATGATGTGGAGGATGATGTGTTGTGATCAATAAAATTTCTTTCAAAAATGATAAAAGTTATAAATTGCATTTCCAAGAATGGACCCAAATGGTCCATTCGGACACAAATTGTCCCAAATACAATACTCTCTCCTTTGGCGGAGGTAATCATACATAATAATAATAATAATAATTAATATTAATAATAATTAATAAATAGTGGTGAATCGACGACAATACAAAACTGAACTTTAAAGAACAACAAAAAAACAAATAATCTCACGTAACATTTTTAGAACACCTTGAAGACGGAGTTCTTAATAATGCGAGCTAAGACATCTGGTCAAGTCAAGGGTTGGGGAGGATGGACGGGAGAGGTGGGGAGGGTGGGTGGGAGTGTGAGAGGTGGGGAGTGTGAGTGGGAGTGTGAGAGGTGGGGAGGGTGGGTGGGAGTGTGAGAGGTGTGGAGGGGGAGAGTTGGGGAGGGTGGACGGAAGAGGTGGAGAGGGTGGGTGGGAGTGTGACAGATGGGGAGTGGGAGTGGGAGTGGGAGAGTTGGGGAGTGTGGACGGAAGAGATGGAGAGGATGGGTGGGAGTATGACAGGTGGGGAGGGTGGGTTGGAGTGTGAGAGGTGGGGAGAGTGGGTGGGAGTGTGAGAGGTGGGGAGGGTGGGTGGGAGTGGGAGAGGTGGGGAGGGTGGATTGGAGGAGGTAGATGACTGTTTTGGCAGACACTGTGTGGCCATGGTGGCGAACAGTGATCCTAGTGCGGTGGAAGAGCCCCAATTGTGTGCAGAGTTGCATGATGAATCCAAATGAAGAGGCCCTGAAGACGTTCAAGGCAAACTGACCACTACAGCTCATTTATGAGGGTGAATTGCCTCCACTGCAGCAACAGTAGAAAACCACTTCAGTGGGAACAGGTGGAAGGGCCTTGAGTGTGTTGGCAGTGAGTAAACTGTAAAGTCGAATGGGAGAAAAATGAAGAAAGAGGAAATTCCACCCAACGAAAAACCACCACATTGAGCCCTGATCAGGGTTGCAGGACAATATGGAAATGTAAGCCATGACATTCCATACTCTACCCAAAGAGTGAAGGAAATCAAAAAATGAATCGATACGGCTTCATCCTTCTTTGGCAATCTTGTTCATTCCCCCACAGTGAAGACCGACGACCGTAATTTATCTTCCTCACCATATTATTGGGGAGAAAGCACTGGCCAATCCTTTTTATACACAAAGTCGAGGCTCATGGAAGAGCTGGAACACAAAACAGAACAGTGGGGACACAGTGGGAAGTGGGGAGACAACAGACGGACAGCCGGAAATTCAGGATTGGTGAAGGGAAGAATGGTGGACACAAACTCAAGAACATCGAGGAAGGAACTGAAATAACTGGAAGGGAAAACCAAGGCATGAAGGAGCAATGGAACAAAGAAATGGAAAGATGGGTGGAGGGAGAGGGAAGAAACCCCAATAACCTGTGAAGGAAGGGGAAGGCTTGGGGAGGGTGAAGAAGGGTATAAAATATCATGAGCATGGACATTCATGACCTGAAGAGATGAACCGCCATCTTGAGATCCCTGAGGGAAGAACGAGGATGAAAAGACCGAGGAAGTTAGTTCTGCTGGCAGGAGAAAAGAGGGAGTATACAAAAACAGTGAGACTTTCACCACAAGTGCATTCCTGGAAGAACACTCGGCATCGGTCCCACCCCGAGGGGACAGCACCACTCCATCGAGCTGCTGATGAAGGTAATGTCAGAAGTGTGGATTTTGCCAAGATGACTTGAGTACGACGGATGATGCCCAGTCAGCGGCTGGATTTGAAGGTCAACTCTGATATGCGGTTTACCCAAGGGAGATCGTGGATGATGGTGAAGCCCAAAGTTTGAGGGATTGAACTTTTCAAGAGGCTTGCAAAGGAAGTATCGATAGGAGGGTTCATCAGATGGACATTCCAGAGAGACAGAATCGGAGGGTTGGATTTGCTAGGGTTGAAAGACATTTTCCAAGTGTTAGACCAGCTTCTGAATCTAACAAGATCTGCAGAGAGGGAAGAGGCTGCTGTCCTCCTATTTGAAGGATGAGTGGTGTTATACAGAGGGTGCAGTTGCCAGTGAAAAGACAAGGAGCCCCCTCCTGACAATCAGAACAATCAGTGATGAAGATAAGTGACAACACTGGGTCCAAGAAATGCTTTGAGGAAAAGCAGACTCGATATTTAGAAAAGATTAGAGGATACCATTGCGAGTGACGTGCTTCCGACAAAGATTGAGCAAGTCAGTAAGCCATCAGAGCAGGTGGCCATGGACACCATCGCAGTGGAGGCCTGGATTGAGAGATCTGTCAGAATGGAGCGAAGGTCTCGGATGTTGGAGGTCCATGCAGTTATGGATAAGGGAGGATACAGAGTTGGCAGGGTATTGGAATATGGAGAGGGCCAAGAACAAATCTCCCGGATCATCAAAAATAATTTTTAATTGTGATTTACATTATTTCATTGCTGATCCCGAATCGAAGCCGAAGTAACCGGAAATTGCGTATACAGTTGTGAACAAGTTATAGGTAAAGTCAAAAGCAAATGTAAGAAGAATTCTACGTTCACTTCTAGTATTTTTTTTTTTTAGATGAGATCCTGTTCTCGGCGGTGTAGTTGTTGTTGTGAAGGTAATGTTGAGGTAATATTAATTTTTTTAGATGAGATCCTGTTCTCGGCGGTGTAGTTGTTGTTGTGAAGGTAATGTTGAGGTAATATTAATTTTTTTAGATGAGATCCTGTTCTAGGCGGTGTAGTTGTTGTTGTGAAGGTAATGTTGAGGTAATATTAATTTTTCAAGATGAGATCCTGTTCTCGGTGGTGTAGTTGTCGTTGTGAAGGTAATGTTGAGGTAATATTTATTTTTCAAGATGAGATCCTGTTCCCGGCGGTGTAGTTGTCGTTGTGAAGGTAATGTTGAGGTAATATTTATTTTTCAAGATGAGATCCTGTTCCCGGCGGTGTAGTTGTCGTTGTGAAGGTAATGTTGAGGTAATATCAATTTTTTTAGATGAGATCCTGTTCTCGGCGGTGTAGTTGTTGTTGTGAAGGTAATGTTGAGGTAATATTAATTTTTTTAGATAAGATCCTGTTCTCGGCGGTGTAGTTGTTGTTGTGAAGGTAATGTTGAGGTAATATTAATTTTTTTAGATAAGATCCTGTTCTCGGCGGTGTAGTTGTTGTTGTGAAGGTAATGTTGAGGTAATATTAATTTTTTAAGATGAGATCCTGTTCTAGGCGGTGTAGTTGTTGTTGTGAAGGTAATGTTGAGGTAATATTAATTTTTCAAGATGAGATCCTGTTCTTGGCGGTGTAGTTGTTGTTGTGAAGGTAATGTTGAGGTAATATTAATTTTTTTTAAATGAGATCCTGTTCTAGGCGGTGTAGTTGTCGTTGTGAAGGTAATGTTGAGGTAATATTTATTTTTCAAGATGAGATCCTGTTCTCGGCGGTGTAGTTGTCGTTATGAAGGTAATGTTGAGGTAATATTTATTTTTCAAGATGAGATCCTGTTCTAGGCGGTGTAGTTGTTGTGAAGGTAATGTTGAGGTAATATTAATTTTTTTCGATGAGATCCTGTTCTAGGCAGTGTAGTTGTTGTGAAGGTAATGTTGAGGTAATATTTATTTTTCAAGATGAGATCCTGTTCTAGGCGGTGGTATAGTTGTCGTTGTGAAGGTAATGTTGAGGTAATATTTATTTTTTAAGATGAGATCCTGTTCTCGGCGGTGTAGTTGTTGTTGTGAAGGTAATGTTGAGGTAATATTTATTTTTTTAGATGAGATCCTGTTCTCGGCGGTGTAGTTGTTGTTGTGAAGGTAATGTTGAGGTAATATTAATTTTTCAAGATGAGATCCTGTTCTAGGCGGTGTAGTTGTTGTTGTGAAGGTAATGTTGAGGTAATATTAATTTTTCAAGATGAGATCCTGTTCTCGGCGGTGTAGTTGTTGTTGTGAAGGTAATGTTGAGGTAATATTAATTTTTTTTTTAAATGAGATCCTGTTCTAGGCGGTGTAGTTGACGTTGTGAAGGTAATGTTGAGGTAATATTTATTTTTCAAGATGAGATCCTGTTCTCGGCGGTGTAGTTGTCGTTGTGAAGGTAATATTGAGGTAATATTTATTTTTCAAGATGAGATCCTGTTCTAGGCGGTGTAGTTGTTGTTGTGAAGGTAATGTTGAGGTAATATTTATTTTTCAAGATGAGATCCTGTTCTAGGCGGTGTAGTTGTTGTTGTGAAGGTAATGTTGAGGTAATATTAATTTTTTTAGATGAGATCCTGTTCTCGGCGGTGTAGTTGTTGTTGTGAAGGTAATGTTGAGGTAATATTAATTTTTTTAGATAAGATCCTGTTCTCGGTGGTGTAGTTGCTGTTGTGAAGGTAATGTTGAGGTAATATTAATTTTTTAAGATGAGATCCTGTTCTAGGCGGTGTAGTTGTTGTTGTGAAGGTAATGTTGAGGTAATATTAATTTTTCAAGATGAGATCCTGTTCTTGGCGGTGTAGTTGTTGTTGTGAAGGTAATGTTGAGGTAATATAAATTTTTTTTTAAATGAGATCCTGTTCTAGGCGGTGTAGTTGTCGTTGTGAAGGTAATGTTGAGGTAATATTTATTTTTCAAGATGAGATCCTGTTCTCGGCGGTGTAGTTGTCGTTATGAAGGTAATGTTGAGGTAATATTTATTTTTCAAGATGAGATCCTGTTCTAGGCGGTGTAGTTGTTGTGAAGGTAATGTTGAGGTAATATTAATTTTTTTCGATGAGATCCTGTTCTAGGCAGTGTAGTTGTTGTGAAGGTAATGTTGAGGTAATATTTATTTTTCAAGATGAGATCCTGTTCTAGGCGGTGGTATAGTTGTCATTGTGAAGGTAATGTTGAGGTAATATTTATTTTTTAAGATGAGATCCTGTTCTCGGCGGTGTAGTTGTTGTTGTGAAGGTAATGTTGAGGTAATATTAATTTTTTTAGATGAGATCCTGTTCTCGGCGGTGTAGTTGTTGTTGTGAAGGTAATGTTGAGGTAATATTAATTTTTTTAGATAAGATCCTGTTCTCGGCGGTGTAGTTGTTGTTGTGAAGGTAATGTTGAGGTAATATTAATTTTTCAAGATGAGATCCTGTTCTAGGCGGTGTAGTTGTTGTTGTGAAGGTAATGTTGAGGTAATATTAATTTTTCAAGATGAGATCCTGTTCTTGGCGGTGTAGTTGTTGTTGTGAAGGTAATGTTGAGGTAATATTAATTTTTCAAGATGAGATCCTGTTCTCGGCGGTGTAGTTGTTGTTGTGAAGGTAATGTTGAGGTAATATTAATTTTTTTTTTAAATGAGATCCTGTTCTAGGCGGTGTAGTTGACGTTGTGAAGGTAATGTTGAGGTAATATTTATTTTTCAAGATGAGATCCTGTTCTCGGCGGTGTAGTTGTCGTTGTGAAGGTAATATTGAGGTAATATTTATTTTTCAAGATGAGATCCTGTTCTCGGCGGTGTAGTTGTCGTTGTGAAGGTAATATTGAGGTAATATTAATTTTTTTAGATGAGATCCCGTTCTAGGCGGTGTAGTTGTTGTTGTGAAGGTAATGTTGAGGTAATATTAATTTTTTTAGATGAGATCCTGTTCTAGGCGGTGTAGTTGTTGTGAAGGTAATGTTGAGGTAATATTTATTTTTCAAGATGATATCCTGTTCTAGGCGGTGTAGTTGACGTTGTGAAGGTAATGTTGAGGTAATATTTATTTTTCAAGATGAGATCCTGTTCTCGGCGGTGTAGTTGTCGTTGTGAAGGTAATATTGAGGTAATATTTATTTTTCAAGATGAGATCCTGTTCTCGGCGGTGTAGTTGTCGTTGTGAAGGTAATATTGAGGTAATATTAATTTTTTTAGATGAGATCCTGTTCTAGGCGGTGTAGTTGTTGTTGTGAAGGTAATGTTGAGGTAATATTAATTTTTTTAGATGAGATCCTGTTCTAGGCGGTGTAGTTGTTGTGAAGGTAATGTTGAGGTAATATTTATTTTTCAAGATGAGATCCTGTTCTAGGCGGTGTAGTTGTTGTTGTGAAGGTAATGTTGAGGTAATATTAATTTTTTTAGATGAGATCCTGTTCTCGGCGGTGTAGTTGTTGTTGTGAAGGTAATGTTGAGGTAATATTAATTTTTTTAGATAAGATCCTGTTCTCGGCGGTGTAGTTGTTGTTGTGAAGGTAATGTTGAGG
This sequence comes from Eptatretus burgeri, assembly GCF_056783735.1. Taxonomy (NCBI): domain Eukaryota; kingdom Metazoa; phylum Chordata; class Myxini; order Myxiniformes; family Myxinidae; genus Eptatretus; species Eptatretus burgeri. Next base: position 37,411,122 of record NC_140978.1, on the reverse strand, counting down.
TAATATTAATTTTTCAAGATGAGATCCTGTTCTCGGCGGTGTAGTTGTTGTTGTGAAGGTAATGTTGAGGTAATATTAATTTTTTTAGATGAGATCCTGTTCTCGGCGGTGTAGTTGTTGTTGTGAAGGTAATGTTGAGGTAATATTAATTTTTTTAGATAAGATCCTGTTCTCGGCGGTGTAGTTGTTGTTGTGAAGGTAATGTTGAGGTAATATTAATTTTTTTAGATGAGATCCTGTTCTCGGCGGTGTAGTTGTTGTTGTGAAGGTAATGTTGAGGTAATATTAATTTTTTTAGATAAGATCCTGTTCTCGGCGGTGTAGTTGTTGTTGTGAAGGTAATGTTGAGGTAATATTAATTTTTTTTAGATGAGATCCTGTTCTCGGCGGTGTAGTTGTTGTTGTGAAGGTAATGTTGAGGTAATATTAATTTTTTTAGATAAGATCCTGTTCTAGGCGGTGTAGTTGTTGTTGTGAAGGTAATGTTGAGGTAATATTAATTTTTCAAGATGAGATCCTGTTCTAGGTGATGTTGTTGTTGTTGTGAAGGTAATGTTGAGGTAATATTAATTTTTTTAGATGAGATCCTGTTCTAGGTGGTGTAGTTGTTGTTGTGAAGGTAATGTTGAGGTAATATTTATTTTTCTTGTATGAGATCCTGTTCTAGGCGGTGTAGTTGTCGTTGTGAAGGTAATGTTGAGGTAATATTTATTTTTCAAGAAGAGATCCTGTTCAAGGCGGTGTAGTTGTTGTTGTGAAGGTAATGTTGAGGTAATATTATTTTTTTTTAGATGAGATCCTGTTCTCGGCGGTGTAGTTGTTGTTGTGAAGGTAATGTTGAGGTAATATTAATTTTTTTAGATGAGATCCTGTTCTCGGCGGTGTAGTTGTTGTTGTGAAGGTAATGTTGAGGTCATATTAATTTTTTTAGATGAGATCCTGTTCTAGGCGGTGTAGTTGTTGTTGTGAAGGTAATGTTGAGGTAATATTAATTTTTCAAGATGAGATCCTGTTCTCGGTGGTGTAGTTGTTGTTGTGAAGGTAATGTTGAGGTAATATGAATTTTTTTTAAATGAGATCCTGTTCTAGGCGGTGTAGTTGTCGTTGTGAAGGTAATGTTGAGGTAATATTTATTTTTCAAGATGAGATCCTGTTCCCGGCGGTGTAGTTGTCGTTGTGAAGGTAATGTTGAGGTAATATTTATTTTTCAAGATGAGATCCTGTTCCCGGCGGTGTAGTTGTCGTTGTGAAGGTAATGTTGAGGTAATATTTATTTTTCAAGATGAGATCCTGTTCTAGGCGGTGTAGTTGTTGTGAAGGTAATGTTGAGGTAATATTAATTTTTTTAGATGAGATCCTGTTCTCGGCGGTGTAGTTGTTGTTGTGAAGGTAATGTTGAGGTAATATTAATTTTTTTAGATAAGATCCTGTTCTCGGCGGTGTAGTTGTTGTTGTGAAGGTAATGTTGAGGTAATATTAATTTTTTAAGATGAGATCCTGTTCTAGGCGGTGTAGTTGTTGTTGTGAAGGTAATGTTGAGGTAATATTAATTTTTCAAGATGAGATCCTGTTCTCGGCGCCGTAGTTGTTGTTGTGAACGTAATGTTGAGCTAATATTAATTTTTTTAAATGAGATCCTGTTCTAGGCGGTGTAGTTGTCGTTGTGAAGGTAATGTTGAGGTAATATTTATTTTTCAAGATGAGATCCTGTTCCCGGCGGTGTAGTTGTCGTTGTGAAGGTAATGTTGAGGTAATATTTATTTTTCAAGATGAGATCCTGTTCTACGCGGTGTAGTTGTTGTGAAGGTAATGTTGAGGTAATATTAATTTTTTAGATGAGATCCTGTTCTAGGCAGTGTAGTTGTTGTGAAGGTAATGTTGAGGTAATATTTATTTTTCAAGATGAGATCCTGTTCTAGGCGGTGGTATAGTTGTCGTTGTGAAGGTAATGTTGAGGTAATATTTATTTTTTAAGATGAGATCCTGTTCTCGGCGGTGTAGTTGTTGTTGTGAAGGTAATGTTGAGGTAATATTAATTTTTTTAGATGAGATCCTGTTCTCGGCGGTGTAGTTGTTGTTGTGAAGGTAATGTTGAGGTAATATTAATTTTTTTAGATAAGATCCTGTTCTCGGCGGTGTAGTTGTTGTTGTGAAGGTAATGTTGAGGTAATATTAATTTTTCAAGATGAGATCCTGTTCTAGGCGGTGTAGTTGTTGTTGTGAAGGTAATGTTGAGGTAATATTAATTTTTCAAGATGAGATCCTGTTCTCGGCGGTGTAGTTGTTGTTGTGAAGGTAATGTTGAGGTAATATTAATTTTTTTTTTAAATGAGATCCTGTTCTAGGCGGTGTAGTTGACGTTGTGAAGGTAATGTTGAGGTAATATTTATTTTTCAAGATGAGATCCTGTTCTCGGCGGTGTAGTTGTCGTTGTGAAGGTAATATTGAGGTAATATTTATTTTTCAAGATGAGATCCTGTTCTAGGCGGTGTAGTTGTTGTTGTGAAGGTAATGTTGAGGTAATATTAATTTTTTTAGATGAGATCCTGTTCTAGGCGGTGTAGTTGTTGTGAAGGTAATGTTGAGGTAATATTTATTTTTCAAGATGAGATCCTGTTCTAGGCGGTGTAGTTGTTGTTGTGAAGGTAATGTTGAGGTAATATTAATTTTTTTCGATGAGATCCTGTTCTCGGCGGTGTAGTTGTTGTTGTGAAGGTAATGTTGAGGTAATATTAATTTTTTAGATGAGATCCTGTTCTCGGCGGTGTTGTTGTGAACGTAATGTTGAGGTAATATTAATTTTTCAAGATGAGATCCTGTTCTAGGCGGTGTAGTTGTTGTTGTGAAGGTAATGTTGAGGTAATATTAATTTTTTTAGATGAGATCCTGTTCTCGGCGGTGTAGTTGTTGTTGTGAAGGTAATGTTGAGGTAATATTAATTTTTTTAGATAAGATCCTGTTCTCGGCGGGGTAGTTGTTGTTGTGAAGGTAATGTTGAGGTAATATTAATTTTTTTAGATGAGATCCTGTTCTTGGCGGTGTAGTTGTTGTTGTGAAGGTAATGTTGAGGTAATATTAATTTTTTTAGATAAGATCCTGTTCTCGGCGGTGTAGTTGTTGTTGTGAAGGTAATGTTGAGGTAATATTAATTTTTTTAGATGAGATCCTGTTCTTGGCGGTGTAGTTGTTGTTGTGAAGGTAATGTTGAGGTAATATTAATTTTTTTTAGATGAGATCCTGTTCTCGGCGGTGTAGTTGTTGTTGTGAAGGTAATGTTGAGGTAATATTAAGTTTTTTAGATAAGATCCTGTTCTCGGCGGTGTAGTTGTTGTTGTGAAGGTAATGTTGAGGTAATATTAATTTTTTTTAGATGAGATCCTGTTCTCGGCGGTGTAGTTGTTGTTGTGAAGGTAATGTTGAGGTGATATTAATTTTTTTTAGATGAGATCCTGTTCTCGGCGGTGTAGTTGTTGTTGTGAAGGTAATGTTGAGGTAATATTAATTTTTTTAGATAAGATCCTGTTCTCGGCGGTGTAGTTGTTGTTGTGAAGGTAATGTTGAGGTAATATTTATTTTTTTTACATGAGATCCTGTTCTCGGCGGTGTAGTTGTTGTTGTGAAGGTAATGTTGAGGTAATATTAATTTTTTTAGATAAGATCCTGTTCTAGGCGGTGTAGTTGTTGTTGTGAAGGTAATGTTGAGGTAATATTAATTTTTCTTGTATGAGATCCTGTTCTAGGTGATGTTGTTGTTGTTGTGAAGGTAATGTTGAGGTAATATTAATTTTTTTAGATGAGATCCTGTTCTAGGTTGTGTAGTTGTTGTTGTGAAGGTAATGTTGAGGTAATATTAATTTTTTTTTTTAGATGAGATCCTGTTCTAGGTGGTGTAGTTGTTGTTGTGAAGGTAATGTTGAGGTAATATTTATTTTTCTTGTATGAGATCCTGTTCTAGGCAGTGTAGTTGTCGTTGTGAAGGTAATGTTGAGGTAATATTTATTTTTCAAGATGAGATCCTGTTCTCGGCGGTGTAGTTGTCGTTGTGAAGGCAATGTTGAGGTAATATTTATTTTTCAAGATGAGATCCTGTTCTAGGCGGTGTAGTTGTCGTTGTGAAGGTAATGTTGAGGTAATATTTATTTTTCAAGAAGAGATCCTGTTCAAGGCGGTGTAGTTGTCGTTGTGAAGGTAATGTTGAGGTAATATTTATTTTTCAAGATGAGATCCTGTTCTAGGCAGTGTAGTTGTTGTTGTGAAGGTAATGTTGAGATAATATTAATTTTTTTAGATGAGATCCTGTTCTAGGCGGTGTAGTTGTTGTGAAGGTAATGTTGAGGTAATATTTATTTTTCAAGATGAGATCCTGTTCTAGGCGGTGTAGTTGTCGTTGTGAAGGTAATGTTGAGGTAATATTTATTTTTCAAGATGAGATCCTGTTCTAGGCGGTGTAGTTGTTGTTGTGAAGGTAATGTTGAGGTAATATTAATTTTTTTAGATGAGATCCTGTTCTAGGCGGTGTAGTTGTTGTGAAGGTAATGTTGAGGTTATATTTATTTTTCCAGATGAGATCCTGTTCTCGGCGGTGTAGTTGTTGTTGTGAACGTAATGTTGAGTTAATATGCAGTAGTGTTATTACGATTATAGAAATGCACAAATAATTAATTTGATCTATAGTATACCCAATCACACCTTTATGACTGAAAAATTAATAACAAAACTAGAGAGTAAATACTCTAGCAGTTTTAAGTCTACCTAATTTTATAATAAAGATATCTCCCGCATCATCAAAAAATAATTTTTAATCGTGATTTACATTATTTGATCGCTGATCCCGAATCCAGGCCGAAGTAACCGGAAATTGCAGCATCGAATGTAAGAAGAACTCTACGTTCGCTTCTAGGCTTTGCCTATTCCATATTAAAAACACTACCCCCCCACCCCCGAGACTGCACGGCTCGGGTCCAATGGTCCGGTGATTGCAATTTGCATTGTATCCTGCGTAATTTGCGTACGGCACATTCCATTCAAGGTTCATTATCTCTGGGGGAATGTCCCGAGTCATTTGTGATTTATTCAAGTTATTTTGAAAGCTTGTGTGTGCTTTCACCGTCTTGTTTTTTTTTTGTTTTCTCCACTTCGTGTTTATTTTTACGATCTTTCAAATCGGATCAGCGATTCGATTTACCTGAGAAAGATAAGTATCTTCTTTTGACGAAATCATTTTTGAATATTTACGAATTATTTTCTTCCCCCGAAATATCACGTGACCTGTAAGTTCTGCCTTTTGAGAGCGGTCTATATAAACCTTTGCTGCGTCCTTATTCATCAACGTTGTTTTGTGATTTTTAATTTATTATTTTTTTTTTTTTTAAATATCTATTTTTTGTATTTATCCATTTTGAAATCATTCACCACCGTGTTTTTCCCTTTGACAAAGGTAAGCTTCTTTTCAGTCTCATTATTTCCTAACATGAGGTTTTAAGAGGTTTATCTTCGTGTGCCTCCCCCCCTCATTTGTTGTGGTTGAAGGCGTGGGCGGAGCCTCCATCGCCTCAGATCGAGGTTCCGCCCTGAGGAAGGGCATGGAACGTTTCCTCCAGCCAATGGGAAGGGCGAGCATCGCACGCGCGCCCCAGCCAATGGGAGGCCAGCGTGCCGAAAGCTACTACGGAGCCTCTTCGGGGAGGGGGGGTGAGCCTCCGAGACGCCTCGACACACCCCCCAAAACGCCTCGTCCAATCAGGAGGCTGACCACCTCAGGGGCGGCTCAGCCAGATGGGATGTTCGCCCCTCGTCCAATCCGGAGGCGAGTCCCTCAGAGCGGTTCTCTCGACCCGCGGGGAGGGGAAGGATAAGAGGAGGTGGCGAGCCGTCGAGAGGGAAGAAGGAGAAAGAGAAGAAGCCTCGTCTTGCCTGCTGGAATTCTAGTCTACCCGCGGGTGCTCGTCCCGTCTGGTCTGTTCCCATGTTGGCGACGTCTGCTGCGTCATTCCTGGTCCCTGGTGCTTGGTGTTGCGTTGTGGCGGCGGGTTCGAGCCCGCCACCGGACAAGCTCGAGCAAACCGCACGAGGCGGACAGGTGCAAGAATTGGCCCCTGCCCTCAGCTCGCCTTTCCCTCCCAAGCTGAAGGGCCAAATAAAGGCTGCGGCCACCATTTCTTTGTGTGTGTGTGTGTGTGTGTGTGTGTGTGGGTGTGTGTGTGTGTGTGTGTGTGTGTGTGTGTGTGTGTGTGTGTGTGTGTGTGTGTGTGTGTGTGTGTGTGTGTGTGTGTGGCACCAGTCTGTTAAGTAGAACTGTTAAGTGCTTTTCGCTCACTATACATTGCCTGCATTTCTTTTATTCGTGATAACGCTGCTCTTTGTGTGCTCCCCTCCCTGATTATTGTTTTTAAATAAAACCCCCGTGTTAAATGTTCCAGCTCATTTTCTGTGCTTTCTCCCATTAACCCAGCACGGTGCGTATTGAGAATTAGTGAGGCCATCGGTGCCGTAAATCTTTCATTTGGTCCGGCGCAGCTTTGGTAACTTCCGCTCAGTTACGCCGGATCCGAGTCGGTAACAGTGACTCGGTTCGAACAAAGTCTGCCAAGGGTGTGGTTTCCCGGTAGCTGGACTGCGCGGTTATTTAGGTATATTGGAGATCAAGACAATTAACCTTACGCCACGCAGTCGAAATATTGGCGTCCACGGTCCGCTAAGGGACCCGTGACCTTTGGAGTTATCCAAGGGTTACGACCTTCCATTACGCCACCGAACCCGGCCCCCAACAAATACACCTTTGTAAGGCATCCAATATGAAGCCTGTCACCAAGTTTCATCAAAACCGTGTGTTTGGTTCAAGCGATACTGACTGACTCGCTCACCTACGGACACTGCTTGATCACATAAGTTCACCTGACTAAAGTCCAGGTGAGCTAAAAATAAATTGGTGAATCGACATTTTCTGAGCAAAATTGTCTTTTTAGCAAATACTCCAATATTAGCTGCAACTTTGCATACATATGTATAAGAAAAATACCAATCAGAGATTGCACATCCTTGGCAGGACTGCTTTTGTGGGGTGTATTTTGTGTACTGGTGTGTTACATAATTAACTAGAAGGGCACTCGGTGGAAAGCATACCTCCACCACGTAATGCCTGATCCACGAGAACATATCGGGCCCAATACCTTTTTGAAATATCATGCTATTCAGTACTTTATCGTTTTTGGCCCGATCTCTCAATGGTGAAGAATCACTTAAAATTTTTTAGTAGTCACATCCGGATCCGGATCTTCATCAAAATATAATCAATTCGTCCTTGTCACACACCCAACCTGTCCACAACTTTTTGAGATATCCTGCACACACAGACAGACAGAGAGGGGTGAAAACATAACCTCCTTCACCTTTAGTGGCAGAGGTAAGAGACATAATTAGAACTAGCACTTTATAACTGCTGGCAGTGATGACTGGGTACCAAGACGTCCCGCTTTGATGCAACCCCGCTTTGATCGGACATCTGACCCTGACCCATGATGTTTTTTATCCCCCTCCAACCAACGAAGTTGGCGGGGGATATGGTTATAATTAAATTGAATTCAGAATGGGATTAAAATAAATTCAATTCAAATCAAATGGAAGACCAAATAGGTCCAAATAGGAAGGCAATTATGATGTCATAACCTAGGCACCAATGACGTCAAAAAATCACACTCATTCCCCACGAGGAGTACTTGCGAGGTGCCAAGTTTCAATTTTTTCCTTGGTGCGGTTTCAGAGATACAGAGGTACAAAGTTTTTCCATTTTTCCAACATGGTTGCCACACCACGCGACTCATGACATCATAGTTATCATTAAAACATTCTACATGAGTTGTCGCACCAATGGTGAAAATTTTATCTCAATCCGACAAGTGCTTGCGGAGAAAAACACAAAAGTTCTATGCGGACACAAACAAACAAATGGACCCAAATGCAACACCTTCTCTGAACCCTTTGGCGAGGGTAATAAATAAATCGATAAATAAACATTTTTGGGGGAGTTTTCTTCAAATAACAAAATCAAAAAAATATATTTTGCACGTTAACCTTGTTTTAGCTCCTGTGTCCATTGGACCCGTGTTATGCAAAGTTGTCTCGGTTATTATCCATGAACCCTTGGGTTAACAAAATTTGAAAATTCTTGTGTCCGGATCCAGATGTTCATGAAAATCGAATCAATTTGGACTTGTCACACATTCAGCCTATCTATCAAGTTTTGTCAAAATCTGTCCATAACTTTTTGAGATATCTTGCTCACAGACAGACAGACAGACAGGGGTGAAAACATAACCTGCATCCACCATCTGTGGTGGAGCCAGAGGTATTACAAAATGGAGGGAAGGAGTTCAATGAGTTTGCAGATGATGTTGAACATGTGATCAAAAGGATGAATAGTGTTGACACTAAACTCACAAGTGAGCACAATGTGGTATTATAGAGGGCTTTATGAAAAAAAAATACATATATATATATATATATATATATATATATATATATATATATATATATATATATATATATATATATATATATGAAGTCAGCACGAGGGTGGGAAGTGGGATATTGTCAGAGATGACTGGAGGTAAGGGTGATAAAAGGGTAATGTTTAAGATCTAAGCATCAAAATAACCAAACAGGCACGCAAGGAAGGAGACGTAATGAGCACATGACTTGAACAAAAGAGCAGACAACAATCAACAGCAACAGACAAACAAACAGCACACTTGGCTCTGGAAATGAATCACTCAGAGCATAGAGAGACAGAGAAAAAAAAAGCATCATCGGCAAGCAAACCAGAGACTGAAATGTTCAAACAGAAACCAGAGAGTATTCAAAAATGGTCTCCAAAAGGAAATGATAATGCACATCGGAGAGAGGAAATGATGGAGCGAAGAAACACACTCTATGATTTTAATTATCATCACAACTACAGCCAGATTTGTGCAAGCATGATGCATTTAATTGTACATCTAATCGAATGATTATCAGACAAAATAGAGATACAAAGACTTTTATCTGAAAATATAAATCAATAATTTCAAAGAACAATAATTCTGAAGTACATAACATCTTAAATCTGCAATCAAAGAATTCCCGGTGATGAGATTGAGAGATCAAAAGATGAAAGTTTTATTTTATTCAAAGTATAAATGCACCTTTTTATCTTACAATTGTCTCTTTTTGTATGATTTTAACTGTGGTATGACATACACAAACCTTGTTCCACATGCTCAATCACCCGCAGCGCTTTTCGAGCTGCCCAGCCCCCCATGGACACATGATCCTCAGTTCCAGCACTTGTGGGCAGTGAATCCACTGATGCTGGGTGGCAAAGAACCTTGTTTTCTGAAACTGTAAAGGATTGGATGATGAAAGAAAAGTGATATGGCACGTGATGAAATGATAAAAGGGTCAATAATTGGTTTGTGTGAAATAAACAAAAGGGAAAGCAAATGCTCATTATTGAGGAGTTTGTGTGTTACCTAATTCCAGCAAAAGTACCCCTCCCAAGTGGTGGGAAAAATTTAAAGGTCCACAGAATTGGAATAAAAACAAAAAAATTTCATGGGATAATATAGATTTTAAAGTAATAAACAAAGAAGTGAACGTGGTTTTAAATTCATACAGTATATGTATATATATATATATATATATATATATTTTTGAGGTGTTTCAGTTGAAAAAGCAAACCTGTCTGGTACCGCTGGTAAAAAATTACAAATAAACTGCCATGACATAATCGAGGGAAACATTGTCAGCGTGCGATGGATAATGGCCACACAACTTGTTTCAGACTCGTCAGAAGTTGAATTAATTTGATAAATAATTTTCTGATCAAGAATCCTCAGGTTACGACGATTGTCAAAATCATTTTGTAAAAGGTGCCGTCTGATCGTACATGTATGAACCTGAGGTCGCGATGACGTCATGGGAGGGACAAGGGGCCAATCAAACGTTTTTTTGGGGGGGGGGGCAATTGAGTGTAAAAGGGCAGCAAATAACATTAACATCTTTATTCAAGAAAAGAACAACGATTAAGTGTTCAATGAAGCCATATCTATTCATTAAACCAAACGTCGTATTCTAATTCTGTGGACCTTCAAGTTAATCTTCAAATTTAAATTATTTCATAGACTTTAAAAAGGTTAATTATGTTACACTCTTGGTTTCACTCAGAACCAAAGCTCTGAGTTCCTTATACCGCCCATTGCAAAATGGTGGTGCAATATCAGGTGGCGGAAGTTTGATTCGTAGAAAAAGAGGGCAAAATATCCTGCTTGTGAAATAGAATTTGGCATCAACATTAATCAATGCCTGTTCTCCCGTCATTTAAAAAGTGAATGTTGCGCTTTTCAAACGTAGCACTAGCGTGGGATGCAGCTGCCGTAAACAGGAGACGGACAAACACACATACAGACACCACGGTTTGCAATATATAATGCATGATTTCCCTTCTAAGGACTTGAACACAGAAAAACAATTCAGCCCATCAAGCGTGCAGGGTAATTCCACGTAATAATGGACATGAAGCATAAAATTTGAAAATGTATTTTTCAAAAGGATTTCTGTTGGACTGTGTTTAGTTAGGTCTGAATTTTCATAATTTATGCGATATTTACTCCATGGATGATGTCACGTGATTTGGTGGCCATCTTGAAAGAACTGCCTCAACGTCTTCCGACGGTAAGTCATTCTGTCTGTTATCATTTTGTCGAAAATATGGCTATTTGATGAATGTTTTAATCCGAAGTAGTATTCGCTGATGAATATTACTGATATAGGATCAGGCTGTAACTACTTATCAACATATTTGGTCCATTTCTCTCTGTGCCTATAGATCAACATCAACGAGGCATATGCAAGCAATGAGGCTTATACAAGCTGTTAGACAACCAAATGTTCGCTGATGTATGTAAGAGATTGTATAGATATCATAAAATGCGCCCTAGCATTGACTATCCAATATGTGATCGCATGGGTTACGTCCGTTACATTGCTGAGTTATGTCCGTTACAGTGAACTCTTCAAAATATTTTAACAAACAACAGACAGATCGTATCGTTGGAATATAGAAAGTATGCTACTAATGCTTAGTTTGCTTACCGTGAATGAAAGGTATACTACAAATTCGTTATTTTGCAGGATTTAAGAATTGTGCTATGGCCAGTTTTAGTTGTGTCCATTTCGATGTTACGTCCGTTACGCCTCTTAAATGTTGATTTTTGCTTTAGTAGTAGACTACACAGTGGGGTTTGTTCCAATATCAGAAAGCCATAGAGACTAATTACAATATGTAATAAAGAAACTCTCTGTAATATGGCCAACCTTTTAAAAATTTCAACATTAGTGATGCAATTTTTGTCTCGATGTTACGTCCGTTAAGCTGGAATTACCCTGCACAAAGGTTGCCAACCTGTGACAGTTTATTTTGGATACAGTCAAGGCTCGTGAAAGAGCTAGAACACTAAACGGATGAGGGCGCAGCACGACGAAAGGAACATTGGAGGAAGGGAGGGGGGGTGGACACCAACAGCAGAGTTGAAGGACAAAATAGAGGGAGACTTGGACAAATAGTGGTGTGGGGAGGAATGGGGTGGACAGGATGAATACAGAAGGAAACTTCTTCCCCTCTCTCCCCCACTCTCCTCTCTTTACCGCTCCCCTTCCCCCCACTCTACTCTCCATTCATACCTTTTACCCCCCCCCTCTCCCAACCTTTGTTTGTTCAACCTGGTTTTGGTTCCATGATGAATTGGAGTGGTTTATGATGTCTTCCGGGTGAAATGGTGGCTCGGCAGGTACTGATGAAACTTGTGCACTCCCCAGAAGTGGCTGAGAGCCTCCCGTTCAATTTGAGCATATTTCTGTTCTGCTGTTGATAGGGTGTGTGATGCAAACCAGACGGCATTCAGAGCCATCGTCCATTTTACATGACAGAACTACTCCAATGCCGTAGGCAGAGCCACTGCATGCTAGGACGAGTTTTGTAGTGAAAGTTTATGTTTGTAGTGAATGAGAACCGTATCCTCTGTGAGTAGGAGATTGACATGATCAAACGCTGCCTGTTCATCGGATCTCCATGCCCAGCGTTCCTCCTTTCTGAGAAGTTGAGTTAATGGGGCCAACTCAGAGTTCAGATTGCGCATGAATCTCCAGTAGTACTGCACCACGCCGATAAATGAGTAAAGCTGGATTTTGTCCTGTGGCGGTGGCATGTGCCGAATCACATTTACCTTCCATGGGGGCTTTCAGCAGTCCGTCTGACATGATGATGTGCCCAAGGTACTCCAAACGTTGTTTGAAGAAAGCACACGTATCCCTATTCAAGCAGAAACCACAAGCCTCCAACTTCATTCACACTTTGTCAATATTGTTACGAATTCGCGCGCGATCGGCCGCGTACCTCTAATCGCAACCGCGTCACCCACCGGACGGACAATTCAGTCGTGACTTTCCGGAGCTAACGCCGGAACCCTGTCACGGGTGGGTCTTCAACCCCACCACGGCCGTGCCAATTGTCTACCCGCGCAAGATAGGGTCACTCACCGAATTCGATATACCTAAGTACCTGCACGGAGAGCCGACCCAGCAGCCGTACCTCGACGCAGGTCAGCTTGGGACACGAACCGCTTAAGCGGTCCGTTCCGTTCTGCAGTGATATCCGAGCGGGTATTATCACCGACCTCGCCGGATCCGATTCTATTTCACGGGCGTTTGAAACCCCACTATTTATTCCGTGATGCAAGATGGAATTTTCAATAGGGGAAAGAGGATGCAACGAACGGGATACATTCAAGCCAAGCACATTTATTTCGACAACACGTATGCAGGCAAATAGGGAACAAAAGCAAAACACGTATGCAGTTCATTTATGAAGATTGCGGGACGTACGCATGCAACTATACAGCCAAACACAATGCAAAGGAAAGAGCTAATACCGTCTATCTATAATGTACAGTCGCTTGTACAGTTTTACTTGACAGACGGTGCCACAACAACATTCATTCAAAAGGACCCCTTCACAGACAAGGAGGTCAGGCTGGACCATTTGGGTCTTTATGACGCGGGACCTGGAAGACCGAACGGGTCCCGCGAGACTGTAGCAGGTTACCTGCACCCTCGAGGTGCCTCGGTGGTCGGTGAGCTCTCTCCGGCACTCTCCTCCTGACTGCGTGGCAGAGCTGGCCCAGAGGGAAAGGCAGCACCTCTACGTCGTCCACCCCAGATGGCGAAACCACCAAAGCCACGAGCTTGGACCGCACCAGCGACGGACCCGAACGCCGACTCAAAAGACAAATGACCAACACCAATTTCCAGCTCGAAAACCACCAAAGAAAGACAGACAAAGGCCACCCCAAAGATCAAGACACGAAGCTCGCGTGCTGTCCGCCTTATATCCCCTGGGGCTCAGCGCTTCGCCCCTCCCCGTTTTCGGCTCTGCCTCCCATCGAGCCTTTTCGAGAAGCTTCTCGAAAAGGGGCGTTCCTCAGCTCCTAGCGCCTCATTCCTCGTATCCACCAATCGCGAGCGAGCTGCCTCGCCCTTCCACTCACACCAAACGCGGAGAAAAAAAGGCGGGAAAACCCGTGCACCATTGGAGGTTTCTTTTCTCGGTCTTTTTACTCGCGTTCTTGGACGGTTTTCGACACGGAAAGGGTTGTAGCGTGGTTTGTGGAGGATGGTGTTTGATAGCTGGCGTAGCGGCGAAGATGGTTAGATGGTGGCGTACTTGTGGCGATTGTAGCGTGGTTGGCGGTTGGCATGGTTGGTGGTTGTTGTTGGTGTTGTGGTTGTTTGGGGGGCGAAGTTGGTTGCTGTAATGGTGGTCGTGATATGGTCGGTCCAAAATAACGATAGCAACAGAAAAACCTACCTCAAAGGGTCACAGCCCGGTGAACACGAATAAATTCCCTCTAAACAACGGTGGGGAAACCTATCTGAACACTCACTTCCTGGGATAACTGATCTAAGGAACCTTTATGGTGTTCTGCGAATTTCCACAGCCGTAACAATATTATTGAGGTGTTCCTCAGCTGTTTTACCTGCAATGAATACGTCATCCAGGTAGGAATGTGCAGGAAGACCTCCACAAACCTGATCCATAGCTTTATCACAAAGATGTGGTCAAAGCAATCCCAAAACAGAGTTGGGTGGATCAATAGAGTCCTTGACACGTGTTGATCGTTAATGGTCATGTCTACTGAGTTCCATTTCCAGATGAAAATATGCAACCCACAGGTCGAATTTCATAAAGAATTTACTCCCTGCCAATTGTGCATATATCTCATTGATTGATTGAAGAGGTACTGCTCGATTATCAAGACCAAGGTTGACTGTAGTCTTGAAGTCCACGCATAATCCAACCTCACCATTTTACTTCAACACCATGTCTGTAGCCCAGTCTGAATATAGCACCCGTTCAATTACTCCACAGGCCTCAAGCCTGTCTTACTCAATGTTCACCTTGTCATGGAGGGTATATGGGACTGGCCTCGGTTTACAAAACTGAGGAGCCATGCCCTCCCTCACGAAGAACTTGTCCTGTATATCCTTGAGTTTACCAAGCTCATTGGAAAACGGGCCTTGATGCTTTTGAAGGATCTGCTCCAACTGACGTGCTTTTTGCACAAGGTGAATGGCTGATCAATCCAGCTTGATGTGAATCAGCCAGTCACAACTGAGAAGGGATGGTCCACTTCCTGGAACCACATATAACTTGAGACCGGCATATTAGCCCTGATAACTCACTGATACATCAGCTACTCCAATCGGCTTTATTTTCTCGCTGGTATAGGTGTACGGTGTGAGGTCCAAACTGACGAGCTCAAGATCATTCAGCTTACAAGAGGTCTGTTTTGCTTATGATTGAGACTGCAGCACCATTGTCGACTTGGAATGTGATCGGAATATTGTTAACCTCCTCTTACATCTATTGTTGGTTGAGCTTTTGGAGTTCCAAATGAATAAACACCGAACATTGGTTCAACACCCTGACCAGGGTCGTCATCCATGATTTGTACGGCGGTTGATGCTGCTCGACAGACATTTTAGATGGCCCACCTTCTGACAATTCAAACACACACTATCCTTACAAGGACAAGCACGACGGAAGTGTCAAACTCCACACCATCCACAGGCCTGAGAAGGCACCCTGTCACCCGACAGGAAGTGTTGTGATTGTGGCCCGCAGTATTCCCTGTTGTGTTGTTTCTTACCAAAGGTTGTTCATGAAGTCAGAGGTGAAATGGATACCTTGTTTCCCATTTAGATTTCCATGGTCTGACCAGTGATCACCTGTACATCTTTGAGGGACTGTTCGACAGCCAACGTAGTTTCAACTGCATTGGCAAATGTAATGTCCTCGAACTTGATGTGACGTATGACAGAAACAACCTTCTGATCTTGTAGACGGCAATAAATCTATCCTTGAGCCTGGCTGGATGCTCATCGGGCGTGAATTTATAGGTGACAAATCGATGTTTCAGTCTTGCCACAAAATCAGTTCCGTGTTCTCCTGAGTTCCTCGTCAGATTGTCAAATTTACACATCACTCGCTGCGGAAAGAGCCCGGTAACTTATCGAAGACCCCAGGGCCCAATCCGCGGAGCCTGTCCGGTCCCGGGGAGAGGCCATCTTTTCCCCACAAACTTTTCGCAGACCCTGGGACCAGATCTCTCGAGCCCATCTTGTAAACTGGCAATAAATCTTTCCTTGAGCCTGGCTGGGCGCTCATCAGGTGTGAACTTGCAAGCGACAGAAAGATGTTTCAGTTTTGCCACAAAATCGGTGATGCGTTCTCCTGAGTTCCTTTTCACATTAACAAATTCATACATTGCTAGCTGCGGAGATTTTTCAGCCTTGGTATATTCCTTCAACTTCTGGACGATAAATTGGAAAAACTTCGTCTTTTGGCTTGTTGGGATGGACCAGGTCGCATAAAAGCTGATAGTTGTCTGATGACGGTGAAGAAAGAAGAATGGCCTTCCTTGTCATTTTGTTGTCCACCATTTGCAATGAAATAGAACTCCAATTGTTCAGCAAAAAGTTAAAAATCATCACCACTGAATGCAGGAACTTTACCATGGATACTTGCTTTATTGACGGCCATCTTCGTTTCCAATTGTGGTGTTCACCGACAATATATGAACAAGAGACTAGGCCTGAGGAAAAAGAAGAATACCAACATGCACGGGGAAAAGTACCACGTAAAAGCGAGGCAGTGTAAAAACAACGGTTTACAGAAAATGATATGTGCAAAGTCGAAACCACGTAAAGTCCGTAAACCAAACCCGTATAAAACAAGGTTTTACTGTGTCAAACTATTTGGATTACATTTGGGAAAACAGACAATAGCTACAAGTGAACTGCAACTGATGTATAAATACCTGTTCTGCAGCCAAGTAATTCTGTAATACAGGAGATAGACCGGTCATTTGCAATCACACGTGACACCAAGTTTTGGTGCTCGGCACCTCCAGTGTGACTCCTAAGTGCGCGTTCCCCCATATTCCTGGATCCCAATATCGAACGTCTTCTCACCACGGACCTTGCATCTGCCCTTGTGAACGGACACCTTCACGAGCCAATCCAGATAGTCGACGTGCTTCAGCGACAAGGAAGTAAAATGGCAAAGCTTTGACATTCTTCATATTCCATTTTCGTTTATCTTTACAATTGACAGTGTGCAGACAAATGAACTACTTCCTGCTTAATCAGAAGTTTCCAGTAAACACTTAAATAATGTATGTACGACCTGTTGTCAAATAAAACTACTTAGTCACAAGCTCTCCACTTTCCATGTGCGTTGCGATCTCCCTGGCCGCCCTACAAGTTATTTCCGCTTCGCTTTTTCCGCTATCTCTTCACCCACTGGATGCTTTGCCTGTCCATTGGTTGCCACAGCTGTGGGATGGCGATCTGCTCATGGTGGAGCATTTTCGATCAATACATCCATCCTTTGGGACCATACTCTGTACAGTAGTCTCCTTGGCTATTGGGCACAATCCTGGACAGGTCACCACTCCGACACAGGATACTCGAATGGCTCAATCATCCCAGCATGCTGGTACTCATTTTTTGCCGACCTCAGAAGGATGATGGGCTGAATCAACCCCACCTGGTATTAATTCAACAGCCGAGTGGGATTTGAACTCTGCACCCGAAGATACCAAGCCCACCACCCTAACCATGAAGCCAACATCAGGCAGGCATAACTTTCAAGAAATGCTTCATCATGCAGGGGTTTCCTTATTTTTTGGAGTAGGAGGCTACCATTGAAAAGTAGCAGGTTACCATCACTGCGAGCGAAGCTGTATGGCCGGAGTCCAGGGCCCTAGAAGCCGGAGGATCATAGATGGCTGGAGATGCATTCTAGCATGATTTCTGACATGAAATAGTTCTCATATTATCATGCTGTTGGGGTGGAAAACCACAAAAACAGGTGGATTGGCCTATTCTGGATGTAGTTGCATTAACATACTGACTGACTGACTGGTTGACTGAAATTCAGCTATACTGTATAGTTAGTTCAAGTCGATGGTACATGCATGTACCTGTGGTACCAGTATTCAGTTGGCCAGTTCACAGCTGCTCATACGTGGCCTTCACTTCAGTGAATAAACGGCGATTTTCAGTGCAAATAACCACGAATAATAACATGTACAAAAGCTGCTTTAAGCATAGAGGCTAATTACTTTATAAATTAAAAAGGCACAACGGGTGACCGTGTATTTTGGAGCCGCATCACTTGACGAAAGCTCAAAATGGACTCTGTGAAACACGTGTTTCGTGAAACAACGACGTCGCACTCGTGAGAGTGCAAGTTTAGACCAATTACTGATGGCCAGAAGCTTACCTCCCATCCAGATGGCCAGAAGCCAGAAATCTTTGGACTTCTTCGAAAATCCAGTCAAACAGGGATTTTCGTTTTGATGCCATCGTTTCGGCACCGAAACTGCGAGGCCTACAAAGTTTATTTTCTTGAGGTCATTGCTGTATGGTATCAGGCCAACAGTCCAAAACGAGGCTAAAGCAGAGAACTCTCTATTGCAGGAGGCGTGTTTTAGCTGCTTGTGTTGTGCTTGACCTGGTGAGAGTACTAACAGTAAAAGTAAGCCCGCTTTTATCGTAATACTAATGTGTTTTCGTCTCGGATTTCAAAACAGGATGTAGAGATTTCGTGGTGACAAAAAAATAAAAATCGGCGCTGAAGTAGGCGGTGACCTTTGACATTATTTCTCTGAGTAGACGGCTGCGGGTCACCGGGAACCAGCTTCTAAGGAAACCCCTGATCATGTCTGGAAAGTGTTCTGCAAATACTCTGCAAGTACTACAGTCAAGAGGTCCTGTCATTCCATGACTTTGGATATGTGACAATGGATGTCATGAAGTGCATTGAGCGAGGTGAGTCATGTCAGGTGAGGTATGGAAGCAGGACGGTGTTGGAGCAGTGTGTCACTGGATCCACTTTCTGCCGGTACTCCACGGGCCTCCGTCTTGCCATCCCCCAGGCAGATGCCTGGCCCATCCATCTCCTTGAGATTCTGATCATCCTGCTGAAAACACGTGGCACGTGGTCGGCCCATTGGCATCCTCCACTCATGAGGCTCTCTTGCTGAGAGAATCTGGTGAGCAGGATCAGCATCAGGAAAATGAGCCACATGTCCATACAGCCGCAGTTGACGCTCACGGACTATGCAGGTAACAAATCTCATTTGTCTCTCTCAGCAACCGCTCGTTAGACACAAAGTCTGACCAGCGATAGCCATGGATTCTCCGAAGAGACCTGGTACCAAAGGAATGAAGTCTTAATCTCAGATCCTTGGTCAGAGTCCAAGTCTCACGTCTGTAGAGCAAGACGGAAAGCACCAAGGACTTGAACACTCAGACTTTCGTCATCTTGCTCAGGTACCAGCAGCGCCACATCCCATGATCCTGTGAATCCATGACTCCCCGGGCCCGACCCAGACATCCATTGACCTCTGGCTCGCAGACAGCAGAGACATGAATGTCACTGCCAAGGTAAGTGAATCTTTCTGTGACTTCAACATCCTCACCACAAACAGGTACAGACAATATAGCAGCATCCAAGATGTCATTGAAAGCCTGGATCTCATATTTGATCCAGGAAACTCGTAATCCCAGTAGCTCCGACTCCTCATTCAGCACCTCGAGGGTCACCAAAAGGATATCTAGAGTCTCTGCAAAGAAGACTATCATCTGCAAAATCAAGGTCAGAGATGTTGACGGCACCGCAACTTGATCTCTCCGACATCCTCCCCAGAATCCAGTCCGTACAAGGGCTGAAAAGTGTGGGGGCCAGTACACACCCCTGACGAAATCCAGTAACAGCTGGAAATAAGTCGGAGATGGTCCACATCTCACAGCACTCTCAGTACCAGAGTATAGTTCAGACATCAGATCTATCAGTTTTGGTGGCACCCCATAAAGACCAAGAATCCTCCAGGGGGCACCCTGATTCACGGAATCGAACGCTTGGAAGAGATCAACAGAGGCGGCAAGCAGTCCTTGCTGAAACTCTCATCTGTGTTCGGTGAGGACCCGACGAGCAAGGATACAGTCAATAGTTGACCTTGGTGAAAAGCCTGACTGCTGTGGACGCTAGTGCTCAAGCAAACGGTGGTGAACCCTCTCAAGAATTATCCGAGAAAAGACCTTGCCCGGCACTGAGAGCAGCGTCACCCCTCGGTAGTTGCTGCAGTCTTGGCGATTTTTCTTCCCTTTCCAGAGAGGGACAACAAGGCCCCTCTTCCAGTCAGTTGGGATGATGCCTGTGTTCCAGGCAGAGCACAGAACTACATGCAACAACACGAGTGCAGCATTTCCACCAGCCTTGAAGTTCAGCATGGATGCCACTGATCCCAGAAGCTTTACCCCATTTCAACCAGTTCACCGCAGCCTGTGTTTCCACAAACGAAGCTGGATCACAGTTGATTGGAGGGTCAGCAATAGGGATTGTAACACTCCTGACATCCAGCTCGACAGCTGGTGGATCGGCCTGTTACAGCCGCTCAAAATAACCAGCCTAGCGAGCCTTCACTTCAGACTCCTCTGTCAAGAGCCCACCACCCTCTGCTCTAACTGCAGTACAACGATGGATGGGCTTGGGGGAACACAATATGTGAATTCCCCTGTAAGCAGGATGAGAATCACTTGATCACAGATGATGCTCTACTCCCTCACAGATTCCTCACATATAAGCCTCCTTGTCCACTCTTTGCGCATGTACAGTTTTACGCCTCAGCTCCCTGAACAGCTCAGTCTGCCATTAATCCTGGCCCTGCGACTGGTCAATGGTATCCAGTGTCCCTTGAGAGAGAAAATTCTTTTTCGCCCAATGGTGATTTCCTAGACATCCACCGGCAACATCAAGGATGGTGGTCTTGAAGGCACTCTACAACTCCTCAGGGTTCCCCAAAGCACCCAGACATCCCAACTCCCCACTCAGCCTGTTCGTAAACTCCTCAGCTACCCTCTCATCCTTAAGCTTGCCAACATCTAGCCTAGGCTGGGATGGTACCATTCTCCTGGATTTAAGCTGAAACTTCAGAGTTGTTACAACAAGCCTGTGGTCGGTATTGAGAAACTGAGCACTCCCGTAGACCCTGCAGTCCTGGATCATCCTCCAGCGACTATCAACGAGAACATGGTCAATCTCCTTTGCCACACCACCAGCATTGGAATTCCAAGTCCAGCGCTGAGCCTGTGGGTGCTGAAACCATGAATCAGCCACCCTAAGCCCATGACTTCTTGCAAAGTCAAGGAACTTGGTGCTATTCTGGTTCACAGTTCCAATTCCATGTCGACCAACGCCTGTCTCATCACCATCCCTATCAGTTCCAGTCGATGCAGTGAAATTCCCCAAGACTAGAAGAGTATCTCACCTGAGGCACTTATCCACCACAGACTCCAGCGCGGCATAGAATGCGTCCTTCACGGTGAGATCACTTGCCTCAGTCGGAGCAGATATAGAGACCAGGGAAACTACCCCCAAGGAGTGATGAATCCTTTGTCTTAGAATATGCTCGTTTAACGGTGTTACCTCAATTATCATTGGAGTCAGCTTGTTGGATACAGCTACAGCAACTCCTTGGGCATGGTAACCATCAGAGCGACCAGATTAATAGTAGGTGTAACCACCCGCCATGATCTCGCCACTATCCAGTGTTTGAACCTCAGAGAGTGCTGCAATACCTATGTTCAAACGCTTGAGCTCAGATGATACCAGAGGCAGGTGATCATCCTTTCTAGGAGATGGGACATTCCAGGCACCCACCTGAAGGGCCGCCTCAGGTTAACCCAAGGAGACTGTCGTCTGGTGGATGACACCTCAGCACTACTCCGCCACACACCACCGCAATCTGACCCCAGAGGTTTGCCTCCTGGTTTTCTTCCTATCAAGGAATGGGGGCCCCGAAGGCTTTGCCCTAATCCCGTCATCCGGTGAGCTGCCCGGTGGAGGGCAGCAGCACAGGCGGTACTCCCACTGAGTGGGTTATCAGATTTCCTTGCATTTGTTGGTTTTACGGTGGCCACAGTGCAAATCCTGCCACCAACCTCCTAAAAAGAAAAATGTAACCCAACTGCAGGAGGACGTCCACAGACACAGTTTGGCATGAGAAATGGATGGCTGTTGGCTCACAAGGAGCTCCTCCACCCTTTGACAGGGTGGATATTTATCCACCCTCCTCATAGTTCATAGTTCATATCTATCCACCCTCCTCACCAGAAAACCTGGTGGGGGAAACGGTTTAGTCACCGACAACCCGACCATGAAACAGGTTAGTACAGGTTTACATGGTACCCGTGGGAAGACATAGATCTAATCTGGCTTGACCTGACAACAGAGGAGGTGAGTGTGTGGTGGCAATGGTTGCATGCTTGGCTTGCCTTTAACCACAATGAGAACAATTGTGAATATCAGTGGAAAGGTAAATAATTCTGCCCAAAATGTTACTCCTCGTAGTTTGTCTTAGTCTGACTTGATCAACAACCAACAACCCGAACAGCTAACTAAAGCAATGTCAGAAGCCTTTGTCCATTTTGAAAACGCGATCACCATATTATCTGACAATGATCCAAATATGGAAGTAAGTGGCCATTTTCAGGGTTATAGAAGAAAGCTGCCGGTGCTTCAAGGAAATATACAAATTGAAAGAAATGCAAGCACATCAGACAAGCATCAATGGCTTCTTCAAGCGTCAAACGCCAGCAGAACCCAGGGCATCAACTCCAACATCAAGCATCGACTTTCCATCGAAGCAGGTCTGCCTCTTCCTCCCTGTACCTCCTCACTGCACACCCGCTCCTCTCTCGCCCCAATAAGCAATCTCACCACTACATTTTGGTGAGTACCCCTGTAACTCTTCATTCAATTGTCCATTTGTGTATTGAATGTGTTCTTTATTGATTTGCTTAATATTTTCTCGAATACGTGGTTACGTGACATTAACGCTATGTTAAAGGAACCAAAAATGTGCCCTGGGAATGCATAACCCCATTATAACATCTTGTCCTTGGGAATATCTCATCTGCTTGAAGTTGCTTTTGCTTAACATCACACTTTTTGAGGAAAGCATCCATGGCGTAAAGTGGAAACTTGCTGTACTGGAAAATGCTTTTTAATTTTTCCAGGAATTTCAAGAACTGTGCAAACCCTGTTAAAAGATAATTATTTAAACAGATTACAGAGGAAAAGGACATTAAATGCGTCGTAATGAATTGTGGTGTTTAGACACAAGCAAGGATGGCAGGGAGATGAATGTCTGTCTACACATTATAGCGACGCATATCTAGTATCAAAATGAACTAGATATCTGCGATCACAAAACGATCGCCAAGGATAAGCCTCGACCGGCTATGGGAGGCTTACCCTTCCTTGATGATTTCCCGTGACACCCTTGGCTCGCGATGGCCATTTTTTTTTCAGACCACCATATGACCTTGACCTTCATAATTTAGGGATAGTGTGTAAAATAAAATGTGTCCCCATCTACAATCTATCCGTAAAACTCAACATTGTGATAATTAAAGGAAAATTATTCAAGTTGTGATCAAAAAGGTGTTTAATTACGTCAAAATCTGAAAAAGTAGGTTGAGGACTTTAAGATTCCCCATTGGCAAAATTAAGAGATGACAAAAAAACCACCTTTTTTCAGACTGCCATTTGACCTTGACCTTTAACTCAGAGGGGTATGATATAAATTAAGTGTGAATGCACCTTGCTCTCAGCTATCTGGAGAGGGCAATCTTGTTCTGATCAGACAATCCTGAGTCGCGTTTTGGTGAAAATGTTAAAATGTCTATGATTGGGTCATTGCCTTAAATTTGGTGGGTTTTTTTTCTAAGTGGTGGTTTAGTACTCCGAGAGGGGTCTTAGAAACTCTGTGGTACCATTTAAAAATTGGGGGTGCTAATTATAAAAACAAACCGTACAACAGCAATAAGCCTTCCCCTATGGCCGATCCTGTAGTTTAATTACATTACTCTTATTCTAAAATGCTCATTAAGTAGATAACTGTACTATAATAAGCATTTATTAATCCTCTACGTGTCATTTCCACAAATGTATATATATATATATATATATATATATATATATATATATATATATATATATATATATATATATATATATATATATATATATATATATATATATATATATATATGAAGACCACAAGGGGAAAACCGGTGATGTCACTTTTTATAAATTTCAGGGTTATTGCAGCTGCCAATAGTTGGCAACATAAGGTTTCCTCTCACAATATTACTTTAACAAATAACCAGGGGTGTCACATAATTTATATGGTATAAAGTTTAGCCGTGCAATGAAAAAACAAGTGTTGTCAAAGCTGAACAAGTAGAAACCCAGAGTTGTCAGTACTTTACTCCTGGTTATGTCCCTTTCATTCATGTTAACTGTTCCACCATAATATTCAGAGTTGAGAAACTAAAAAATGAAAGGTTGTAAAACTTTCACAGCATAAACTCTGAGCACTACAATAGCCTATTTGGTTATATCATGGATCTATTATTTTTGATCACAGGTTTTGTGTTCTGCAAAGTATTAAAATTAAAATTTTCACTCAGATAAGATTGGCTTTCTGCATCATTCATGTTAACTGTTCCATCATAATATTCTGAGTTGAGAAACTAAGTTATAAAAGGTTGTAAAACTATCACAGCATAAATTCTGAGCACTACAATGGCCTATTTGGTTATATCATGGGCTCTGTTGTTGGTGCATATCGTGGTGCAAGCCTGGTCAAACCTTTATTGTGACTTTTATGGGACCCACGCCGTGGCTTAATGGTTAGCGAGTCCGAGTACCCATCCTCATTCGATGTACCCATCACCCAATCAACCTGCTTAGGTATATGAGGGAGTCACATGAGGCGACTTCGGCTATCGCGGGGGTGGTTTATCCTTGGTTTCCTCCCGGTTTTCCATCATATTAAGTAGTACGGAGTAAGAAATGGAGAATCCGTCGTCATATAAGCGAAATACCCTTGAGTATGGCGTTGAACACCAATCAAACAAAAAAACAATGACCGTTTAATGTTGAAAAAAATAATCTATGATCGCCAAAGTCATGTAATGTATGCTAATAACCAACAAGCATGAATTTGCAACACATCCTGGGTTAAAATTGCATGGCAATTATTAAACAAGGGAATAACCAGTGATGTCAGTTTGCAACATTGATTCGTTCTTTGCTCTTAAATTAAATAACACAGAAGCATGGCAAATGCGACATGCTTAATTTGATCGGCCAATGATCACTCTTCCTTTTGCTGGAAAAGAAAATTTATATGACAGTTATTAAACAGTCCACCAAAGTCTTGAAACTTTGTTTTTCAGTTTCTTCAAAATTGACTTATCCAGACATCTCTGGTTTTCCCCTTGTGGTCTATATATATATATATATATATATATATATATATATATATATATATATATATATATATATAGTCATTCGCTCCATACACACAGACCCGCTGGCCTCACTCACTCAACAATCAACATGTCTCCTTTCCGCTCTTCAACTCGCACTCCATCGCTGAACTCAGCCATCCTGCTCACTCCATCCCCTAACTACCTCGTGCTCCCACATCGTCCCTTACACTACAGCATGTTCTATTTAACACTACGTAGCTAAGCTACGTCCCCTCTACACACTCACAGTCTGTCACTGTCCTCAAATAATCAACAATCAATTTCCCCTCCTATATCTCAACTACAATCCCTCTAACTAATCCATTCCACGGGCCCCATGAGGACTTACCCCTGCCCCATGAAGCCGGTCAAACTATCACTAACCCATCCCCCTAACTAGTGTTATCCTGTGCCCAAGCTCGGGGGTCTTCCACCCCTTGCCTGGGAATCCTGTTCACCCGAAAGCGAGGCTTGCTTTTGTTCTCCATTTTTTTTTCACATGCGCAGCACCAGCGCGGCAACTCGCAGCTCGCGCACCTTGCACCTTGCCCGTGACGTCATGCAGCTGCTCGCGTACCTCCTCCCTCTTGGACGGCATCATCCGGCAGGGATTCACCCTCCTGCCGGATTCCAACCACACATGCAGCCATGACGTCACGCTGTGCATTGAAAGCAAACATCGCACTCCGAGGGGTTCCCCAGGCGAGCACATGTGCTCTGCCCGTCCGTAACCTGCGCAGGCCACATAGAGTTTCACACACGCGCCCGCCTGGAGAACCCATCCATTCCGAATCCATATCCAGCCTACCTTTTGTCCGTCGCGGGATCGGCAACATCTACCGCGTATGTTTCCGGACCGGGTTTCACCTGCGCAGGCGAGCACACGGCGGCCTCGTGCGCTGCACGGCCCGAACCTCGCGCTCGCTGCTGGGTAAACCTGGCGCGGTCCCCACAATAGCTACGGCCGCTACTCGGCCCTTGTCCATCTGTCGCCGTCGTCTCCGTCACACTCTCGCGCTCAAGTTCCATTCCACACACGCATTCCTGTGTGTCACGAGACTCGCACACCGCGCCATTACACTCACACCGGGAGACGAGGCTGCATGTTCGCGCATGCCCACAGTCATCTCCTTTAAACACAGCGATCTCACACACGCTGTCCCTCTCACACACCGTGCTTCTTTCACACACGGCGCGCTGGGAAGCACGCACTCCGGCACACTCGTGACCACACCACTCACACACGGGGGTGTACTCACACCTTTCACCACACACACCGGGACAATCACACTGGGGAATCGGGTCACCACCAGGGGTTCCGGGGCCTCCATACCCCCCAAGCTCCTCGTGCACCCGTCTACAGCACTCGCCCCCTCAACTCCGCTTGGCACGACCGAACCCACCTGGTCGTGAGTCACCTCAAGGGGGCATACTCCCTCCCCTCGTTCCTGGAGGAGGCTATCCAGCTGCTTGCACTGGGTCCCAACACGTTCCGCGAGCTCGCCCCCATTGTCCTCCACTACCTCCGTGTGTGTGCTCGTCTTTACCCCCATCTTCATCGTGTAGTCTCTCCTTTACCGTTCCCACCTCCCGCGTCTCTGTGACTTCCGTCATCTCTTTAATTATTACTGCCGTCGTCTTTATTTCTGTCACCTCGTGTCTCGTCCTACCCGTCTCCTGTGTCTCTGGCAAACCTTCTATTTCCTTTGTTGTCCCTGTTACTTCCCTCTTTTCCATTCTTGTTTGTGCCTCCTTTATTAGGGTAGGTCCTAACTGTTCCTTCATCCGACGAGTGGTGTCGATCAAGTACTGCATCACCGACATTGCTCCTCGTGGTGATATCACACGTTCCACCTTATTGCGCTGTTCCATTTCCTGGCTCCTTTTGAGCCGTTCCTCCTCTCGGAACTTTCTGAGTTCTTCGTTCTCCCTCCGGAGTTTTTCAATCTCCGTGGACGCCAATTCTGCTTTCTCCTCGAATTGGTTAACTTCAAATTCATGTTCTTTTTGTTGTCTCTCCCACTGTTCCTCTCGTTCTTCCCTCTCCAATCTCGTTGTCTCCTTCAATTGACTGATTTCTCCTTCCTGCTTCATTCCTTGCTCCTTCACTTTCTCCTCGTACTCCAACCTATTTTTTTCCTTTTGTCGTTCAGTTTCAAATTCATACTCTTTTTGTTTTCTATTCCACTGTCTCTCTTGTTCCTCATTCTGTAATCTCGTTATTTCCTTTAATTGGCCGATTTCCTTTTCCTGTCTTATTCGTTCTTGCATCTCATTGTTTAGTCTGGCCTTCGCTTCCAGCTGTTCGATCCTGTACAGTGTGGTTCCTTAACGTTTCATTCTCCGTTTTCGTTCTTCCTTCTCTCACCATTCTTAGCTCGTTTTGTAATTTCTTCTCTTTGTTTTGGTGTTCCTGTAACTCAGAAGCTTTCTTTTCTAATTCCTTTCTCATCTCCACACACTCCAACCTGTTTTTTTTCCTTTTGTCGTTCAGTTTCAAATTCATACTCCTTTTGTTTTCTACTCCACTGTCTTTCTTGTTCCTCATTCTGCAATCTCGCTTTGGCTTCCATCTGTTCGATCTGTACAGTGTGGTTCCTTAACGTTTCATTCTCCGTTCTCTCTCTTTCCTTTTTTAACGTCCTTAGCTCGTTTTGCAATTCCGTCTCTTTGTTTTCGTGTTCCAATAACTCAAACTTCTTTCCATTTTTCCTCACTCTCTTCATTCCTTTTCTTGCACATCTCATCCCTTTCCCTGCTCATCTCATCATACTTCAACCTTGCTTCTTCTTTAAATTGTTCCTTATCTTCCCGTTCTCTTTTTACCTTCTCTTCTCGGCTTTTTCTGTTCCATTTTCCTCTTCCTACCTCTCGCTCCAGATGTTCCTCTACTCTTTTTATTGCCAAATCGTGTCTCCATTTTTGCTATTCGAGCTCGGCCTTCCATTGTTTCTCCCATTGTTTCCGAAGCCCGCCAATGTCCGCCTGCCATGCCCACGTGGTTTGAAACGGTTGTGAAGAGCGCTCGCCTCATGTCGTGCCGTTCGTTGCGCCAAAAATAGCCGCTCGCTCCGTGCTGCGCTGAGGTGCGATCGTGCCGCCATTATGCGACTCCGTTTGCCGGGAAAGTCCGTGCTCAGTATATGGGGTTGAGCTCCCCCATTGATTAAAATTACAAGTACCGTCCCGGGCCATGGATTCTACATTACTACACATATCTAATCCACCCGGCACCCGTTCGCCTTGAAAAGCCATCTTGTTCCATGGAATAAATTATTTTTAAATCACTCGAATTTGGGGAACACGGAGGGTCGCTTCACTCACCCCTGATCCGGTTCCGTGAATTTAGTTGGAGACTGAGGTGGATTCGAATCCTACTCCTGACACCAGTGTTACGAATTCTGGTCCGCCAGGTGTGCGAGCGATTGCGTAACTCCAATCGCAACCGCATCGCCCACGGGACGGACAATTCAGTCGTGACCCTCCTGGAACTACCCCCAGGAGCCAGTCACGGGTGGGGGTTTAACCTCACCATGATCGTGCCAATTTCCCACCCACGCAGGATAGGGTTGCTCGCCAAATTCGACCTACCTAAGTACCTGCGCGAGTGGTCGACCGGGCGATCGTACCACGCCACAGGCCGACTCGGACACGAACCGCTTAAATGGTCCGTTCCGTGCTACAGTGATAACCGAGCGGTGTTATCGTCGACCTCGACGGATCAGATTCTGTTCTTTACCCTGGGTGTTCAAAACCCACTACTAATTTATTCCGCGATTCAAGATGGCACTTTCAATGGGGAAAGAGACGACGAACGGGATACATTTCACACAAGGGCATTTATTATAGCAAGCACATATATACAGGCAACAAGCAAAGTACTACTACCGACTACGATGATTTACAGTCACTTACACAGGTTTAGTTAACAGACGGTGCCACCAGTTGCACATGAAAAAAACCAAAGGAAAAACCCTCCTCACAGGCAAAGGGGTAGACGGGGTTCGTAAACCTTTATGCAGTGGGCCGTGGGTGACCGAATAGGCCCGCCAGACCGTGCTGGTTACCTGCCCCCTCGAGGGGCGACAGTCGGCGAGCCCTCTCCGGCACTCTCCTCTCGTGCGCGCCTCGGCCCGGGACCACTGCTCGCAACCCTCACGGCTTGGCACCCAGGAGAGACGAGCCTTCGACGATCCAGAGCCCACTTCGACGATCCAGAGCCCAACGAGTCCAAACACGACGATGCAGAGCCCGACGAATCCAAACACGACGATCCAGAGCCCGACAAATCCAAAAACGACGATCCAGGCAGGAAAGAGGAAGAATCCAACACGATGATCCAGGCAGGAGAGAGGAGAGCTCAAACACGACGTCCACCAAGAGTGCGAGCCCACATGCGGTCTGCCCTATATAGCGCGGGGCTCTGCCCTATCGCTCCACCCCATTTTTGGCTCCTCCTCTCCTCCAGACCTTTCGAGAAGCTCCTCAAAAAGGGGCATCTCCTCCTCACGGCCACCTCACACCCCGTATCCACCAATCGCCAGCGAGCTCTCGCGGCCTGTCCCGTCAGTCCCCATGCCGCAAAAAAGGCGGGAAAACTCACGGGGCCTTCGTTTGAAGTCTTCGGACGGTCCAAAATAACGATAGAACAGAAAAAGGGCTATCTCAAAGAGTGGCAGCCCGATGAATCACACGAAATCACTTTAAACAACGGTGGGGAACTATCTGCACATAAACTTAGCGTCATAACTGATGTAAGGACCCTTTATGGTGTATTGCGAATTTCCACAGCCATAACAATATATATATATATATACATACATACATACATACATACATACATACATACATATATGATGTTATAAATAGTGTGAACAAGCTTTGATGCATCACGGATGATGATGGTTGTGGTCAAGTTTCATCAAACTCCTTTATGTAGTTTCAGAGAAGAAGTTGCAAGTGTTTACGGACAGATGACGCATTATCCCATATGTTCGCTGGAACTACTTTCCAGGTGAGCTCAATATGAGGTTGAGGAATAATTGGAGGGAATGAGGTATAGGGAGGAGAGTTATACAGTTGCTTGTGAAACTTGCTTTGATAGAAGTTGCCATTGGCGGAAATGCTGAAAGACGTACAAGCTACAGTGAAGGGACATGAAAAAGAAAAACTTAAAGGAGAGGAGGAGCAACCATTAAAGTGGTGTTTGCTTTCTGACTCAGAAATTAGGTGTATTGATTTCACGTTGTCATATCGATGTCACACCAAGAGAAGCTGCAGTGCAGTGAGCCATCATGAAGCCGGAGTTGAGACCACCATCGAGTACAAGGAAGGCTGGCAAACTGCTCATTGCAGGGTTGACCATTCTCGCAATGCGTCGCTCACTTAGGGACGCCAACTCATGGACAGCAATAGCCAAGTAATCCAGGACCTGTTGTGCACACATCCTACAATTATACTTAAAACACACACACACATTAAAACAAAACTTTGTATATTTTTTTCTGAGGAATCGAAGAGAAAAGATTGAGGAAGGTGCTTTGGCTTCTTCAGGATTATCTCATAACTACTTTTTGAAGACATTATTTATTGAAGGTGTGATCGGAGGTTTGGATGAACCTGAAAGTAAGTATGTGGTTTAAGGGGTGGTCTTTGTTTTGGGGATCTCTTGGTACAGCCGTGCAGGGGTAGCGGTGTTCTACAATGCTCCCCGGATAGGGTCAACGATGGTGAGTCAGAACGGTCATTTTCACACTGCTCTCATAATAATAGTTCAGTTTCATATGACACTTACAAAATGGACTAAATCGGGGCTTATATCTCTGAGAGACAAAAACGAAAAAAAAAATTGTGTCAAATTTGCTAATCCATTTTTCTTTAGAAATGCATAAATAACAAAAATATGATCCGAAACAGTGTAACAGTGCACATGTTTAAATAAACAAATTGTTTTGTGAAACCTCCAGTGGTGGATTTACAACTTGGCAAGGATACAATTATGAAGTATTGTAACATCAGAGAGGAGGGATGGGCTAGAAATTGCGTATTCAAAATAAAGACCATTTACTGCACCGTAGTCCCAAGAAGGAAGCCAGCCATAACAATACACATACATACACGCACGCACATACATACATACGTACACGCACATACATACATCCACACACTACATACATATACACACATACATACTGTTGCGGTTCTCGGAACCGCATGCATCCAACAGACAGTGGTCCCAAGACGGTTATTCCATTATTATGCATGTAGATAGTCCCTTTCCTTTTGTCTAACGGGCCAACAAGGGACTGAGTTACGATGATCTCATAGCTAGGTTTGCTTACATCATTTTTTCTTCATTTCGTCTCTACTCTTCTTTTTGTCTGATTATTCCTGAGGTAAATCAGCCACGTGTGCCTTCGCTGTGAGGTGGGCCCTCACGAAGGCCAGCGTGTGCAGCGCCGCTGTGAGGAAATGACGGCGCACAGCCCTCGTTCCCAAGCGAGCCCGAAACCCAATGTGTGCAGCGAGTCATATAGTGCCCTTTGCAGTGCAGGATTATCAACTCGAGCTTCCGATGATCTGGGGAAGATTGCCGGTTGCTTTAAAAAGGCATACAAATGAATACCTCTTAAGAGGCTGCACGAATGGTGTTTTTTCACAACACAGATAAAGGCAAGGCCGATAAAGGCGACTCCACACCACGTTGGGCGGGATACGAGTCTGCGAGGTAGAAGCGGCTTGTTCCTTTTCAACCTCAATATCCGACATATTGGTGTTCGCACGGAGTCGTGCGAACGCGGGCGCTGGTCACACTGGCCACACTGGCCACTGTGTAGAATGTGCTCGAAGGCAGACACGTACGCCGCTCGCAAAACATGCATGGATTTATCCATAACGATGTACCTTCGGCCCTCGCTGGCAGCAGCGGATTCCCCACGGATGGTGAACGTCTTCTCGTCTCTACGGCCAGCGAAGCTGCGATCGAGCCGGGGAATGCACAGTGCGGGCCGTGTTGGCGCGCGCGTTGATCGGTGCTGGTCGGACGCCCGAGTGGGCTTGCGGGACCCTCGACCGGTTGCCAGGGCACGGCCTGGGGGTTTTTGCGGGACAATTCGCATGCCAATTTCGGTGTGGGCGATTCGTGTCATGTCGTGGGGTCGGAGCGAAATATGTTCGCTGTCTGGGATGACCTTGCCGGAAACGAAGTGAGGTGGTTTCTGGCCAAAGTGAGGGGTCGGGGCCAATCGGAGCGCCCAAATCAGGTGATGACGTTACGCTTTAGGGTGGCCCCTCCCCCCGCACTGAAGTCCTATAAAGGTCGGAGCAGTCCCTCCGCATTTTTCTCTTTCTCTTTTGCTCGCTCGCTCTGGCCTCACCCTAGTCTCTCGGCACGACCCGCCTCCTGCTGTATGGACTCTGCCTCCTCATCTCCGCCCACACGACGTCAACCCCACCCGCCTACCTGGTCCCGCCTACCACTCCGTCCACGCACCCTGGACTCCGCCCCTTCTCCACTCAGGCCCCTCCTTCCCGAACACGGTCTCCACACGCTCTGCTGAAGCCAGAGACGATGCGCTAGCTGTCGGGTGCCGCACTACGGAGCATCCCCCGGAAACGTATTGGTGGCGCGTCGTGCTATCAAGCACAAAGGTACCGAGAACATAGCCTCAACTCCTTTCCCTTCTCATTTCAATACTCCCTCTTCAATCGGGTTTTCTTTGTCTGTGTGTGTGCGTGTGCATGTGTCCTGGCACCTGTCTGCTCAAGTAAGACTGCAGAAGATCATTATTGTTATTATTATTATTGTTATTATTCTCGCGCTAAGTCTGCTCTGTGTCCCCTTTTGTAAGTTGCCTGTTTATTTGCTGCACCACACCTCTCTCCCCTATCTCTGCACAACACACGCCAATAAATCTTGATCGTGCCACATACCATTCCTCGCCCATTGTTAATAAATTATTATTAGGAATGTTCCCTGCTCGTTTTTGTCTTTTCCTCCATTAATCCAGCATGGTCCGAATCCTAGTCTTTCCGGGACTTTATTCCCAACGATCCATTCCTTTTAGCCGGTACGTCCTTGGCAGTGTCGCTGAGCTGCATCAGATCCGGAAAAGTGATCCGATCCGGTAGAGTGATCCGGTTTGGACAAGTCGTACCGAGGGCGTGTTCCCCGGTAATTAAACCACGTGATTAATTAGGTAACCCGATTAACCCATAGACGGGAGGACCCTAGGTCACGCGGTTGTGTTATTGGCGTCCACGGTCGGTTAAGCGACCCGCAGTGTCACGGAATTATCCGCCTGCAATGACCTACAATTCCGGGGAGTCTGGGGGAACCGAGATAGCTTCCCCCACCTTGTGGTCTTCTCACCCGACCCCCGGACCGCAACAATACATGTACGCACATGCATACATACACTCACGTACATACAAACATACACGCACATACATACATATACGCACATACATACATACATACACACACACATACATACTGTTACGGTTCAAGGAACCATATTCATACAAACATACAGTTGTCCCGAAGTTAGTTATGCCATTAAGTATATGTGCAGATAGAACCCCTCCTTGTGTGGAGTGGGAAAGCAAAAGGTGCGTTGCGATGTTTTTTTTTAGTTAGATTAATAAATCTTTATATCCCCTACTTCACGATCCACTGTCCACCTGCGTCTCCGGAGCCTCGTTGTTCAGAGGCAGAATCTTCACGTCTGCAGTTCCTTTTCGGCTTCCCCAAATGTTCCAATTCAATCTTGGTTGTACCACCGTCCACCTTCCTCAAACACGCGTGGAGTGGGCGGGCTTTCCCGGCCTGGCCGAAATCCCGCCCAGAAAGGGCGGACCCCATGAAGGCCCTGTCCAATCAGGGCGGACGGTGACGTCAGCTTCGCCAAGGCCCCTCCCCGACCTTGGGGATCTATAAATTACGACACCATCCTCAGGGTAGAGTGAGAGAGTTCGGTGGGTTCGTTGGCTGGTTGTAAAGAAAGAAGGAAGGTCGTTGGTTGAGTTGGTCCCTTGGTTGTTGGTTGAAGAAGGAAGGTCGTGATCACGGAGGGCCTGCCCATGTCTCGCCTCAGCGGCCCGTCTGTTGTGCTGGTCCGAGTACACCCGACCTTTACAGGGTCTCTCGTTTGGTCTTGTCTGCTACTCCGTTCTACCTTGGACTCCGTGCTCTCCACCCGGGCTCCATCGCAGACACGGTCTCCACACGTGCGGCTGTGGGCCAAACCGCACGACCTTTGTCGGGTGCCGCACCACAGAGCGTCCCTTCCCTCGGAATGTTCAGGTACCAATAGAACTGCGACCTCAGCTCCCTCCCTCTCTGGCTGCAAAAGTTCTTTGCCATTCAACGGGGGTTATTTTGTCTGAGTGTGCATCTGAGTGTGTGGTGCCTGTCCTTTAAGTGGAATTGTATAAGTTTTTGATCATTGCAATTCTTGCCTGAATTATTTTCGCGACAAGTCTGCTCTGTGTCCTCTTTTGTAAGTTGCTGTAAAATTGTCGCACTACTTCTCTCTTCTGTCCTCTGCATAACACACCAATAAACCTGTTCCTGTACCACATGAATTTCCTCGCTTAGTGTAAATAAATTATTGTAGAAATGTTCCCAGTTCGTTTTTGTCTTTTCCTTCATTGGTCCAGCATGATTCAGATCTGAGTTGAGCCGCGTCTTTATCCCCAATAATCTGTTCATTCTAGCCGGTACGTCCTTGGCAGTTCCGCTCGGCTGCATCCGATCTGGAGTTGGTAGTTTGTACTCTACCGTAGTTGGTAGAGTGATCCGGTTCGGTCAAGGCGTACTGAGGGCGTGGTTCCCCGGTCGTCTAAACTGCGTGGTTAATTAGTTAAACTGATTACACCTGGCAGGAAGACCCTACGCTACGCGGTTGTGGTATTTGCGTCCACGGTCGGTTAAGCGACCCGCCACGTCACGGAATTATCCTTGAGCGACGGCCTACAATTCCGGGAGTCTAGTGGGAGACGATGTAACTTCCCCCATCTCGTGGTAATTCTCACCACCGGACCCCGGCTCACAACAATACATATACACATACATACACACATACATACACCCATGCGCACGCGCACACACACACACACACACACACACACACGCACGCACGCACGCACGCACGCACACACACACATTATTTTGTACTGGTAAATACTTACAAAAGCTATTTTATTTGAAGTTATAACCTTAACTTATAAGCAATCGACTGATTTCCCAACTGCCCGGATCATCATCTGGACACCATTTTTCATCAAGATTTCGATCCTTTCAGCCCAGACCCTCTCCAAACGGCGGATCCACAATCCCGGTCGCAGGTCCACATCAGTAGATTACTCAACATTGGTGGACCCACAACTTCAAAGTTGTGTCGAGACAGTCAGTCAACACAGTAATGCAATATCGTTATTCAAACTTATTTATAGTATTACTACATTTGAGTAACTTTAATCATACACTACTTTACATGATAATATATAAAGCGATAAACACTTTACCTGATAGACATGTCCATTGCACAGCACCGTCATTTAACCATTGACTCAAAATGTCATTCAAATATTTAAACTGTCTTTAACAAACGATTTTAACATGCTGCACTGCGTGTCTAAAGGCCCTGTCACACCTTGACGTTTTAGCCAGCGTATGGCAAGGTATCAAAATGTATGTAAAACGTTGGCGTACGCTGAACTATTGATATTTTTTCAGTTTTTTAGTGTATTCATAACGAGTTGGACGTATGCATAACGTATTAGTATAGTGACGTACACAGAACGTTTCGATAAGTGATAGATAACTTATACCAACGAATGCTTAGCGTGTTGTCGGCGTTCACAACGTATGCCCAACGATAGTCTAAACGCCCTGTCACACCTTGACGAATTAGTCAGCGTATGCCGATTTATGAAAAATTTGTCTAAAACGCTGGTACACGTCGAATACGTTATGGGTACGTTTTGTATACGTTAAGAGCACACTGAAAAACACTGCCATACGTCGCAGTATGCTGGCTTTAAACGTTGTACTTTTGGGTTTTCCTCATTTTTTCATGCTTGAAATTTTACGACGTATGCTGGCATATGACTCACACGTTCCGCTACGCTGGCCATAAGTTGTAGGCACGTTATGCGATCGTTGACACACGTCGAAACACGTTACTTGTAAGTTACTCATAAGTCGAAACGCGTCGAGGTAATGTTTAGCGCACCCGAAACTTATTTCTAACCTATGAGTAACGTGCTTTGAACCTATGTGTAACTTATCTCCAATGCACATTGACGTATGTAGACCTATTTGATTGACGTCTTCCGGATGACCACAGAACTTACTGAACGTGTTTCTAACTTACAGCTACCGTATAATGCGGTTACGATTTAAATCGTTGAGCGGCAGCCTATTAATTATATTATAACTGCACTATAAATCGAAGTGTCAACATCACCATCATGCCGAAGAAAAAAACAAACAAACAAAAAAAAACAACAACTTGGCGTGTTTCGACTTATGAGTAACTTACAAGTAACGTGTGTCAACGATCGCGTAACGTGCCGACAACTTATGGCCAGCAGATGCGGAACGTGTGAGTCATACGCTGGCATACGTCGAAAAATTTTCAACATGTTAAAATTTGTCGACGAGCTCGGCGTACTACGATGTATACCAGCGTACTACAACGTATACCAGTGTGCTTCAACGTGCTCTTAACGTATACAAAACTTACCCATAGCGTATTCGACGTGTGCCAGCGTTTTAGACAAATTTTTCATACGTCGACATACGCTGGCTAAATCGTCAAGGTGTGACAGGGCCTTTAGCAACCACCAACAATTTTTTTTAATGCTCATTTATAATGTAATATATAAATAATATTTGTTTATTGAATTTTATTTTATTTTTATCTAAATAACTCCTTTATTTAACACATCTATTATGTATACCCTTGGTATACATAATATATTGTTGCGGGCCGGAGGTCGGGTGAAAAGACCACTTGGGGGCAAAGCTATCTCTGCTCCCACCAGACTCCCTGGAATTGTAGGCCGTTGCATACGGATAATTCCGTGACGCGGCGGGTCGCTTAACCGACCGTTGACGCCAATAACTCAACCGCGTGACCTCGGGTCCTCCCGTCTATGGGTTAACCGGGTTACCTAATTAATCACGTGATTTAATTACTGGGGAACATGCCTTCGGTACGCCTTGTCCAAACCGGATCACTCTACGGGACCGGATCACTTTACCGGATCGGATGCAGCCAAGCGACACTGCCAAGGACCTACCGGCTGAGAGGAATGGATCGTTGGGAATAAAGTCCCGGCTAAGCTAAGATTCGGACAATGCTGGACCAATGAAGGAAAAGACAAAAACGAGCAGGGAACATTTCTAATTATGATTTATTCACAAGCAGGTGAGGAAGGGTATGTGGTGCAATCAATAGATTTATTTGGGTGTGCAAGCAGAGCTGGGGAAGAAAGGTGTGGTGCGACATTAAACAAGCAACTTATGAAAGCGGACGCAGAGCAGACCTAACCCGAAAATAATAAAAACAATCTTCTGCAGGTTTACTTATATAGACAGATGCCAGGACACACACACACACACACACACACAGACACAGAAAACCTGATGAAGAGGAATTGAAGCGAGACAGGAGAGGAGTTGCGGCTATGGTCTCTCGGTACCTTTGTATAATTGATACGCGGTACCCGAACACGCTACCAATACATTTGGGGGGAATGCTCTGTGGTGCGGTACCTCCCTGACAGCTGGCGCGTCGTCTCTTGCTTCGGGCAGTTCGCGTCGAGACCGAGGGCATGAAGGAGGGGCTTGAGTTGGGAGGGTGGTGTCCAGAGCGAGTGTACGGAGTGGTAGGCGGGACCAGGTGGGTGGGTGGAGTCGGCGTCGTGTTGGCGGAGAAGAGGAGGGGGAGTCAGTCCAGCGATGACGACAGAAGGCAGAGTTGAAGGAGAGAGAGAGAGAGAGAGAGAGAGAGAGAGAGAGAGAGAGAGAGAGAGAGAGAGAGAGAGAGAGAGAGAGAGAGAGAGAGAGAGAGAGAGAGAGAGAGAGAGAGAGAGAGAGAGAGAGAGAGAGAGAGAGAGAGAGAGAGAGAGAGAGAGAGAGAGAGAGAGAGAGAGAGAGAGAGAGAGAGAGAGAGAGAGAGAGAGAGAGAGAGAGAGAGAGAGAGAGAGAGAGAGAGAGAGAGAGAGAGAGAGAGAGAGAGAGAGAGAGAGAGAGAGAGAGAGAGAGAGAGAGAGAGAGAGAGAGAGAGAGAGAGAGAGAGAGAGAGAGAGAGAGAGAGAGAGAGAGAGAGAGAGAGAGAGAGAGAGAGAGAGAGAGAGAGAGAGAGAGAGAGAGAGAGAGAGAGAGAGAGAGAGAGAGAGAGAGAGAGAGAGAGAGAGAGAGAGAGAGAGAGAGAGAGAGAGAGAGAGAGAGAGAGAGAGAGAGAGAGAGAGAGAGAGAGAGAGAGAGAGAGAGAGAGAGAGAGAGAGAGAGAGAGAGAGAGAGAGAGAGAGAGAGAGAGAGAGAGAGAGAGAGAGAGAGAGAGAGAGAGAGAGAGAGAGAGAGAGAGAGAGAGAGAGAGAGAGAGAGAGAGAGAGAGAGAGAGAGAGAGAGAGAGAGAGAGAGAGAGAGAGAGAGAGACTTTGCTCGGACCTTTATAGGCCATGTGGCTCAGGGCAGGGGGCCACACCGAAGCGTTGCGTCGTCACCCGAATCGGGCGCTCTAATTGGCCCCGATTCCCTGCGCGGCCCGGCCGCGATGGCCGGAAACCACAACATTCCATTTCCGGCAAGATTACCCCACGCCGCAAAAATGTCTTTCTCCGACCTCACGACATGATAGGAATCGCCCACACGGAACTCCGCGCCATAAATCACCCTGCAAAAACCCGAGGCCATGCCCTGATGACCAGCCGAGGGCAGCGTCAGTCCCACATGCCCGCCCGGGCGCCCCCGACCAGTGCTGGCCAACGCGCCCGCTCCGTGTGCGCCACGTGGCCCGAGCTGCACAACATGCCTCCGCCCGATCGCAGCCCCGCTGGCCCCAGGGTCGAGAATACGCTCGCCGTCCGCGACCGCCAGCGGGGACTGAAGGTACGATGTTATGGCGAACCCATGCACAGACAGTAAGATGTGTCCATTTGTGCCCTGCTCTGTACGATAACAAAGTTTCGCGAGTGGCGCACGGGTCTACCTTTGAGAGCATGTTCCGTACAACATCTTCCGTTCTGATCCGCCATTACGCACGTGGCCAGCGCTCGCCCGATTCTGCTATCGTGCGTGTGGGATGAAAGCCGATCAATATAATTAGTCCAGAAATGGGTTGAAAGGAATGCGCCACTTGCGCCTTGCACACTCGCATCCCGCCCAACGTGGCGTGGTTGTCGTTTTATTATTATTGGCCTCGATTGAGGGATTGCTTGAGGACGGGAGCTCTGTGATGTCGATGCTCATGTGCTGTTTGAGCACCCTTTCTAAGGTGCTGTTTCTTCCATCTCCTCGGTACGTGTTCCGTGCAGCGTGGGCGTCGTGTTCAGTGCGTTTCCTGTCCATTGGGTGGAAATTACCGCTGCGCGTGCGTTTGGCAGGCTGTGTCCTCTGCAGAGGTGTGGGGGTGCAATGCCTGCCTGGCCTTTGCTGAAGACCCATCTCACAGCGAAGGGCACACGTGGCTCAGATTTACCTCAGGAATAATCAGAAAAGAAGAGTAGGAATGAAGTTAGAAATGAAATGAAGAAGGAGTGATGTAAGCAAACCTAGCTATGAGATCCTCGCAATGCACGCCCCTGTTGTCCCGCTAGACAAAAAGGAAGGGACTTAACTATCTCCACGAATATTAATGGAATAACTGTCTTGGGACCACTATCTGTTGGATGCATGCAGTTCCGAGAACCACAAGAATATTATTTAATACATCAATTATTTTTATTTTGCTTGAGGTTTACAAAATAAAAAAATGCATTTTTTAAAACTAATAATATGAATTAAAGAATTTACCTCATAAATAATTAATTCATTATTATTATGATTATTGTTGTAATGCAATGCAATAGTAACTTGTTTCCATGAAAACCAACCAAACCTAAATAAAAGGTCATGATGGAGTCGAAAGACATTCTCACAAGACCTGATCAAACAATCGGCCAAATATCCTCTGTTTGACATGATGGGAAGAAAAAAACAAAAACCTTTTTTATTTTTGTATACACTGGCGAGGCTCGTATGAGAGATAACCCACAGACACGCACAACAAGTGTTACAGGAGACAAGAGGACTGGGAGAGGGAAAGAAAAAACAGTGGGGAACAGAGACATGAGGAGATCTGTGGAAGGGGAGAGGGATGGGATGGGGTATGCAGGGTAAACAAGATGGACACTACAAGGACTTTCAGGAAGGAAAGCAGGGATTTGAAGGAGGTGGGTTTGGTGTGGATTAGCGGGGGGGGGGGGGCTCGAAAAGATCGTGGTTTTGGATGGGTGAAGATACGAGATGGTGGTGAACAACTGTTTTGAAGACCTGGAGGGAAGAATGGGATTGAAGAGAGTGTGGAAGTTTGTTCCAAAGATGGGGAAAAAAGAGGAATGAAAGAGTGAAGGTGAGCAGTCATTCTTGATTTTGGTGGTTTTACCTGAAACGGGTTGCTGGGGGATCTTGAACGCCCTGTGGAGATATGGGGGTGTGGGGGATATATCTCAGACAGAGGAGGGGGGCGAGGCTGGAGAGGAGATGGTAAAAGACAGAAAGACCACCGACTTGCCTGTGGTGAGAGAGTGAGAGACCCAAAGACTCAGCCTAATCGCGGGAGATACCAATGATCCCAAATGCCTTGGTTTCCACAGCGTGAAGCTGAGAAAGGTGAGAGGCAGGAGCAACAGCCCAAAGGGGATAGCATTACTCCATCAGGCTGTGGACGAAAGCTTTGTATGTGGTCAGGAGCTCAGGTGGGCCGAGTAAGGACTTTGCACGACGGAGGATGCTTAGTCGGCACCTGGCTTTGGAGGCCAGCTTGGAAATGTGGCTTTCCCAGGAAAGATCATGGCAGACAGTGAGACCCAGAAGTTTGAATGAAGAACTTCTTCAAGGGGATTGTTGAGAAAGTAGATGGTGTTTGGGGGGGGGGTGTTCCAGACGGTCCTTTCGGAGAGACATAGTGATGAAAGTGAGATATGTCATGGTTGAAAGACATGTTCCACGTATTGGACCAGCTTATGATTTTATCCAGATCTGCAGGGAGTGAAAAGGCTGCTGCTTGCCGGTCTGAGGGATGACAGATGGTACGGCAGAGGGTGGAGTCATCAGCAAAGAAATGAAGAGGATTTTCCAGAGAGTCAAGCTGAGCAACATGTGAGGCAGGGGAGCCAGCCGAGAGAGGAAAGTAATACTCCATCAAGCTGCAGATGAAGGCCTTGTCAGTGGATAGGGGTTCAGGTGTGCCAATGAAGGACTTTGTATGATTGAGGATGCTCAGTCGGCGGCTGACTTTGGAAGCCAATTTTGAAAAGTGGTTTGCCCAAGAAAGATCATGGCTAAAGGTGAGACCCAGGAGGTTGAATGACTGAATTTCCTCAACAGG
Source organism: Eptatretus burgeri (assembly GCF_056783735.1). Taxonomy (NCBI): domain Eukaryota; kingdom Metazoa; phylum Chordata; class Myxini; order Myxiniformes; family Myxinidae; genus Eptatretus; species Eptatretus burgeri. Next base: position 37,369,540 of record NC_140978.1, on the reverse strand, counting down.
ATTGTTAAGAAAGTAGAAAGGAGGGTTTGTCAGATGGTCCTTTCAGAGATAGATAGTGAGAGTGTGGGATTTGTCAGGATTGAAAGACATATTGCGAATGTTTGACCATCTTGTGATTTTTTTTTTATTATTATTTTTTTTTTTAATGGTCTGAAGAGAGGACAGAGGCTTTGGGTGGAGTTGTCAACAAATAGATAGAAGATTTTCCAGAGAATCAGAGAGATCATTGATGAAGTGCTTGGATTTAGACTAGAATCTTGTGTATTAAAGAGGGTCACATTAGGGTAAGATTGTCTTGTTTAATGTACATTATAGGAAGGGTGATCCTTCGTACAATAATATTAGAGGGGGCTGAAGGTGAACGACTTGGATTACAGAAGGTTTTACAGACAAGGGAGAGGTCAAGTGAGGGACCTAGTGAGAAGGGTTTGTTACATTGGACCACCGACAGAGACAAATGTGTAGGGGCTGCAGATGGCCAATCAAGGCTGTTTGTCCGCTGTTACCATGCAAGGGCGTCCAATGGGTTTGGGTGTGACTTGGGGGGAGTGAGAAAGTGAAAGAAGAGACAGAGTGGGATTTTTCGCGAAGGAAGGGTGAAGTAATTCGGTCGCTCTCTCTCCATCTCCGACACACACACACACACACACACACACACACACACACACACACACACACACACACACACACACACACACACACACACACACACACACACACACACAACCAAATGCCTCAAATATCGCTGGAAGGCTTGACCATCAGCTCAGCGCTGGTATTAATTGGCACTGATGTGACTGTTATTATACCTTTGCTGGATATTCGCCATGAAAGTTTCCTCCAGAAATAATCTCTCCACGTTCTTGGAAGACTATCTGCAAAAGAAAAGTCCAAAAAATTAGTCGGTGGAAATGCACTTCCGGGGTATCGTGATGAAAATCACTTCTGTGATATCATGGGCAGCAAGACTGAAGGAAGTTAAACACAGGAGGAGGCCATCAGGCCCATCATGCCCCACGCATTTCTGTCAATGTCCATGTACCCCATCTATCCTCATTGCCTCTAGATGCCAATCTAATTCCAGTGTAAATTTATCTTCCATTTATGCTGCTATTACCTTTACAGGGAGACCATTCCATGCATTAACTACTGTCTGAATGAAAGATCCTTGCCTTATAATGCCATCATAATTCTCATCTTCTTCCCTCTGAAGCTCTGCCCGCTGATCCTATCACTGTCCATTCTTTCCACACTTATTCCCTCTATACCCTTCATTAAACATCTCCATCAGATCTCCTCATAATCACCACCTTTTTAAGGTAGAAAGAACAGCCTCTTTCAGCTGGTCCTCAAAGGTGAATCTACCTCGGCATGGGATCATTTTAGTAGTTCTCCACCGAACCCTCTCTCTGGCAGCTCTGTCCCTCCTTCCTCAGATATGGTGACCAAAGACAAACACAATATTTGAGATGAGGCCTTACTAAATTCCTATCCAGTGTTAACACTACCTCTTCATTTATAATTCATCCCCCTGAGAATACAACGTAAAACCATATTAGTTTTAACTGTAACTGCTTGGCACTGGCTATGTTTCCTGAAATCAATTGTGATATGTTGTCGTTTGTGTGATTTGTGTTGCGGCACTTCCACAATCCTGAAATCATGTAGAAAATGAAAAGGAAACCACATCCTAGGATCAGCTTCTTACTCACCGCAGTCAGGGTGGTGGCCTTGTAGTCTTCTATTAGCTCTATTCTGGTCTTCAGCCTCCCACCATCTCTCTTCTTAACCCAACACCCCCCTGCCCCCCCCCCATTCATTTCCACATCACACTCATTCTACCAGAAACCCTTAATTGTCTTCCTCAAGCTTTTCATTTTTATTCTTTCCTCCATGTAGGTATTAAAGTTTTCTACCCATTATTCTTCACCCAGTGAGACCATATTCCTGTTTCAGATACACTCTGAAGTGCATTTGTATATTCTTGCCCACCTTCCCCCCCCCTCCCCGTTTATCCATTGTATTTCTGTTGGCCTTTTATTCCCCCTTTTTCTGCTATTCCATAAGCCTCCCAATCTACATGTAAAAATACATATTTTAATGTAAACGATTTCTTGGATAATCCAATCATTTTACAAAGTTCCTCCCACAGCCAAAGGCATCACACACAAATATCTGTGTTGAATCTCCACAAAATCTGAGCTAGTGTGCGCAAGGGTCTTTGCTGAGCCTGATGATGTAACATGAACATGTGACCGGCGTGTCAAAATATATTTTAAATTTGAGTGATGTACTTGGGTGCAAAACGTTCATGTTAGCAGATTTTATAATGTAAACATTTTAATCATCAGTCAATAAGGTGAAAATGTGACTGCAGTATGCATTTGAAGCAGTGGGCAATGTGAGATGTGGAAAACATTGCTGTGTTCAATCAAAATGTCATCATACAGGGTTGTCTGTAGCACTGTTCATTTCAGTTTGGATGATGCTTCGTACAAATTGAATCGTATCATGCACTATCCCGTGCACCTGCAAAAGAAAAGAAAGGCTTGTTTAAAAGCCGAGATAGTCAAGGTAAAAAGGACAGCAAGAAAAAAAAAACAGAAAAACTAGAACGGCACTCGGAGGAGCTCATACCTCCGCCAGGTTGAACAGTTTACGTTTTGTATCCCAACGATAGGCTGGATCTGCATCCTGACCTTAATGAAAATCAAATTGGCTTGTTCTGGTCATATACACAACTCATCCACAACATTTTGTAACAACACGTTATATTTTGTTTTTGGTCCTGTCGGTCAGTGGTGAAGAATCACTTATAGATTGGGCTGATAGGATGGCCTCGAGGTACGCACCCTCGTCTCTAGCCTGGGTTCGAACCTTGACCCAGCTATAAACTGTCATCCTGGTGTTTCACAGGCAGGATGATTAATCAATGTGTGTTCCGTCCTTCGGACGGATTTAAACGGGCATGTCCCGTCTGCCAGCATTTGTTGGTGGAGGTTAAAGATCCCTCGGTGTACTTTGCAAAAAGTAGGCGAGCTATTGCTGGCACCATGAACAAATTACAAATTCCTGCTCTAACCAGCAGAGGGTATTGCATCAGTGGCACAGCTGCACTCTCAGCCAATGATGCCACCCTGCAGCCTTGTGCTGCATACGAACGAAGAAGAGCTTTCAAAATTCTAGTACGTATGTGGATCATGATCTTCACCAAAATCGCATCAATTCGTCCTGGTCTGGTCATACACTCAATCTGTCCACCAAGTTTTGTCTGAATCCGTCCATAACTTTTTGAGATATCCTGCTCACAGACAGACAAACAGACCAGACAGGGGTGAAAACATAACCTTCGGTGGTGGAGGTAATCTCTGTCATAATATTATGAACTCACTAATTCCTGGATGTTGAGTGAATCAAATTCCTTCTTTTATACAATTAGTAGAAAGGAATATTATGATTTCTGGTCAAGAAATATCAGAACATGGGAATTGAATGAAAAGACAAAAAGATAATTCTGGAGGAGAATGTGGATTAGCTCAGGTTGAAGCTTTGCTTATGTACTTCTGAAGCTGGAATGAAAATGAAAATCCAAGTTAAATGAGACAAATGAACAAAACACAACTGTAAAATAATAGACTATTTTAAAAAGGGGGAAAAAGGGTTAATAAAGTTGTTTATGATCGAGAACAAGACAAGGTGAAATGTCATCTGAGAATAACATTCAGAGTTATGCTAAAGCCTACCTGGGGGCAGCACCTGACAGTGTAAGGATCTTGCACTCGATCACAGTCACGGTGACTTTCTGCAGATAGAATGCAATCATCACCACACAATAATCCTAACCCTCTCAACCACTTTCTTTCAATTCATTGACTTCGTATCATCGCACCGCTGTCTGCCATTGGTGAGCACACTCTAATGCTACATCATTAGCCTGTGCCAGATCCGGGCATACACGTCCCATGCAGCATGTCACAGATCAAGAGATGTTCTATGGTCTGAGGGCCAAGGCCTGTAACCCATCTCAACATGCTTGATTTTCATCTCCCCATACCCACCCGTAGTCTGATCAGGCTATGCCAGGTTATTCGTGGTAGGTCGGCACCTGATGGGAGCTTGTCTAATAGCTTCAGTCATATGATGAGACTGGTAAGTGGTTTCAGTAAATTGAGACATTGTTAGTGAGACTTACCTTCTTTGTTGTACACTTCAATGAGTACTCTGGAAGCACTTCACTCATTTAACTTGTGAGTATATTTATTCTTCCCTTTTTCACATGACCTGCTTCTGCCGTAAGGACCTCAAATATCATTCATAGATAGTAGGGGATTTTGTTCACAATACATCTTTGGCACATCTTTTCATCAAAGTGTAATATTATTGAGTGCCTCGAATTCTTACCCTTGAAGATGGAAATGAGTCCATGTTACTCTACACTCCACTCCCATCTCCAATAGTTACCAATGGTTGCATCTTTAAAGGGACATGATTTAATGGGATGCAGATTTGGAAGGTTCTGTCTATTTCATGTGCAGGCCAGAGTCTAGACTGGGTTTGAATCTCGGTCCAGCTATAAACTGTCATTCCGGTGTTTTGCAGGCAAGGTGAGGCATCAATGTGTGTGCCACAAATTTCTTCTTTTCATTCCATTTACAATTTCTCTACCCTTACCTGTCGAACTTCCAACATTACATGTACCAAACATAGTGTCATGCCCTCTCACCTGCGGATTGCACTCGAGGACCCCTTGCCCATTTATCACAGTATTCAGGGAAACCTGCTGAATGTAGCTGACAGGGAAAGTTCTAGCCATGTCACAACATCAAAATCTGAAATTAATTTAAATTTCTTCACAGCAAAATATTTTACAGCTGGTTACCTTGCCTGATGGGAGGCACAGTTATAAGTGATGGGCCTAACTTTGATCAACCACAGACTCACCCACAATGCAGCAAAGGTGTTTTGAATTTTACATTTGGACTCTTCTCCAAATTGACATTTGAGTGAAGAGTTTTTCTCCTGAACCTCATAAACCACATAAGGATATCATCTTACCAGATTTTATACACTCAGAGGCCATCAGGCAGGTTATCAAAAAGATGTTTTCAGCACAACTTTCTGAAAGAGTATCACTCACCTGAAATTTGGGATGGGTATTGCTCAGAATGCAGTAAATGGCGCATTCTTGTGGCCACTTCCTGCTGCCCGAAATGGGGTCTCACCTTATGGACATCTGCAAATAAGTCAAGAAGAATCCTTGTCAAGATCGTTCATTGTCATTCTGGAACTCAAATTTGGGGAAGTGTGATATCTCAAAAATACCTTCAGTGGCACTGATGGTGTAACTTCATCAGTGCACAGTCCATCATTGTTCTACAGACCCTCCCCTAAGTGAGACTGCATGAATGGTAAAGACTGGGTTAGCATCATAGACAATGAAAAGAATGAATGATTGAACTGATGGGGTATGAAGCACAGGCATAACGTGCCAAATGGCCTTCATCTGTGTCAAAGTTTCTTGTAATTCCTTGTACTCAGGACTAATCTCGGATACAACAGACAGGTGTGCGATGCACCGGCGTGTTCCACTCCTTCCCAAATCCAATCCAAGTAATTAATGTTGAAAATGATGACGTTTATGTTGATGGCACACTCACCAGTAAGGTCACTGCAATGATATCAGTTTTTTCAATTGCCTTTACAAACACTGAATCCAAGAAACTTTAGATGACAACAATAAAGTCGTTCTTCTCAGCTGTAGATTCTCGAGATAAAGTGGGAAAGAGTTTGTGTTGTGTATTTTATGGGTTTTTTTCCAAATGCTGCATACAAATTGCAGTATAGCTCATACATAAGATGTGCAGGGGTTAACTTGAATGTGTGAGGATCTAATTATTAGTCGTCTTAATGTATAAAACAAAGCGGTGCACAGTATGTATGTCTATATGTCTGGTAACTACTCCGAGACCCTTGGGCCGATCGACACCAAAATTGCAGTGTGTACTCAAGGGGGGTCCCCACTTCGGTTTTCCACAAAATATATCATCAAAATAATACTCGAAAATGTTTAATTTTTCGGATTTCTAATCGGTGTTGTTATGAAGGTTATTTCTCCATTGTGGCAGACCAATGGGCCGAGAATGACATTCACTCTCGGAGGGCTAGTGGGTACCGCCGCAGCAGTGTTTTATAATATTCTGTTCTAATTTATTTTCATTCATTATCCATTGAAATCCAGTCGATAAATCATTATCTATTTAAATTGAGGAGATCCAGTTTGCATTAAACAGCATGAAAAGAGTTAGACAAAGACGAAATTGTTTTTGTATTCCTGGAGAAGACGAAATTGTTAAAAAAAAAATTGTATTCTTTATCTCCAGGGTTAAAGGCTCTGAAAGGGGCTGCAACAAAAATTATGCACACATATGCGACAACACCGAACAGACACCTGGTCACTCAGCTTGTGGGAAATTGTGTAAGAGCATGAATGTAAGGAACAACAGCAACAACAAAAATCACAACTTGTGTCTGTGAAACAACACCATTGGTTTCATTAAAAAAAATACTGAGATTCACTTTATGAACAATATGAGAGGGAATGTTAACTGAAGGATGATTTTAATGCAATGTACCGGCATTCAACGCCCGTGTACTTCCCTTAAGCACATCCAGGGTGAGGGCAGCAACCACATCCGCCTGTCGTGCTATCGCGTTTGCCCTGACCACGGCCTCTGCTCCCAATGCTGTGATCAGTTGAGTGCCGTTAATAAGGGCCAAACCCTGTAAGAAGAACAGTCATTATGATTAAATTATGGAACATGGAAAACATTCCATGAATGCTCAGATTGTGTATGAAAGACTAATGTCCCATTTTGGTAAGAAACATTAAACACATCTTCTGGAAAGGCAGAGTGTGGTTTATGCTTTTCATTCATACAACTTCAGTTGTCTCCCTTTCTTTTTGCCAAATTTTCCAATTATTTCTCCCTCCGTGCATAAGTATTTTTTGTGATGGTATCAAATAGCATTCAGGTTTCCCTGTAAGCAATGCATTGTCACATATTTGGTCTTCCTGATGGAATGATTATGCCTGAATCCAGAAACATGTGCTCAAGATTTAAAGCTTTAACATACTGGCTTGAACCACACATAGCGGTGGTTGTGATGGTTAATTCTTTGAGATTTTCTATTTCTCTCACTGTCAAGATTATATATACAGATTCACTGGATGAACAACATGAGAGGGAATATTTACACCAATTTCACTGGAATCGTTACCGTGAACCCTTGTGCCATGCCATAATTTGCTGCAACAGTTCTGAGTTCATGATCACTATTTCAGTGAGGAGGTATTATTTGGTATTTAAGATGACAATGTAAGTTTGCCAGCTCAACTATTTTGGAAGAGTCCACTCCATGCTGATGAAGGCCAATGAGCCAGAAATACATCCGTGGATAGATTCTCTTTTCAAGGGGTGAACAGGCATTGATAAAAATGGTTTGATACCGCAGGTAGCATTGTAACAGCTAACACAATGCTCGTTTACACTTAGGCAGTGTGCGTCTTTCACGAACTTCAACTAAAACCCAGGAATAGCCATTTAACTGTTTATACTTATACATATATACATATACATATACATATACATATATATATACATATATATATATACATATACATATATATATATATACATATACATATACATATACATATACATATACATATACATATACATATACATATACATATACATATATATATATATATATATATATATATATATATATATATATATATATATATATATATATATATATATATATATATATATATATATATATATATATATATATATACATACATATACATATATATGAATGCACACACGCATATATCAACCATACACCTGGCTGTAATGGTGAGCATCGCCGTGGATTATGTCTCACACGGTAAAACTGCATAATCCAAAAAGAACAACCGTAGGTCTACCACCCAGACGATTGTTCCTGCGAATGCAAACCAATCAACCAGAAGGCAAATGGTGTAATAGGCGGGAAAATCGAAACATGTGGAGTGTGATGAGCACTCCCTCGATCTCCAATGGACATAAAGTCCAACATAATTTGCGGCGATGCTCACCATAACAGTCAGGAGGTGCGTCTGATGTATAAATGACGAATGTGGGCTTTATTAGTACGCTGTCTTGATGAGGGCAAATAAGGTCAAAATCTGGATAGGTGGCTCTGTTTGATGTTTAACTGATGTTGACCATGTACCCTTCGTCTGTTTGACAGAGTCGCTGGGCCGAGGCCCCTGGGTTGGAGGTGATGCTTTGGTGTCGGACGATGTCCAAATTGGGATCGTCCAAATTGGGATCGGGGGAGTGCTCGTCACACTCCACATGTTTTGATATATATATATATATATATATATATATATATATATATATATATATATATATATATATATATATATATATATATATATATATATTTTTTTTTTTTTGTTATGGCTGTGGAAATTTGCATTATACCATAAAGGGCCCTCAGGTGAGATATCTTCATAGGTATATGTGTAGTTAGCCCAAACCTGTTGTCTAGAGGGAATTTATGTGATCCATTTGGGCTGTGATCCTCCAGTTAGCCATTTTTCTGTTCTATCTTTTATTTCAAACAAATAGCATCTCAACAACCACGCCATCCCCATCACAGCGCCAACCACACTGCAACCACGACACCTCCACCATCTACGCTACCACATCTTCGCCACTACGTCCGCTTCCGAACGGCAAACAAAGGCGCCAAGGAGGGAACTGCGAGGATGCGCAGGTTTCCCCGCCTGTTTCTCCCGTTTGACTTCCCGCCGCTTTGGAGTGGAGGAGGGGCGATGCAGGTCAAAGGTCAGAGGTCATGTGAAGGAGGGGTCTCATTTTGGGGGAATAATTCTCTGGCCCAGAGCCAAAAACTGACTCCCCCGGCCCTCGCACGGGGCGGGGTGGAGGGAAAGCGTGAGGGAACGCCCTTTTCGGGAACCCTCTCGAAGGAAGGTGGAGCCGAGAACAGGGCGGGGCGAAGGGCGGAGCCCCGCGCTATAAAAGACGGACATGGGCGGGGCGCTCTTAAGCCTCTTCCTCTTCCGCCTCTTCCTCTTCCGCCTCTTCCTCTTCCGCCTCTTCCTCTTCGTCTTGGCTGGTGGTCTGGTTGGTCTTCGGTTGGTTTTTGTGGAGAGTTGGTCTTCGGGAAGAGCTCCTGCGCCCGCGGCTTGGCGAGTGGCCCTGTCACGAAGGCACGAACGGGAGACTCGGCTACGCCCGTTGTGAGGTGGACCTGCGCGTCCGGACGGGGAGTGCCGGAGAGGGTTCGCCGGCCGCGAAAGGGGTCGGGGCCAGGCGCGACCACGCTGACGGTCGTGGGAGAGGGACTCACCAGCCACAAAAGGGAAGTCGCGACTTTTCTTTCTTTTCTTTGGGGTTTTTGTGTAAATGTCCGTGGGTGGCGTCAGTCTGGCTGAAGTAGAACTGTGTGTTGCTGTGTGTCGGTCGTAGTCGGTTGTAGCTCTGCATTTGCTTTTGTTGCATGACTGTTTTATGTGCATTTTTGACTGTATGGCTGTATATACGTGCTTGTCTGTGTGTGTGAATAAAATGCTTGCTTGTTGAACTGTTCCCGCTCTGCTTCATCTCTTTTCCTTTTTTATTGACCCTCCATCTTGCATCACGTAAGGGGTTCGTAGTGGGTGCAACATCCCGGCAATTAATCGGAACCGTCAAGGCCGACGATAACACCGCTCGGTTATCACTGTAGCACGGAACGGACCGCTTAAGCGGATCGTGTCCGGAGTCGGCCTGTGGCGTGGTACGATCGCCCGGTCGACCATTCGCGCAGGTACTTAGGTAGATCGAATTTGGCGAGCAACCCTATCCTGCACGGGTGGGCAATTGGCACGATCGTGGTGAGGTTAAACCCCCACCCGTGACTGGCTCCCGGCGTTGTTCCGAGAGGGTCACGACAGAATTGTCCGTCCGGTGGGCGACGTGCCGCGATTCGAGTTACGTGGCTGTTCGCACGCCGGCGGGCGCGAATTAGCAACACTGGTGTCTGGAGTGGGATACCAACTCTCCCGTCTCCAACTAAATTCACGGGGAACGGAGCAGGGGTGTGCGAGGTGACCCCCCCCCCGTTCCCTCCAAATTAACCCCTTACGAGAAATAAGATGGAGTCTCAAGGCGAGCGGCTGCCAGGAGTATGAGAAATTGATGTGGGAGTGTTGGAATCCATGGCCCAGGATGGAGACCACGAGCAGGAAATGTTGGTTGTGCAGGAACACGAACTCCCCCAACTGAACCCAGAGCCCGAAATGGGTGCGGCGGCGGCCACGGTGTATGGCACCTCCCCTCCCCCTCTCCGCCAAATCCCCTCGATCCTTGCCGAATCGGCTCAGCCGAGTGCACTCGACATGGCGCAGTTATTTGCAATGCTGGTGGAAATGAATAACGCATTAAACAACAAGATGGATGGAAACGCACTCAAAATAAAAAAAAACAGAATGAAGGAGGAAATGAAGGAAATGCGGGGTGAGATGCAGAACATGGGCCGAACGGCCTGCGGGTGGGCACGGCGAGAATGTTGGCAATAACAGGGGAGCTCAAAATGGCGACGCCACGTGTGGGAGCGAACGAGCTGAGAGGGAGTGCAACGGTTGTCAGGCCCGCAATGGAGGCGGGTGAGGGCAAAATAATTTGGGGGACGTGTTGGGCGAGAAGCGTAAAGGTGACTGAGGAAGTGACGGTGACACAGAGGGAAAAACTAAATGGGGTGACCGAAACATGTGAGACGAGACACGAGGTGACGATGGAAAGAAGAAAAGAAATAATAGTTGAGACAAGGGAGATAACAAAGGAAGAGACGGAAATAATAGAGACGCGGAAGATAGAGGGTGAATTGGACGCGGTTAAAAACGATCACACACACACACGGAGTAAGTGGAGGATAATGGGGGTGAGCTGGCAGAATGTGTCGTGACCCGGTGCGAGCAGCTGGATGGCCTCCTTCGGGAACGGAGGGAGATGCTATTCTCCCTTGAAGCTGATCACGACCTGGTGAGTTCGGTCGTGCTTAGCGAGTTTGAGGGGACGGGTGCTGTGGACAGGTGCACGTGCAGCTTGGAGGGTATGGAGGCCCCGGAAACCCTTGGGGTGGCACAAATCCCCAGTGTGGTTGTCCCGGTGTGTGTGGTGCAAGGTGTGAGTGCGCCCCCGTGTGTGGAAGCGACCGTGTGTGTGAGTGGTGTGGTGGCGGAATGTGTGCTGCAACGCGCACATAGCGTGGGTGCAAGGGTGTGTGTGAGAGCGACCGGGTGTGTGACAGGAAGCCCGTGTATGAGTGAGACACCGCGCGTGAGTGTCACCAAGTGTGTGAGTGGTATGGTCCGTGTGAGGGAGACAGTGTGTGTGAGAGAGCGGTATGTGAGGGAGATGACGGTCGGCATGCGGGAGCACGCAGTCGCGTCTCCCGGTGTGAGTGTGATGGAGTGGATTGTGAGTGTCGTGACACGCATGTGTGCGTGGATTGAATGGCGACGACAACGGCGACAGAGGGACAAAAGCCGAGTCGCGGCCCCAGCTGTTTCGGGGACCGCGCCGGGTTCACCCAGCGGCGAGCGCGAGGTCCGTGCTGTGCAACGCACAAGGCCGCCACGTGCTCGCTTGCGGGAGTGAAGCCCGGTCCGGAAACGAGCGCGGTGAATGTTGCCGATCCCGCGACGGACAAAGTTTAGGCAGGTAAACGGATTTGGACCGGATGGGTTCTCCACGTGGGCGTGTGTGTTAAGCTCCAATGGGCAGAGCACATGTGTTCGCGTGGGGAACCCCACGAGACGTGAGGCTTGTGTTTTTTTTTATGCGCCGGGTGACGTCATGGCTGCGTGTATGGTTGGAATCCGGCAGGAGGGGGAATCCCTGCCGGATGGTACCGTCCAAGAGGTACGAGGGACGCGAACAGCTGCCATGACGTCACGCCAAAGGTGCGCGGCTGTGAATTGCCGCGCTGGTGCAGGTTGCGAGTTGCCGCGCTGGTGCTGCGCGGGAAAAAAAATAGCAAGCCTCGCTTTCGGGTGAACAGGATTCCCAGGCAAGGGGTGGAAGACCCCCTGGCCTGGGCACAGGATGACACTAGTTAGGGGGAAGGGTTAGCTTCGTTAGACCGGTCTCATGGGGCAGGGGTAAGTCCTCATGGGGCCCGTGGAATGGATTAGGTAGAGGGATGTTAGATGAGATTTAGGATGGGAGATGGGAATTATTTTGAGGACAGTGACAGACTGTGGATGTGTAGTGGGGACGTAGCTTAGCTACGTAGTGTAAAAAGGAACGTGCAGCAGTTTAAGGGACGACGTGGGAGCACGAGTTAGTTTGGGGATGTAGTGAGCAGAATGGCAGGATTCAGCGATGTGTGAGTTGTGAGTTGTTGGATTGAAACATGTGCTTGGTGAGTGAGTGAGGCCAGCGGGTCTGAGTGAATGGTGTGATTGTGGAATGCATGGTGCGATCAGTGATTGTGGGGAGGAGTGACTCCCGCCCAAGGGACCCTGGGGTCAGTGTAATGTGAGTTAGCTGCGTTAGTCAAATTGACAAAATGGAGGTCGTTTTGTTGTTGGTGGGAATGTCGGCTCGATACCCATTTGTAGGGGTGCAGGAGCCCTGTTGACGGGCTGGGAACGTGGCTGCGAAAGGTGAGTATCGCTGAGTGGGTACCCCGGGCACCGGGCTAGTTGGCCGCGGTAGGCCAAGGGCCCATGGAGGGCCGGGATAGCGTAGTGGGCACGGGTGCGCCCGCAGGATGCGGGGTCCCGGGGCGCCGTTAGCCGTGTGGGCAGTGCATTGGGCACGGGCACCCAGGAAAGGGGCCCAGGGCGCCAGCCTGCCACGTGAGCGTTTCAGGGGATCGCCAGAGAGGACACTCCCTGGTGTTTAGGGAGCTGGTAGGCTCAGAGGCAGTGTAGTGCCCGGGGGTGCCATCGTCGGAGAATCGGCAAAGGATAGTGCCTGCCAAGGGAGCCACGCGTCCCAGCCATGAGACCGTGTGAGGGCACGGAGAGAAAATTGGGAGGTGAGGCCCGAAATTGTGAGGACACCAACACAGGCGACGGGAATCTGGGTTTTTAGAACCAATAGCTTAAGCGAGAGGCGCTTGTTGAAAGCCCCAGGGTAGTTTAAAGGTTAATGGATAGGGTAGATTAGGAAGTGTACCCCTCCGCACCATCCATCCCTTCGCTCTCGTTGTGAGCCGCTGGACCCACTTTCGGTTAGATCGCTGAACTCCGAGGAGGCCATCCTGAGGCTTGAGTTGGGCCTCGACCCAGGACGCTCGCTCTCCCTTATTCCCCTCCAGGAAGGGAACGTAGGGGTTGGGAGTAGGCTTGGATACGATAGGTTCGCCAAACAGAGACATAAAGGGGGTTAGGAGACGAGTTCTAGTAGGGAGTAAAAAAGAAATGAAAATAAAAACAACAAAAAAATAAGTTTGGGCTAAATTGGGTTTTACAAATTAAGGGAGTGGGTATGGACAGTGACAGGCAAAGGCGATAGGTGGGAGGGAGACAGGTAGGTCTGAGCCCGCCTTTCGAGTGGCCAGCACCACCGCACTCCCTCCACCAACCTGCACTGCACGGCGAGAGGCCGGCCAACTTCGTCTGCGGCTGTGCTTCAAGGCCTGTGCCGGTCGGATCGTCCGCCGGCTGTGTTCGCCTGCAGCGGCCCTGTTCTGCCGGCTGTGCATGCCTGTTCACCTTTGCCATGCCCACTGCCCACATCATCAGTTTGCCCCCGTTCAATTTTGATTCCCCCTCCCCCCTGTTCATTACCATGTGCGCCAGGATTGTCGTTCAAGTTGCAAGAACTGTCTTGTTGGCAGCTACAACACGGCCTGCAGTGGCGGCCCGTGCGCCGGTTCACCGTTGACTTTTGTTTTGCTCCCTGCATAGTCCATTGATCCTTGGCCATGGTTAGTGTAAATTGTGTAAGTTAAGGTGTTAAGATGTACTGTAAATATGAGTGCGCCTCCGGCATGTCTGTCCTAGCGCCGGCAATTTTATTTAAGTCGTCTGTGTGAGTGGGTTTGTTTAGTTAGTTACTCAGCCCTCAGGTTATTTATTTTGGGGACACGAATACCATGAATGTCGCACTCAGGGATCCAAATAAAAGGTAAAACGTACTACACATGATGGCACACGAAAATTTGACGACTCGGGACGAGTCTGTAAAAAGGGGAGGGGGTAGTGTTACGGCTGTGGAAATTCGCATTACACCATAAAGGGCCCTCAGGTGAGATATCTTCATAGGTACATGTGTAGTTAGCCCAAACCCGTTGTCTTGAGGGAATTTATGTGATCCATTCGGGCTGCGATCCTCCAGTTAGCCATTTTTCTGTTCTATCTTTTATTTCAAACAAATAGCATTTCAACAACCACGCCAACCCCATCACAGCGCCAACCACACTGCAACCACGCCACCTCCACCATCTACGCTACCATATCTTCGCCACTATGTCCACTTCCGAACGGCAAACAAAGGCGCCAAGGAGGGAACTGCGAGGATGCGCAGGTTTCCCCGCCTGTTTCTCCCGTTTGACTTCCCCGCGCTTTGGAGTGGAGGAGGGGCGATGCAGGTCAAAGGTCAGAGGTCATATGAAGGAGGGGTCTCATTTTGGGAGAATAATTCTCTGGCCCAGAGCCAAAAACTGACTCCCCCGGCCCCCGCACAGGGCGGGGTGGAGGGAAAGCATGAGGGAACGCCCTTTTCGGGAACCCTCTCGAAGGAAGGTGGAGCCGAGAACAGGGCGGGGCGATGGGCGGAGCCCCGCACTATAAAAGATGGAAACGGGCGGGGCGCTCTTGAGCCTCTTCCTCTTGCGCCTCTTCCTTTTCTGCCTCTTCCTCTTCGTCTTGGCTGGTGGTCTGGTTGGTCTTCGGTTGGTTTTTGTGGAGAGTTGGTCTTCGGGAAGAGGTCCTGCGCCCGCGGCTTGGCGAGCGGCCCTGTCACGAAGGCACGGACTGGAGACTCGGCAGCGCCCATTGTGAGGTGGACCTGCGTGTCCGGACGGGGAGTGCCGGAGAGGGTTCGCCGGCCGTGAGAGACGTCGGGGCTAGGCGCGACCATGCTGACGGTCGTGGGAGAGGGACTCACCAGCCACAAAAGGAAAGTCGCGACTTCTTTCTTTCTTTTCTTTGGGGTTTTTGTGTAAATGTCCGTGGGTGGCGCCAGTCTGGCTGAAGTAGAACTGTGTAAATGTTGCCGTGTGTCGGTTGTAGCTCTGCATTTGCTTTTGTTGCATGACTGTTTTAACTTTTATATGTGCATTTTTGACTGCATGGCTGGATATACGTGCTTGTCTGTGTGTGAATAAAATGCTTGCTTGTTGAGCTGTTCCCGCTCTGCTTCGTCTCTTTTCCTTTTTTTATTGACCCTTCATCTTGCATCATGTAAGGGGTTCGTAGTGGGTGCAACATCCCAGTAATTAATCGGAACCGTCAAGGCCGACGATAACACCGCTCGGTTATCACTGTAGCATGGAACGGACCGCTTAAGCGGTTCGTGTCCGGAGTCTGCCTTTGGCATGGTACGATCGCCCGGTCGACCATTCACGCAGGTACTTAGGTAGATAAAATTTGGCGAGCAACCCTATCCTGCGCGGGTGGGCAATTGGCACGATCGTGGTGAGGTTAAACCCCCACCTGTGACTGGCTCCCGGCGTTGTTCCAAGAGGGTCACGACAGAATTGTCCGTCCGGTGGGCGACGTGCCGCGATTCGAGTTACCTGGCCGTTCGCACGCCGGCGGGCGCGAATTTGCAACAATATATATATATATATATATATATATATATATATATATATATATATATATATAACCTATTCCATTGACCAATCACAAAGCTGTGTTGTGTGACCTCATGACCATTGACCTGTTGCAAGCTTGTGTTAGCAGAGTATGTTAGAAAGGTGCATTGCATTTGTGATATCCTCGTTCCTTGTGTTGGTTACGTCCCACTTTTCTCTGTCCTCCTCCTGTCATCGGTGCCTTTTTGGTGTATTTGTTGTTGAGAGAACCATATGGCTGTGGTAAGGCTACTATCTCCTCTGTCAGAGGTGACCTTGTTTGCCCAGTGTGCCATGACTGCAGTATTCGCCTCCTGGCATGGTTCGTGGATGCCACCATAATGTTCACATTGGCTAGTGGGACACGTGCTTATCCCATGCTTGGCGATGGCAGACCTTGACGGGTGATTACACTCGAAGATCTTCTGATGTTATTTGATGTGCTGGCATTGGGTTCTTCCAGTCTCTCCTATGTATTCTGCACCGCAGCCACATGCAATAGTGTATACCACACCTGTGCAGTCATTCTTTTGTATTCTGTCTTTGATGCTGGTCGGTGCTCCTCTCAAGGTGTACAGGTCACCGTCTGTGCTGAATCTTCTGATGCGTTGTGTCTTTAAGTGTTAAATTCCCTTCTGGTTACACATTCATGAAGCTGCTTCACGGTCTAAAAATTTAAGAGCTTCCTCCGTGCTCTAATCCGGCGTTGTACCTTTTGGATAAGCCAGGTCATTTTTAAACTGGATTTGCTGTGCTCTTTGCTCTATAAGGACTCTGATCCTCAGAGAAAGAGAGCAAGAGATGATAACATTAACGGAGGCACGGAACAAGTCACGTAGCAATGATGTGATACAATATTGTCGTGCAACTTTTCCTTAAGTTAGTCCATTGGGAGGCAGCGAAAAATAAACCGCAAAGAAATGAGTGTGTGTGTTCTCTTTCTCTTTCTCTTTCTCTTTCTCTTTCTCTTTCTCTTTCTCTCTCTCGTGCTTTGCTGTGCTGAATACCCATGTTCACCGGATGGATTTGTTTTTGGTGTTCATTCCCTCACTTGCATCAAGAATGTGCAGCATTGTACCTTTGAGTATGAACGATAACAAGAACATTGAGCCTTAATGTAGCAATTTGCATTTCATGTAGTAATGGGACCTGTCTGTGCAGGTGTGAAAGCAGCTGTGTATTGGCACATGCAAAAGCAACGTACAAGTAAATCACCAAAATTCTCAATTTACTTTGGGCTTCATTCGAAACAATTCAACTTCAATACCTCTTTTGCGTGCAACTTCAGTGGCTTCAGACCATGCGCTTCAAGAACCTGCAAACCACTCAAAGTAATAACAGCAATAGTTTAGAGCAAAAGGGGTAATCTTAGATTAAAAGATTATAAAATGAACTGACCTATAGTTTTTTTTCATTGTTTAAAGATATGCCAGTTCGTATTGAGACAAAATGCAAATGACACTTCCTATGGTATTTTGTTTCGATGCAAGTTTTCAAGGCAGATTACTGTTCTTCCATGGCATCTGCCTATAAGTTTACCAGGCCCGTAGCCAGGGCTCATTATTAAGGGGGGCATATGAACTGGATGGGGGGGGGGGCACAATTATTATATTTAATATTTTTGATAACCCGGTATACTATTGTATCCATGCAGCATTGACACATCTATACTGAGGTTGCCGTCGCATACGAACCAAATTGATCTCAGCTAGATTTAATATGTTCCGATGTTTTTGGCCTAAAATTATTCGAATGCAGGAGAGCCGCAACAAACTGGCACATTCACAATGCAAATATTCGATGATTAAACAATTGCCACCAATTCAGGCGCACTTATACAAGGTGTTGTGAAGAATTGGCATGAGAAAATTAATATACCAGAGATACAATAACGAAATGGGGAAGGTTGGCACCAGAATCAGTGCACTTTGAAATAAGATACAGTAGGCTATGACCTGCGATCATCACGTTAAACTATCAACAGCAAATACGACCAGCCTGAAGATACCACAAGGTCCGCATTTAAAGCAGTCAATTACACAGAGGTAAGGTTATGCACAAAGCACTAGATATGGGATATGCAAAGCACCAAACACAACATTTAACTTAAACATCAGAAGTACAAAGCAGCCGACCACGGCGGGTGCTGACCACAACCACACTGCAACCACAACCACACACGCATCGCCAGCAGTCACACACACAATCTGAACTCCTCGTATAGTTTTTATACCGCTGTACTCACTGTCAGAAGAACTGCAGGCGATGCGTCTCGGTGTGGAATCTTGTGAGAACCTTCTCTTTCCATTCATTCAGGTATTTACGTGAGGTCTCTCTCGAAGGCCAGCTGTACCAGTTGTGCCTTGCGTGCATGGCGCATGGACCGTCGATGGTCAGTGAAGACATTCCTCAATGTTGAGAATGAGTTTTCACACATGGCAGTGGACGCACCAAATGTTAGTCCAAGTCTCATAGCAGTCACTACACTTGGCATGGCTTCCAGCGTTTTGTGGCAAGTTGAGAGGAGTTTTTGTGTTGTCCATCTCTCGTTTGGTTGCTTTTCTGTCTGTGAGCGAATAAACTGCTTTGCACCACACACTCTGTTTCACTGATGGTTGACTTTGTTAATGTCATGATGTGCTGGAGCAAGTGGGGATCCAAAAACGTGCCATTTTCAGGATTCAAGGCGAGTGAACGGGCGAGTTGTGTGTTGCGTTCACTGAAGCGCTGAGCGATCTCGCCAAGCACAGTGTCAATTGCGCTGTAAAAAAAACCCTCTGCAGTTCCGTCTTGTCATTGTCGTTGTTTTGTCCTGTAGTCTCCAAAATTACAAACTGTTCCAAGTTATTATGCATTGTGCGTGTCCGTTTTGATGGTGCAGGTGTAGAGGTGCGAGCATCGTTGGCCTTGTTCCACAGATCAGTGAACTCATCCTCAGAGCGGAGTTTCTTCACGCACTCTGTAGCACTCGCCACCAGTTCCAACCCCGTTAGCAAGTCCATGTCCTCTGCCTGCAAGAGTCTGTTAGGGCCATCTAACAACATCAGCAGTTTTTGTACAAAGATAGCAATGAACATGAAGGCAGGCCCAGACTTCCCGCAAAAGCCCAATATCCTCCATCCTCATCTCTGCACCGTAGGCACGCTCTGCATCAATCTCCGACAGTAAGGATGTGATATCCTTAAAAGATCCTATGATCACAGACACGGTGGCTAAATGTCCCGTCCACCTTTGATCAAGAAGTCGTTTTAACTGATCACCTTTATAATGTGCAGCAACAGTGGGTTTCTGAAGAATTTGTACAGGCAACAACAAACCTCGAGGAAATCAGTGACAGCTTTCTCTGCTGCCAGTGCGTGGATAACTACCAGATGGAGTTGGTGATTTCAGCAGTGCACAGAGGGGATTTCTCTTTCCAATATCTCTTGCAACAACTTTTGCACCCCACCGTGCTTCCCAGCCATTACCGAAGCCCCGTCGTACACCTGACTTAATATTTTTGACGCGTCAAGTCCTGTTTTTGTCAGCTCTGCAATTATTAGGTCTGCCAATGTTTTTGCATCTCCAGCGTCGGCTGTAGCTATTGTGAGTAGACGCTCTATTGCTTCATTTGATGCCGATACAAAGCAAATGATGACTGATATGTTCTCACATTCAGTGGGGTCCCTCGTCCCATCCACCTTGATGGTAAACCACGATGTGCCTACTTCTTCCACGATGGCATCCGTCACAACATTACTCAATGTGCAGATCAGTTCATTCTGCATTTCTGGACTAGTATAGCTTGCGTTTCGTGGGATATGCTTTATTATTTTGGCGAGCTCGGTGTCTTTTTTGAGTGTGTAGTTTAAAAGCGAGAGGAAGAGCCCACTGTCCCCGTCTGACATATATTCAAAATTATCAAGGCTCTCTCTAAAATGTATCTGATTTTCGGCGAGAAATCCCACAACATCTATAAGAGCAGACACATAGTACCAGTTTCTATTTAACTGGTCAGCATTGAGGAGTGTGGAAATCTCACCACAATCGATGCGCTTCTCGTTCTCCTTCCACCTCAAAACACAAGTTAAATGTTCCTTTGAAGTTGCGTGTTTGTGAAACCCCGTCTTCCTCAACAGCATGTTTCCAATTCTGGTAGCCTCGCACTGTGAAAGTAGAGTCCACTGGGCTGCGTGCAGTGTTAAACTTCCTACATGGATAGCAGAATGCTGCATCTGTCTGCACACTGTATTCCAGCCATTCATGAGTCTGGTACCACGAGGACACAAACGAGCGACTTTTGCTCTGAAACAGATGGCCAGGGTACCGCTGTAGAACAACTTGATTCGGTCTCTCACTTCCAACATCATCGGGAAGCGGCTTGACAGTCACACCCGATTCCGAGGCCGCCGCCGAGCGTGGAAACTCGGCTGTCTGTGCTGGGCCTCCAGCCGCAGGGCTGGCGTTTCTGGCTTGGCAAGGTTGGCCAGCTTCTGTCGGTATTTCATCGACATGATCGTCTTTTCCTCCTCCTCCTCCTCCTCCAACTCCTCCCACAACATGTCTTTCATCATCTTCTTCATTTTCGTCGGTTGCATTTTTTTCCTTTTCTGAGCCATTTTCGTTTATCCATCATCCAAGTCTTTTTCTCCTGCTGCAAGCTCGTGCTCCGTGATTCGTCCCTCGCGACTCGCGAGATTTTACGGTTGACGGTTTTATTTATTAAATGATCCATCCATCAAAAACAGGTTTTATCTGCATAATTTCAAATCTAAACACGATTGTAAACACACATATTTTTAATTTTTATTATAAAATTACTTTTGTAAGATGGAGGGTTGACGGGTTGTGAAGGTCACGTGGTGCACGTGCACTTCATCTTTAATAATGTAAATTTATGTCTTTTCCTTAATCATATTATCATATTATGACTATATTACATTTATAACTAACTTACAACCAATCAGGTAACCTGCTCAATAGGGTCTCCATATCGAATACGCTGATTGGCTATTCCTTAAAACCAAATTATCCACGATATATATAAAACCACCCACAACATCGACATTCGACACGAGGTCTTGGCTGCTGGTGTTGGTGCTTGCGTTATTATCTTTTATCTTGTGGTCTTGGACTGTATAGTCTTGCCAATTGCATTTGGAGATGCGCTGGGAAGCGCACACTTATCTCTTGACTGTTTTTCAAAGAAGGATATTATTAAAGAACAGTTTATCCAAGAAGGCCTTATTATTCACCATGTTGAACATCTGGAATAAGGGTTTTAGTTCACACAGGTGAACTCTTAAACAGCAAGGAGTTCACAGTGGGCGCTCATCCTTAAACACTAAGTTGTTCACATGGTGCAACAGGGCATAAGTGGGTGGCGTGCAAGTGGGGGGGGCACCAGATGCGCCATGGGGGGAATTGCACCCAAATGCCCCCCCCCCCTAGCGACGGGCCTGAAGTTTACCATAGTCTTCTTCTTCTTCATATGCAGCGCAAGGCTGCAGGGTATCAACATTGTCTGAGGGCACGGCTGTGCTGCTGATGCAATGCCCTCTGCTGGTTAGGGCAGGAATTTGGAATTTATTCCATGGTGCCAATGATAGCGCCAGGATTTATAGCTGGGTCAGATTAAAACCCAGGCTAGACAGCTTAGAGGTGAGTGTGCCTACCTCTAAATCATCCTGTCAGCCATACCATAGTCTGATGCAGTACTACAGGGTGCCCCACAGAAAACCAGGAAATTTGGTACAGTTTATTTAAAACAAAACAAAAGCAAACTTAGATGTAGTGTAAAACAAAGATACACGTTATTTTCATACAAATACACTCTATTTGATAACTGATGCATTCTGAAATAAAATAAAAAACCGGTTAGAAAATTAATGTTAGTTTATTGATATGGTAAAATACGGCAAAATAAATCTCAAAATCTCAAATTTCCTGGTTTTCTGTGGGGCACAGAAGCACCTATATATGTGGGGCATCTATATATCTCTTACATGAAAAGGATATGCCAATGGGTAAGGATGTCAAGTGCCAGGAGAATATCAAGATCTCAACACAACTGCTGCTTCATTCTTGGTCCACTGATCACATTGACTTTGCAGGACAATAGTCAGGATAATACGATACCATGGTACTTATACTACCATTGTATCTTTGACAGTAACATGGTACCACAATGGGTGTGGCAAGTGTATGTATGCCGCAGTACAGAAACTATAATTATGGTACAACGGCAATGTAGTACCACAATTGCATGCCAAAGTACCGCACCATGGTAGTACCACAGTACTGTACCCTTGCAGTACCAAAATAGTATTGGTGTACATGTGTTCCAGGGAGAAGGAATTTGACAAAGACAACCCATCTCAGAGAAGGGAAACTTTGAATCAAAAACAAGATGGTGTCTAGACACCATGACACAAAGAAATGTTTCACAAAAGGACAAATGAACTATTTAACATCAACGGCCATGGAGAACGGCATGTCACTGAACTCGCAGTCGTAAATAGCAGTTACCTAAGAAAAAGCAACTCAATGGAATATTGTGCCCGTTCTCACAGGGTGCACATCCCACTTTTGGTACACCTGCAGCTAAACTACAAACTACATCGAGGATTGGAAATGCACACACGATCTGCAGTCATGTGATGCTTCTACACTCTCCCCCTTCAATGGTAATGCACATCTGGCACACGATGTTTGCACAGTCCCAGGTGAATACCACTCAGTCGTCAAAATTATGGACCTGGTGCTTACCGTGCCAGGTCTCTGTGGGAGTAGGTGGTGCTTTAATTTTGGAATATCAATCTTCCCTACTATAACAGGTTATTTCGTGGCTGGTAGGGAAACTCTCGGCTCCAGGTCGGGAAAATGTTCTGAAGCACCTATATATGTGGAGCATCTATATATCTCTTACATAAAAAGGATATGCCAATGGGTAAGGATGTCAAGTGCCAGGAGAATATCAAGATCTCAACACAACTGCTGCTTCATCCTTGGTCCACTGATCACATTGACTTTGCAGGACAATAGTCAGGATAAATGTCCTTGAGTATTATCTCTGCTCACTCTAAGTGGTTTGAAGTGGCTGTGACTCCAGGAGAAACTTCAACCTCAACTGTTGAAAAGTTGATTTTTGAAGCTCATGTCTTATTGGAAAAAGCGATGTCAGACAATGACACAACTTTCATGAAAGGAATTCCAAATGAGGAATTCACAATAAAGAAGTGTCCCATATCACTGTGGTTCCTCATCAGTCAGCATCTGATTGATTAACTGAATGTACTCTCCATCTCTCACGTGCAGAATGAAACATCTTGATGATGGAGTCACAGGTCTCAGGGTTTAATTTTTTTTTTTTTAGGGATATAGAGTCAAGGCTCGTAGAGGAGCTACAACACAGAATGGACGAGAGGAAAACAGAACAAAAAGAACGGTAGGAGGAGGGGTGAGGGAATGCAGCAACAGGAGAAGGGATGTAGGGGAGAATAAGAGCAAGGTGAGGACATGGGGTGAATAAGATCGATACAGCCTCTCTCTCTATCGAGTGCAGTCTGTGGCTGCTGGTTGCATCATTGGTTGGGATGCAGCTATGCCGCTGATTCAGTGTCCCCCTTACCAGTACGCTGGTGCTCGTTTTGCCGACCTCGGAGGGATGACAGGCTGAGTCAACTTCCTGGTGTGTTTTAATTCAGTGGCCAACGGGGCTTGAACTCAGGACAGTTGGATCCCAAGCCACCACCCTAACCACTAAGCCAACACCAGGCGAATTGATACAGCCACGAACTCTCAATCGCAGAAGTAGAGGAAAAAAAAAACTGGAAACCAAGAAAGAAGTGGGCTTTGGGAGGTTTAATGCGAGTAGGAAAGATCATGGTTGTTATGTTTTGTTGAATTTTCTTTTTCAGTGCTAAGAAAACATATTAATGTGGAGTGCCACAGTTTGTGAAACCCCATGACTACATGACTACATGACTGGCAATATGGATATGACATGTTTGAAACATTTTGTTCCCATTGGAATTCCATGTAATACAATTCATCAGCAAATCATACCTGCTTGGCATCTGCCCATCCTGTCTCCTGAGACCACATTTTTCCTTCACCCATCAGGCCCAATGCGATGTGGGCAAGAGGAGCCAGATCTCCACTCGCACCCACAGTTCCCTTCTCTGGCACATATGGCAAGCAGGAAGCTAAGGGCATAAAGAAAAGATTGTCGTTTACAGCTCACATCGCTGCTTTTACATACAATTGCCACTGTAAATGTTTCCTCCAATGAACCGATTCTTCTAAAGGAGAGACATCTGCTCAAAGTTCCCTTTTCAATGCTTGTGTTCATACATCCTATATTTTGTATATTTATGGGATTCAAAAATGAATGTTTGAAAAAGTAAGCAGCATATATTTTATTTTTTGTTGATGGAATTGTGCTGGTATGTGTACCACCTACTTATATTATATTGGATTCAGAGTAATATCACAAGTTACGTCCACATCATCTTCAAACACCCTTATCTCCAGATTTCCGGCCACATACAAATGCACGGAATTGTTCAGAGTATTATGACAATGCCACGTGACCTCATTTACTGCTCTTTACTGGATCGCAATTGGAATGATCTGGCTTTATATGGCATATGTGGCCAGAAAGGAGATGTTAAATGGATATAGAAATGGGTACAGCGTGCTGGAGCTGGAATAGGCCTGTGGAGGTTTGCGTTTTATGAATGAAAACACCCGAGGTTAAGGCCGAGGCCACACCAACCTATTTGCTTCAATGTGACGCAACTGAAAGTTGTGGGATAATCATAGGAAATCGTGGAATGTTGACACGGCTACGACACACCGGGCCACACCAACAGATGCCAAAGGACTAGCTGTTGTGCGTTCCGCCATGAATATAAGCAAGGCAAGCAATAATTTGTCTCTCTGGCACATCAAAACTACAGTAGTGCGCATCACAAGTACAACGATAAGGGCACTCGGTAGAGCGCATACCTCCGACACGCAATGCCTGATCCACGAGAACATATCGGGCCCATTACATTTTTGAAACATTGTCGTAGGGGTGGCTGGCGCAGGTTAATCCCCCGACCCAATTTATGGTGACGGGCGGTTAACGCCGCCAGGTTAATACCCGGACAGTCGAGTGGTTCCTTATTAATAGGAGGTGGACACATTGATCCTCAGAGATTATAATACGTACGGGAGGGCAGGGCACAATGGCGGAGGGACGGAGGCACGGGGAGGCACAGCACGGGGGGTTTATATTCGAACCCCACTACAAATACACGGATACAGTTTATTAAAATGAACACATTTAATGAACATAAACAAATATTTACAAAGGACAATAATTAAAAAAGTAGTGATGATAACGAAATAAATCCGACAGTCGAGGTACCTCTTCACATGGACTCAAATACAGACAAAGGGAAAACAAAATAAATAGAAAACCCTTCCTTTCGAGTATTCTTGTTCTTAGCTTGGCCCAGAACTGGTTTTTGTGGAACTTGGAAGTGAGGCGCTTCTACCAGCATGTGCAGACGTGTGCAAATGCGCCGTCACTTCTTTCGTAGCAGGACAAACGTAAGCCAGGCACTCCACGAACAGCACTCAACACCAAGGCTCAAATGTGTAGCTGCTTCGTGCGTCAATCGTCCTCACCGACCCATTATGACATACACGAGGCTTGGGGTCCGTTTTTCACGAATCAACCAAGAGTCAATGACCAGCGTCTTGCTTCGTGCATGCGCTCACCCTGAACTCCTGCCTCTGACTCTTCCGAAATCAATTCTGCCTCGTGCGTTCCTCACACTGACCTCGTGCGTGCGCTCTGCCGATCTCTCGTCCTATTTAGTAGGAAGCCTCCCATGCCCTCTTCTTCTTCTTCTTCTTCAACATCACACCTCACAATCCTCTGCCTCCGGGGCGTGGACTGTTCGCACGAAACCTGGGAAGGCGGGTCTTCTGCCTGCTCGGCTAACTTCTGACGTCACGCCCATTAATCATCAGCCTCGTGAGTGTGACTTCGCCCACCATCACATTTGGAGGCGGGGCTTCAGCCTGCTCGGCATGTTTGCTTGTCGTGGTTTTAGGGACGTGTTTCCCCACCTTTTTTGCTGATCTTGAAATGTAAAAACATCGGGAAAAAAAAATCACAGAGGGGTGATTACATACTGGGGAAGCTTATTCTTAGACAAGAGTTAATTAACATGACACCACCCCCTCGTGTGGTGACACGTAACATTTAAGCTCACAGGTTCCCTACTTAGTTACATCAAGGTGCCTCCTACACGTCCACGGACCAAGCAACTCTACACAATGCTATATTCCCTATTAAATTCCTCCATCTACCTCCACAACTGTAACAATATCATGCTCTACAGTAACAATATCATGCTCTATATCGTTTTTATATCATGCTCTATATCATCATGCTCTATATCGTTTTTGTCATGCTATATCATGCTATACCCGTAACAATATCATGCTCTATATCGTTTTTGGCCCTATCTCTCAATGGTGAAGAATAACTTTTTAAAAATTAAATAATTCTCGCATCCAGATCCGGATTCGTATCTTCACCAAAATCGAATCAATTCGTTCTTGTCACACACCCATGTCCACAAAATTTATCCGGATCCGTCCACAACTTTTGGAGATATCCTCTACACACAAACAAACAAACAGGAAGAAAGGGGTGAAAACCTAACTTCCTCCACCTTCGGTGGTGGAGGTAATAACGGGAGGAAATGAAATGGAAGGAGCGAAATCTCACCAGAATAATTGTATCGCAATTTTAGCGGCTTTGCAATTCAGGCAGAGGCGACGACGTCAAAGTTAAAAGGGGAAGTGGTGGATTAGGTAGTGGATTCTGTGGCAGTGGAAGGCCTTCGTTTTAGAAATATGGTTTGATAAGCTTTGGACATGAAATTGTACAAAGCAGGTTTTTCCTGCTATACATGAATCGGCTCATTCTCACGTTCTTCAGTCCAGAAGTTCATCATTTTATTCAGGAAGAAAGTGTGAGACATTGCTACTCTCCGATTGGCTCAGTCAGAGCACACTCATCCAGTAGCGTGAGGGAATCTGCACCAACAGACGAATCAAACAAATTCAATCGGCTGATGGGACACGACGTAACTTGATCGAAGATGACCAGCCATCCACAGCAACTGATTTTCAACGACAAGACCGTCTAGTTGCATCACATTGGAAGAAATCGATTGGTGTGGCCTTGGCCTTATCCTGTTCTTTTATATTGGGTTCAAAACCAAAAGAGTAGTGCCTCAACACTTTAAGCTTTGCAGTGACACTGCTCTTACAAGAAAACAACATCGCAAGAAGAGTAAACCAGCCCATACAGACAGAGACCAGGCACCACCATGCAAACGGAGGCCAGATACTCAAAGAGAGAAACTGAGAAAAGAAACGGGACAATTATATGGGGCAATCGAAAACCAAAGCTAAGGAGGAGAATCCAAAAACTAAAACTAAAACAAATACAAAATTGGAAATAAGGATGGAGAGGTCATGGCTGCCGAAATCAAACTAAAAATAGAAATGATCGCAAGAAAGATGACGAAGTCAACAAAGGGATAAAACAAAACTGCATCTTTGAAAATACTGAAACCAGAAAAGATTATAATCATGAACTAAAAGCAAAACATGTCAAATCTCCTGGCCGAAAAAGATCAACTTCGAAAATTTCTGGAAAATAATCTATGAGGACCTAAAATAACACAACAAAGAGGCAGGTTGGATCCAAAACTTGGAAGAAAAAGAAAACTTCTTCGGCAAATGCCTCCAGTGATATCAAATGAAGAAAAAATATATAAAAAAACGAGCAAAAATGCCAAACTTTTTAAAAGTCCAGGCCCAGATGGGATTCCAAACTTCTGGCTGAAGCAACTAGATCGTGGTCCTCAAAGTTGTTCTCTCATCCCCTCTTCCTGTCCAGGCTGGAGTTCCTCAAGGCAGTGTTCTGGGCCCTGTGCTTTTTCTTGTTTTCATCAATGATCTCTCAGACTCTCTGGAAAACCCTCTTTATCTCTTTGCTGATGACTCCATTCTCTGCCATACCATCTGTCATCCCTCAGACTGGCAAGGAGCAGCCTGTTTACTCTGTGCAGACCTGGATAAAATCACATGCTGGTCCAACACTTGGAACACGTCTTTGAATCCTGATAAATCTCACCTTCTCACTGGCTCTCCGAAAGGACCGTCTGGAACCCCCCCCCCCCATCCACTTTCTCAGCAATCCCCTTGAAGAAGTCCTTTCATTCAAGCTTTTGAGCTTCAGTATCTGCTATGATCTTTCATGAGAAAGCCACATCTCCAAGGTGGCTTTCAAAGCCAGTTGGCGACTGGGCATCCTACGTCGTTCAAAGTCCTTCCTTGGCACACCTGAGATTCTAACTGAGCCTCTAAAGGCGCTGTCACACCTTGACGATATAGCCAGCAATGGCAACGTATAAAAATGTATGTAAAACATTGGTGTACGCTGAAATTTTGATGTTTTTTTTTTAAGTTTTGGTCGTATTCATAACGTGTTGGTCGTATGCATAACACATTAGTAACGGGCACAGAACGTTTCGTTGTCTTATAGATAACTTATACCAACGAATGCTTAGCCTGTTGTCGGCGTTCACAACCTATGCCCAACGATAGTTTAACTTAGGCATAGCGCGCTGCACGTATCGCCGACGAACTCGTGGCGTAGCCTGTTAAAAACCTGCCGCACGCCGATTTAAATCATAACCGCCTGAAAATTGGAAGTGTCAACCACGCAGTCACACCTTGACGATTTAGCCAGCGTATGCCGACCTATGAAAAATGTGTCTAAAACGCTGGCACACGTCGAATACGGTATGGGTAAGTTGTGTATACGTTAAGAGCACGCTGAAAAACAATGAAGTATGCTGTCATATTTCGTGGTACGTTTAGTACGTCGTGAAATTTCAAGCATGCTGAAAATTTTACGACGTACTCGCCGTATGGCTCACACGTTCCGCTATGCTGGGAATAAGTTGTAGACACGATATGCGATCGTTGACACAAGTTCCTTGTAAGTTACTCATAAGTCGAAACACGTCGAGGTAATGTTTAGCATACCCGAAACTTATTTTCTCCGTCAAGGCACATTTTCTTTTTTTCTCCTTGGATCCGTGAAGGCACTGACGAAATATCTGAAGTTGTTGTTGTTGTTTTTTTATTATTATTATTATTTTTTTAGTCTATCACGAATTTTAAAATATATTCGGACATTTGCTTTTAAGTTTCGATGTTGACGTGACAATATCCTCAAACAGAAAATATTCACAGAGGAACTAAGAATAAGACATGAGCAAACTGAAGAGGCAATCGGACGTCACGTAACGACACGTGACGAAATATATCGGAAGTTATTGTTTTTTTTGTTTTTTTTTTAAACGCTGCCAATACGCCATTATACGGTAGCTGTAAATTAGAAACACGTTCAGTAAGTTCTGTGGTCGTCCGGAAGATGTCAATCAAATACGTCTACATACGTCAATATGCGTTGGTGGTACATTACACATAGGTTCAAAGCACGTTACTCATAGGTTAGAAATAAGTTTTGGGTACGCTAAGCATTACCTCGACGTGTTTCGACTTATGAGTAACTTAAAAGTAACGTGCCTCGACGTGTGTCAACGATCGTGTAACGTGCCTACAACTTATGGCCAGCGTAGCGGAACGTGTGAGTCATACGATGGCATACGTAGTAAAATTTCAAGCATGTTAAAATTTGAGGACAACCGCAAAGTACAACGATGAAAGCCAGCGTATTACGACGTATGGCAGTGTTTTTCAGTGTGCTCTTAACGTATACAAACTTAACCATAACGTATTCGACGTGTGCCGGCATTTTAACCCAATTTTGCATACGTCAGGTATACGTTGGATAAATCGTCAAGGTGTGACAGGGCCTTAACAGCAGACATAGCTTTCATCTGCAGCCTGATGAAGTACTGCTCTCCCCTCTGGGGTTGGGCTCATGCCTCACACTGAGCTTGGCTTCACATTTTGGAAGCCAAGGCTTTTAAGATCATTGATGTCTTCCGCGATGAAGCCGAGTCTGTGGGTCTCTCACTGTCTCACGGCTGGCACGTCGGTAGTCTTATGTCTTCTGCTGTGTCCTCTCCAGCCTTGCACCCCCCCCCCACCCACTCTTTCTCTACTTTGTCCCCCTATAATTCTGAAGGGCATTCAAGATATTCCAAAAAACCCCTTTTGGTGAAACTGCCAAAATCAAGAATCACTGCTCACCTTTACTCTTTCATTTATCTTTTCCCCCACCTCTGGAACCCCCACCTTCAGGTCTTCAAAACAGCTGTTCACCACCATCTCATATCTTTCCACATCCAAAATATTGATCTTTTCTACCCCTGTTAATCCACCCCAAACATCATCCTTCAAATTCCGTTTTGCTTCCCGAAAGTTCCTGCCCTACCATTTTGTTTACCCTGTGTACCCCACCCCATCGCTCTCCCGTCCACAGATATCTTATTGTCTCTGTTCCCCACTGTTTTGTGCTAACCTCTCCTGCCCCTCTTATCTCCTGCTCCCCTTGTTATATGTTCTCTGTGTTAGCTCTTACACGAGCCTCCACATTGTGTGCAAGAAAAAAGAAAAAAAATATGCTTAACGCAATCACTACACTCGAGCATTCAAAAAAGTTATCCAACAGCACACAGCGACGACATGGCTGGCACACAACACTGGCCAAAGATATCATTATGGCCTTAGTCGCACACATGTGACATGTGCCTCTGTGATGGGAAGTCCTCTCCAAGCCCCACTTACAAAAGAGTTGTTTACGTCTACAATATTACTCAAGCTATGTTGTCTGTAAATTACATACGCTGCCTTATCAGCGTCACAACTGCGTATTATGTGTGAACGTCTTTATATTTGTTGAGGAACTCTGGGAAGGGTTTGAAAGTGCCGTGCTTACCTTGTGTAGGTCTTCTTGGGTTGCTTTACACAGCTTCTTCAGCTGGAGTAGTGTGGGAGGGGTCAATTATTTATATAATCCTAGCCACCTGGGTTTAATTGATTAGGTGAGAGCTGATTAGCTATTCCCTCCATTTACAGGTGAGAGATGTGGGTGGGTGTATATATATATATATATATATATATATATATATATATATATATATATATATATATATATATATATATATATATATATATATATATATATATATATATATATTGTTACGGCTGTGAAAATTCGCATTACACCATGAAGGGCCCGTAGGTGAGATATCTCTAAGTACATGTGTAGTAAGCCCAAACCCGTTGTATAGAGGGATTTTTATGTGATTCATCCGGGCTGCGACGCTTTGAGATAGCCGTTTTTCTGTTCTATCTTTATTTTGAACCAACCATGTCTCAACCGCCATCACACAACAACCACCTTAACCACCACGCCAGCCATCGTCACCAACTACAACCACGCTCCAACCCTCAGACAACAACAACAACGCCAACAGCCACGACCTTTACCTTCACAACTCAATCCCGCAAACATCGCATCAGCGCCATTCCCAACGGAACCATAACTATCAACCACCACCGAAAACCCTCCACCACCTTCGCCTCTCTCCTTCTACGGCCATTCGCACACCACCTGTGAACACTAAGCGTCAGGCTGTCTCGGGCCCATTCGGCGATTGGTGCCGAACACACCGAGCCGCGAGCGCAAATAGCGGCCTTTCCGAGAGAGAATTCGGATCAAGAATGCTACACGCCCACTTCCCCTCTGTCCAATTAGCAAGCACAGAGCGGCTTGGCCCCGCCTCCAGGCGCGTCTGTGTGAAATCGATATATGCAAATTCTCGGATCAGGGGAGATTCACGCCCCCTTTCCTCCGACTAATGGGCGAGCGTGGCTCCACCCCCGAGGTCATCCTGATCCGGATATTTGCATATTAACTGCTCCTGCCAGCCTATAAGAAGGCGAATGAAGTCAGTCGAGTTGGGTGGCGAAGTGAGTGGAGTCGGGTGGCGAAGTGATCGGTGTGTCTTCGAGTTGGGTTCTGGAGTCGGCTGAGAAGAGTTGTGGGAAGAGGCAAAGGAGCTCGGGTCCGAGGTGAGAAGGACGGCGGTCAGCGACGAGGCCGTGGTGTGGGATTGCTCGTCACAGGACCCAAGCCAGC
Organism: Eptatretus burgeri; assembly: GCF_056783735.1. Taxonomy (NCBI): domain Eukaryota; kingdom Metazoa; phylum Chordata; class Myxini; order Myxiniformes; family Myxinidae; genus Eptatretus; species Eptatretus burgeri. Next base: position 37,337,487 of record NC_140978.1, on the reverse strand, counting down.
CAGCCATTCTCCTCCCCCAGGGCATCAACAATTCCCCCTTTCCCCCACGCTGAGATAGTGCAAAAAGGGGGCCCTGTTCCCACCCCACTCTAAACGTCGTGCCAACGAAACCCGCCAAGGAGCACGGAGTCTGGGCACAGCCACACGGCCACATCTGAGGCTCGTCCGCCAACACATCACGAGGACGCGGATAGGACCCCCCCCCCCCGGTCTCGCGGACCTGGCCGCTCCTCCAGGTCACGCGCACAATTGGCCTACAGGCCTGTCTGCCCCCTTGTCTATGAGGGTGGCTTCTTTCCTTTGCTTTTGAGTAAATGTGTGTTGGCGCCGTCTGTAAAGTAGAACTGTATACGTGTTGCCGTGTGCGCATAGTCGGTCGTAACTCTGCGTCGTTGTTGCTTTTGTTTTGGTTGCTATATGTGCATTTTGACTGTTTGGCTGTAAATGTGTGCTTTCCGTGTGCCGGGAAATAAATGTGCTTTGTGTGAACTGTTTTCCCGTTTCGCTTCGTCTTTTCTTTATTGACCCTCCATCCTGCTTCACGTAAAGGGTTCGTAGTGGGCTTAATACGCCCGGTAATTAATCGGAACCGTCGAGGCCGACGATAACACCGTTCGGTTATCACTGTAGCACGGAATGGACCGCTTAAGCAGTTCGTGTCCGGAGTGGACCTGCGGCGAGGTACGATCGTCCGGTTTACCATCCGCGTGGGTACTTACGAAGGTCGAGTTTGGCGAACAACCCTATCCTATGCGGGTGGCCGATTGGCACGATTGTGGTGAGGTCGAAAGGCCCACCCGTGACTGGCTCCGGGCGATAGTTTCCGGAGGGTCACGACTGAATTGTCCGTCCGGTGGGCAACGCGGTCGCGATTCGAGTGACGCGGCCATCCCCACGCCGGCGGGTGGGCGCGAATTCGCAACAATATATATATATATATATATATATATATATATATATATATATATATGTATATATATATATATGTATATATATATATATATATATATATATATATGTATATATATATATATATATATATATATATATATATATATATATATATATATATATATATATATATATATATTTTGACACCTTCCATGCTCCTCTCGCCAAAACTTGCATAAAGCAACCAAGAAAGCCTACACAAGGTAAGCGCTAAGTGCCGGTCCAGCAGCTGAGGGGGTATGTGGCATTGGGATTCTCATGTGTGTACTCTTTGTGAATGTATAGCTGTGGAGGAACTCTGGGAAGGGTTTGATACAGCAAAGTGCTTTCCTTGTGTCAGCCTTCTTGGTTGCTTTACGCAGCAGTTTTGGCTAGAGGAGCATGGGAGGTGTCAATTTATTGGCAAAGGTTATACTGGGTGGTTTGCCATTGCCTTCCCAGCAGTAGTTAGGGTTGGAATGTGTAATTTATTCAGGGTGTTGGTGATAGCTCACCGACTCTTCGCGAAGGATGCCATAGGACCTATAATGTTCATCAACTAATGCCGGTAGACGCGACGCCAAGTTTAATGTCCATCCAAAGGGACATCTTGAATGCTTCGCCCTGCCTGTAAGACACCAGGATGACAGTTTATAGCTGGACTGAGATTCAAACTCAGACAGGATGGCTCAGACACGAGTGAGCATACCTCTCAGCCATCCTGCCAACAGCGCCTGTATGTTTGACCTTCGCGTTGCTACAGAAATTTTGCCTTCACCCTGCCGTCTGTTTATATCACGTATTCCAGCATGTATGGAAATCTATTTAGCATAATACAGAACATTTTGTATCTCTTGTTATCCCATACATTTCTTTTGACTCCACTTAAGTCAAATAATCTTAAACTGAATTCACCATGCAAATATTTTGTTCGACAATTAATGACACGATGTACGAGCATACAGTTGCTCATCAGTCATGCCTTGGCTTTATTCCCATTACATGAGCAGTATGTTAAACAAAAGTCGATAGAACGAGAGAATTACAGGACACTTACCATTGAAGGCAGCTATTACTTGAAGTAGTGTCTTCAAAGAAATGCCACTGTAGCCTTTGGCAAGGACGTTTATTCTGAGGGCAAGTATGGCACGAGTACGAACAACTCCAAATGGTGGACCCACACCTGCACGCCATTGGAATAAAATGGGAAGATATATAACAAGGAGGATGGATAAGCAGTGAGAACAGAGGAACAACTCATTTAAAAGTAATACCCTGAGATGGGAAAAAATACAAGGGGCTATCTAAAATTATCTGCAAAATTGTATAATTATTTTTATTTTTTTAACCACCTGTACCTATTTTCCTCCCATGTCCTTCGTTTTACAGCAAGCCCACTAACCTCGTCTAATTCCTTTCCTTTTCTCAATTTACCTTTTATAATTTACCATCTGGAATGTTGTTGCAAGCTTGTGTCTTGCTATGGTCATTGAGGTCCAATTGATGTTCACAAGGATTAACCGAGCACTATTGCTCCTGCTATTATGATCATCAAGTTATTTAAAGTTCAAACTCACACCATGACCATGCACAGAAGAAAGAATGGAGTCAGAAAGTTTATTTATTTTTAAATCAACTGATTTATTTAAATACTGCACACGTGTTTATGATGACAATTCCAGTGTGATAACATTCACTTGTTCATCCAAACGTCGAAATGTCATTTTCAAAGTTGATTTCCAAGCTAGTCTGCTTGACGTATCGGAAGGAATGGGCACGATCGACGTCATATGACTTCATTGAGACAGGTTTCTTCAAATTGTTTGAATACATCCATCAGTAGAAGAATATCAACCTCAAAATATAGGTTGTGATAATCTCCAAGATTTTATTTTATCCTGAACAGTTTCCACATCTTCGCATGTTCGTAATTTAACAAGTGATTTTTCACAATTGAGAGAAAGGGCCAACAATGATATAACACGATGTCTCAAAAAGTTGTGGAAGGATTATGACAATACTAGGTGGATGAGTTTAGTATGTGATGAGAACAGGCTGATTCGATTTTGGTTTAGTTCCAGATCCAGATCCAGCCTATCAATGGAATACAAAACGTAAACTGTTCAGCCTGGCGGAGGTACATGCTCCACTGAGTGCTGTTCTAATTACAAGTATAGATTCCTCTTTCTTGTCAACAACTTTAATTGCTCTTTATTATAGAATCTTGATTTGTTGGGAAATGATAGAGTAGTTTTTACTAGACTGTCTAAGGACTTCAATAAGAATTTGAAGCTGTGTATGAATGTTATTTAAATGAATCCCTGTTCAAACGGGACGTTTTTGGTGAAAAAATATATATATATATATATATATATATATATATATATATATATATATATATATATATATATATATATATATATATATATATATATATATATATATATATATATATATATATTGTTGCAGGCCGGAGCCTGGTGTTGGTGCAGTGGCTAGGGCAGCGGCTTGGGATCCAAGAGGTCCTGAGTTCAAGCCCTGTTGGGCCACTGAATTAATACACCAGGAGGTTGACTCAGCCTGTCATCCTTCCGAGGTCGGCGAAATGAGTACCAGTATACTGGGCCGGTGTATACCCCGGTTAAAATAGGTGTACCTTATCCCTGTGTCGTAAGAGGCGACCAGGGTTGCGTCAGGAAGGGCATCCGGCGTAAAACATGTGCCAAATCACTATGCGGATCATACGGATGATCCGCTGTGGCGACCCCTAACGGGAGCAGCCGAAAGAAGAAGAAGAAGAAGATATTGTTGCAGGCCGGCGGGGTCGGGTGAGAAGACCACCAGGTGGGGGAAAGCGACGTCGATTCCCACCAGACTCCCCGGAATTGTAGGCCGTCGCTCACGGATAATTCCGTGACGCTGCGGGTCGCTTAACCGACCATGGATGCTAATAACTCTTCCCGCCTATGGAATCGGGTTACCTAATTAACCACACGGTTTAACCACTGGGGAACCACTCCCTCGGTACACCTTGTCCGAACCGTATCACTCTACCGGATCGTATCACCTTTCCGGATCGGATGCAGCCGAGCGACACTACCAAGGACGTACCGGCTAAAAGGAACGTACCGTTGGGAATAAAGACCCAGCTAAACTTAGATCTGAACCATGCTGGACCAATGGGAGAAAAGACAAAGGCGAGCTGGGAATATTCCGAATGAGAATTATTTATTAACAAGTAAGCGAGGAAAAGCATGTGGCACAACAAAGGTTTATTGGTTGTGTAATGCAGGGAAAGATGAGAGAGGTGTGGGGTGCGGCAATTTTACAAGTAACTTACCAAGCAGACACAGTGCAGACTTGACGCGAGATTAATAAAAGCAACAGTCACAACAATAAAAGGTCTTATACATGCTTACTTAACGGACAGGCGCCAACACTCTCAGACACACACTCAGACAAAGTAAACCCAATTGTGAAAGGGACTTTTGCAGCCAGGGAGGGAGGGAGTTGAGGTTACAGTTTCTCGGTACCTGAGCGTTTCGGGGGAGGGATGCTCTGTGGTGTGGCACCCGACAATGGTTGAGTTGTTCGGCCACAACCGTACGTGTGGAGATCGTGTGTAGGAGGGGCTCGAGTGGAAAGCTCACTCTTTCATTGAAGAAGTGTCCAGTTGAGCAGGCCATTCTTTCGCTTTTTTTGAGCTTGCAACTGTCTATATTATCCTTTTTTTATTTTGAATTATTGTAGAACAAAGTTATTTGGATATTTGTACATCATGCCTTGTACGTGTGTCGTCATGTTTTGCGAAAATGGCTGGAAAACGGGTAATCACTCCCACCGATTCCTGAAGGAATCAAACATTCGCCGGCAGTGGATAAGTAAGATTTGTACAAACAAAACAGGCGAATGTTCCGTACCTTTTAAACGTTTAAACAAGCAGTCATAGACTGGTACTTACGAAATCGTAAACTTGACCTCTCACCTTGTCTAATAAAAGCTGTCTCTAGAGAAAGGTAGCGACACAAACCAGAAGTTTCTACAATGATTCTGTACCAAACCATCAAAAATCGTAACGTCGACCGAAGCAAAAATCTCCATTTCTCCACACAATTTTTTAATATTATTTTATCAAAGTCACAAAACCGTAATATTCGGCAATCCACCAACAATCTTTACATAATCCGACGGCTTAGTGAGTCAGGCATGCGACGATAACTTTTATTTGGATAAAAAATGACTTTTAAACACCATCTTTATCGAAAACACCGTCAGCGTGCACACGCAAAACCTTTACGTGACTCAACGACACGTCTGCTCGAGCGTGCTGCAGCACGTGATGGCCCGTGACACGGCGAGTGAAATATTTTTTATACAATCTTAAAACGTCTCCAAAACATCTTATTTTTACCAGAATTTCGACAACCGAGTGTTAAGCGTCCTAAGCGATCGCAAAAACCGAAGACAAAATCAAAATCGAAGTTAAAACGAACTCGTAACGTCGAGCGAAGCAAAAATACTCCATTTCTCCACGTGAATTTACGGAATTATGTTTGACCTCACTGTGACCTTGACCTTTCACCGATTTTGACCAAAATCTAATCAGCACTAGCCATCACCCTCCTGAATCACATGTTGTAATTTGACATTGGTAGCTTATTCCGTTCTTGAGTTATCGTGCCTGCAAACAAACACACATACACACAGAGGACGGAAGTCATCAATATACTTAAATCTTTCAATTTCGTAAGTAACAAGCCGGTAGGCGGCCATGGGTCGCTGAGCATCCGATGACCTTTGACCCCTGATCTGAGTTTATGTAGTACTAAGTACTTACGAAATTGCAATCGAATTGGTTAACCCATGTATGAGCAAGGGGGCTTTGAATGGTCATTTTGCCCGAACAATGCACTCATTGACCTTTGACCCCTGACCTAGCCGAGATAGGTCAATATGTCCTGAAGCAAAGTTGTAGTACTCGTTGAGTATGTACCTATGAACTTTCATTCATATCGGTTAATCCGTGTTGGAGCAAGGGTGCCTTGAATGGTAATTTCGCCCGAAAAATGCACTTATTGACCTTTGACCCCTGACCTACTCGAGATAGGTCATTATGCAAATGAGCAAAGTTGTAGTGCTCATTAAGGTCTATAAGCATGTAAAGATTCATTCGATTCGGTTCAACCGTCTTGGAGCTCGTGTACTTTGAATTTTCAGCGGGAATGCTCAATGGCCCTTGGACACCCAAGTTGAGAGGGTTACCATTTGGAAACTATAAGATATAGAAAAAAATGGATGTCATATAGCGGATAGAGAATCACCTTAAGATTATGCATACCAAATCTCATCGAGTTCCATCTGCTGATAACTACTCGGTATCAATTTGAATGAAAAGTACCGAAAATGTGGTTTGATATCAGAAATCCCCAAAGTTCAAGGGGGTGCTGTGGGTGAACAAAGATATAAATCGAAAATCCGGCTTGATCGTTTGTGCACAATGTATTCTAGATTATTAGTGTGAATTTTCATGACCATCTGACCATAACCGTAGGAGGAGTAGCATTTGGCACGAAGGCATTGAAAGAAGAGCATTGAAAATGCTCTGGCCACTTCTTCCACACATTACATCATCCTTCAAACACCTCCTGCCGTCCAATGGTAAGAAACTCAAGCATCTTCTTCTTTTATATTTCATCAATGTCATGAGACATGGTTCTTTAAATGTATATTTTTGGATGGTTTCTGAACATAATGTTTTTTTAATAGTTTCACAACTTGTATTTTGTCAGAATTTAATAGTTATTCCAATATGGACAACTTACTTATCTGTTAGGCCTCGTGTTGGCTCAACAGTTAGGTGGCTGGCTTAAGATCTTAGGGTCTTGAATTCAAGCACCTGTTTTTCCCGTTGAAGCAACACCAGATGGGTTAACTCAGCCTGTCATCCTTCTGAGGTCGGCAAAATAAGTACTAGGTTACTGGTAACAGGGGACACTGCATCAGCGACACAGCCGTGCCCCCAGAAAATGATTCAGCCAAGCAGCCACAGGCTGCATATGAATAAAGGTTATTTTCAATCTCCCACTCTGATAAAATATTTTAATTTCAATTTAACAAGGGTTGATCTGCGGAGCCAGTCACGCTATCTGCGGAGCATCGAGAAGCCGCAGCAATCCAGCTCGTTTGCATACACGTGCCATTTCCTGTTCAAATGGAGCACCATAAACCAACCGACACCTCACCTCAGACCCTCACCACGCTTGTCACAACGCTACAACGCTCACCATGATCACTACAAACGCCTTCCAAAAATCCCCACAACAACCTATACCCAACCGCTTCGCCACAAATGCCACAACCGTGACCAACCACTTCAGTCTCCATACTACAATCACCTCGACTACTGCCACCAACCACAGTTATCTCCCTGGACATTCACCACAGTCTCTGAGAATGCAGGGGAAATGAAGGATATTGCAAGCCGTGGTGTTTCGGTGTGGAATTTGAAGTGCAAATATACACGAAGGGTTCGTTTAATGATGTCCGGATAGCTCTGGTGTTCCGCTAAATAACAACGCTCGAATGGAGTTACGTGTACGTTCAGGGCCGGAGAGCGCTCACAAAAACCCTCAGCCAATGTTAATTGCAGAGCTGTGTCGCATGGCCAGGCACGGAGGCAACAGGCCATTTTCGCTCGGGAGCCTGGCAGGGCATGGCTACGGTGCTGGGTGATGGCTATGCGCCAATGAGGGAGCTCGGAAATGCCGACAGGGTCTGTTGATCCGCTTTCCCTCCGACACTCCAGGCTCTATAAAAGAGAGCAAATCGGGATCATTCCCTCTCTTTCTTCCAGCTTCCAAGCCAAATCTCTTTGAAGCCTTTACCAAGCCGAGCGCAACCGAGCTGAGGAGGCAGCACAACTGAGCAGGGCAAAGCGAGCAGTTACCAAGACTTGCCGGGTCATCGGCGCTCAACTTCGGCTGCGTTCCACAGCCAGTATTCAATACCACTTACAGATTTTCTCTCACGCATCTTTCTCCATTTGTGCCTCGTCCACTAAAAGAGCATTACCGATTTGCAACTTTCACATCTTCCTCTTGGATCATGCTGCATTACATTTTTGCACCTCCCACTCATGCATCATAAACACCCATAGTTTTCTTCCCTCCTCCCCCTTTCTAAGCGATTGGGTTGCGTATGTCCATCGACCATGCCAGGTACAACAAGGTCGCCTACACCTCAACTGCTTCTCTTTCTGGGCTAACTCTATTTTCCTCAGGTGTGTGTGTGTGTGTGTGTGTGTGTGTGTGTGTGTGTGTGTGTGTGTGTGTGTGTGTGTGTGTGTGTGTGTGTGTGTGTGTGTGTGTGTGTGTGTTGGCATCTGTAACGTGTAACAAGTTAAGATTGGAGGCGTTTATCGGGTTAACACTGCACTGTTTCTTTCTTGAATAATTATATTTTCTTTTGCTGCACCCACAATTATTTTGCTTTCCCCCGCTGTACATTTTATCAATAAACCACTTACTGTGCCACATAATATTCCTCGCCTTTCTGTAATAAATTGCTTGTTATCAATGTACTCAGCTCGTTTCATCTTTTCCTTCATTGGTCCAGCATGGTCCACACATGAGCTTAGCCAGGAAGTTCTACCCCAACAATCTGTTTATTAGCCAATGCACACTTGGCAGCTCCGCTCGGCTGCACCTGATTGGGTAAGTTTAACGCAAGTATGCATCGAGGGTATGTGACCCTAATTGACCAGCCGTCCACTGGTAAGGTAACATGTGAAGTAGTGTAACCCTGCCCAGATTGGCCAAGCCAATCGGCGTTCGTGGTTGCCGAGCAACCTGCCGGTGCGCGGAGTTATCTGTGCCTGGCAGCTTCAGGACCGGTCATTCGAGAGGGACCCGAGCGCTTCTCCTCGTGGCGAGCCTCGAAGCTCAAGTCCACAACAATATACATTGTGGTCCGGCACTAATTGAACTGCTGCAGTATTTTACTCTATATTGATTATGAAAGTCAATTTGTACGTTCCCAACAACTGCGAAGGAAAATATGAAAGCACAGAATTTTAACCATTACAAATGGATATTTTAATACCTCCAGGTATCGTGAAAAAAATTACCAATTTTAAAGGCTGATTTGAAAGGGAAATATGGCTGAGGTTTGATATGCTCAATGCTCTTTCCCTATTCCTTCATTCATTTGCATTATTCAAACTTTTCATAACATAAACGGCAACTGGAAAGGCAAATGAAAGGAAGGATTGAAGAGTTATTGATGTATGAAATAAAAACAAAGAAGTTGAGATCATATAGAAGCTCACCTGATGCATGAGAGCGGATGAGGTTCTCTTGCAGCAATCTACAAAAAGGAATTGGTGATGGTTATCATGAGGGCAACATGTTATCAGCAATCTCAGACAGTAATTGCCACAGGTGAAAAAAGATGAATTACTTGTCACACCTGTGGGACATTCGATGTACATCATTTTAAGTACAGTATTGCTGACAGAAAAATAATAAGAATTAAGTGCCAACGCTCTGATAATGCTGCAAAAAAATCGTTTCTCCTTGTATCATATTTCATAATAATCATCATCATTTTATTATCTCTAATAAATTCTGCCAAAAAGAGCTCTCTTTTATTACTCCCTACTGCTACTCATCCCTTCACCACCGAGCTCTTTGTCCTCCTCCCCATCCGACCCTTTCCCTGAGCTCGTCTACAATCTGTCATCAGCTGTCATCAACTCTTACTACCTTCACCCCTGCTCCCTCACACTATCCCCCCTCTCCTCCTGCACCCAAAGCCTCCTGCCCTCCCTCTTCCTTAAAACTGAGGACCTCAAACATCCAGGGCCTTCGCTCTAACCTGACTGATCTCTCCATACAGGTTGCCACTGACAAAACAGACAAAATCTGCTCAACAGAAACTTTCCTCCTTCAAGACATTTCTGACTCCTTGGTTTCTCTCCCTGGTTACTTCCTCCTCCAGTATGACAGACCTGAGCCTCGTCCTGGCAGCGGAGTTGCTCTTTTTATCAGAAACTCTATTCCTCACTCTCCATACACTGCCCTGACTCCTCCACACCCCCAAACTACCTCTGGCTACGGCTTCCCTTCCACTTCTGCCTCTTGTTTTATATGCTTTGTACCGTCCACCAAACAACGATGACTCCATTTACATTTTGCTCGCAGAAAACATGGACCAACTTCTATCCACTCATCCAAACTCACTCTTCCTCTTATGCAGTGACTTCAATTGCCATGCCAGCTAGCTGCGTGTGGGTACCTCCCTCACCTGCCATGGCACTTCAGCAAAGGACTTCTGCAACTCATTGGGACTGACACAATCTGTCAACTTCCTGACCTGGATCTCAGCCAAGGGTACTCCATCTCTTTTGGATTTGATTTTAACCAATTTCCCAGAAAATTTCTGCTGTTCTTCCTTCGCTCCAATCGGTTCATCTGACCACGTGCTTGTTAAAGCGGTCGTCTCTCTGGCTGTTAGTAGAGAACCCTCTTGGCGCTGACTAGTATGGCACTTCACTTAGGCTGACTGGCAGGGTCTTCAAGCAGCCATCAAAGTTCTAGACTGGTCTTCCATTTCTACTTTCTCCGACATCAACTCGTCCTGGGAATTCTTTCAAAGAAATTTTCTCTCTTTCATGCACAGATTTATTCCATCTCATCTTCAGTTATCATCCCCTTCCTCTCCCGCCAATGGTACAATGAAGCTTGTGGTGAGGGTGAGACTGTTGTCCTGAAACAACTTGTCTTCACCTCATGGAAGGCAAATCTTGCTGAAAGAAATCTCAGTTCCTTCCACAACGCTCGGAACAAGTGTGTGTCTACCCTGAGGAGAGCCTGGAAACAACATCTTTCCCATCTCAAGTCTGAATGCTCAAACCTGTCTCCAACCTCCAAATCCTGGTGGTGCCTGGTTAAGTCCGTTTCTAGTGGTTGTTCCCCCTCCATCCACTCCCTTACCTCAAATGGCTGCAGAGCTGATACTGCACACAAAAAGGCTGAATGCCTAAACTCTGTATTTGCTTCGAAATCTTGTGTCCCAAACCCATCACTTTCTGTACCCACCTTACCCAGTCACACCCAGCTGTTCCTGGACTCTTTGTCCTTTTCTCCTGACGAAGTGGAGAGCTTGCTGTGAAACCTTGATTCAGATGCTGCAACCGGTCCAGATGGCATCAGCCCTTGTGTTCTAAAAACCTGCTTTGTTGCTCTTGCTCACCCTCTCTCTGTTCTATTCACCCTCTCATTTTCTCAAGGTCATCTGCCATCTGCTTGGAAATCAGCAAATATTACCGCTCTGCATAAAAAAGGTGCAAAAACTGACTGATCCCTGCAACTACAAACCAACCAGCCTGCTCCAAATCATCAGCAAGGTTATGGAATCCATCATCGCTTCAGATATGAAATCCTTCCTCTTCTCCAATGGCTTGATTTCCAATCATCATTTTGGATTTAGACCAGGTCACTCAAACCTGGACATGTTACTTCTGCTTTCCCAACAATGGATGGAGATCCTAAATGCCAGACATGAGATCAGAGCCATCTCCCGAGACATATCGTGAGCTTTCGATATGGTCTGGCATCCCGCACAGCTCACCAAACTCTCTTCCTATAGTATACAAGGCAATCTCCACTCATGGCTGGTGGACTTCCTTTCCCGTCAAGGCTGGAGTTCCTCAAGGCAGTGTTCTTGGCCTTGTAATTTTTCTGGTTTTCATCAATGATCTCTCAGATTCCCTGGAAAATCCTCTTTATCTCTTTGCTGATGACTCTACCCTCTGCCATATCATCTGTCATCTCCTCTGAACAACGTCTTTTTCTCTGTATTTTGTCTATTCTCCTTGCGAGCCATGATATTTGAGAGTATTTAGAGTGGATATTGCTTTTACTGACTCGAGAAGCCTTGATCTGAAACAAAATGGATAGAAGATTCAACTATGATCAAATTAGAACAATGTGGGTGTAGTATATGGGCTGGGCTTTGAAGTGTTTTTGCCCACAGAGGAAGTATGGCCGAGGACAGTGAAGTGCATCTATCTGATTGGCTGTTACTAAGTAGGCCCTACCCCAAGACTGTTCTGGTGAATTTATGAGCGAATGGGGATACAGAGTTGGAGTTAAAAGGAGCTCGGGAAGCAGGCAGAGGAACTGGGAGATGCTCGTGAAGGACCAGAGATATAAATAACCCAGAAGATGGAGTTTGGAAGCCAGCAAGGGCTGATTAAGTCTTTGAGAGGGATTCTGCATCATTGAGAGTGTGAAAGGCTAACAAGATCAGCTCCGACCATTCAAACACTTCAGTGTGCTTGCCAGTTGCGAGTAACTCGTTCAGTGGTTGCAGTGTTGTTGCTTTTTGAATAAATTGATGGTAAAAATTAATTTTTAAGTTAAACCACTGATTACATGCAGGTGAAACCTATTACACTTATTTTGTAACGTTTCAAACAAATAATTTGCTCCTGAAGTTATTTAGGTTGAATTAGGCAAAGGGTTTGAATACTTGTGCAACTGAGAATCAGCTGATTTTCTCTGTTAATCTAAATTATTAACATTTTATCTGCATTTTTAAGCTTTATCATTTTGGAGTAGTTTGTGAAGAATATTGTTACAATGGCACCTGTCAAGGGGTGGGATATATTAGGCAGCAAGTGAACAGTCAGTTCTTGAAGTTGATGTGTTGGATGCAGGAGAAATGGGCAGGAGTAAAGACCTGAGCGACTTTGACAAGGGTAAAATTGTTATGGTCAGACGACTGGGTCAGAGCATCTCTGAAACGGCAAGGCTTGTGGGGTGCTCCCGGTCAGCAGTGGGGAGTACCTACCGACAGTGGTCCGAGGAGGGACAAACCACAAACCGGTGACAGGGTGTTGGGCGCCCAAGGCTCATCGCTGCGCGAGGGCAACGAAAGCTATCTCATCTGGTCCAAACCGACAGAAGGTCGACTGTGGCACAAGTCGCAGAAAATTTTAATGGTGGTCACGGGAGGAATGTGTCGCAATCCACAGTGCATCGCGACCTGCTGCGTATGGGGCTGCGTAGCCGCAGACCAGTCAGAGTGCCTGTGATGACCCCTGTCCATCGTCGAAAGCACCTACAATGGGCACGCAAGCGTCGGAACTGGACCTTGGAGCAGTAGAAGAAAGTCACCTGGTCCGATGAGTCCCGTTTTCTTTTAGATCACATACATATATATATATATATATATATATATATATATATATATATATATATATATATATATATATGTATATACATACATATATATATATATATATATATATGTATATACATACATATATATATATATATATATATATATATGTATATACATACATATATATATATATATATGTATATACATACATATATATATATATATATGTATATACATACATATATATACATACATATATATATATATATATATATATATATATATATATATATATATATATATATATATATACTGAAGTACCCGGTAATACCTGGGAAATTTGTCCTATTTTCCTCACGCTAGTTAGACTGAGGCATTAGTTGTATGGAGAAAATTAGGAAGGCTTCTTTTATTCCTCAGATTTATGGAAGGAAGGCTTTATGCTGCCGTAATCCTTAGATAGGTCATAGTTGAAGGCGGCCTTGAGCCACTCAATGTTTCCAGCAGCAGTGGCAACTGTCCTTGATGTCCTGCTAAAACCCGGACCTAGAAAGCTGGAACGTGAGTTTTGTGCTTCTCTCGCCCATCGGTGTGACGCTCTATTTGCAGTTAGGCGACGCTCTCTCTCTGCAGCCCACTCTGCTTGCCTGGCTCGTTCATGAGCAGATATATCAGCAGTAAGACGACTCTCTCTCTCTCTGCAGCTGACTCCGCTTGCCTGGCTCTTTCATGAGCAGATCGATCAGCAGTTAGCTGTTGCCGTGCGCGTGCAGTTCGAGAATTCAAATAACAGGAGGAGAATGTGTATGTTTAAAAAGTTAACGAATACGAACATTTTGTATTTCAAAAAACCCTAGCGTTTTTAACCATGAAGCCTTTTGTTATGATTAAAACACCGGCGCACTATTCGAAAGCCATTTTTTTTCCTAATGGAAATTTTATTTATTTTATTTATATATATATTTTTTTTCATTTTTATGGAGAGCCACTTAGCGTATCCTGGAGCTGAATGTTAGTTCTATATATGTGTAAAGTTTCATCAAGATCGGTTCACTGGTCTAGGAGCTTATTCGTTACAAAAAACAGACAGACAGGACTGCCATTTATATATAGTAGATATATGTATATTGTATATATATATATATATATGAAGACCACAAGGGGAAAACCAGAGATGTCACTTTTTTATAAATTTCAGGGTTATTGCACCTGCCAATAGTTGGCAACATAAAGTTTCCTCTCACAATATTACTTTAACAAATAACCAGGGGTGTCACATAATTTATATGGTATAAAGTTTCGCTGTGCAATGAAAAAAACAAGTGTTTTCAAAGCTGAACAAGTAGAAACCCAGAGTTGTCAGTACTTTACTCCTGGTTATCTCCCTTTCATTCATGTTAACTGTTCCACCATAATATTCAGAGTTGAGAAACTAAAAAACGAAAGGTTGTAAAACTTTCACAGCATAAACTCTGAGCACTACAATGGCCTATTTGGTTATATCATGGGCTCCGTAGTTGGTGCATATCTTGGTTCAAGCCTGGTCAAACCTCAATTGTGACTTTTATGGGACCCACGCCGTGGCTTAATGGTTAGCGCGTCTGAGTACCCATCCTCATTCGATGTACCCACCGCCCAATCAACCTGCTTAGGTATATGAGGGAGTCACATGAGGTGACTTCGGCTATCGCGGGGGTGGTTTATCCTTGGTTTCCTCCCGGTTTTCCATCATATTAAGTAGTACGGAGTAAGAAATGGAGAATCCGTCGTCATATAAGCGAAATACCCTTGACTATGGCGTTGAACACCAATCAAACAAAATAACAATGACCGTTTAATGTTGAAAAAAATAATCTGTGATCACCAAAGTCATGTAATGTATGCTAATAACCAAAAACATGAATTTGCTACACATCCTGGGTTAAAATTGCATGGCAATTATTAAACAAGGGAATAACCAGTGATGTCAGTTTGCAACATTGATTCGTTCTTTGCTCTTAAATTAAATAACACAGAAGCTTGGCAAATGCTACATGCTTAATTTGATCGGCCAATGATCACTCTTCCTTTTACTGGAAAAGAAATCCATATGACAGTTATTAAACAGTCCACCAAAGTCTTGAAACTTTGTTTTTCAGTTTCTTCAAAATTGACTTATCCTGACATCTCTGGTTTTCCCCTTGTGGTCTTCATATATATAACATATATATTTTAAGTTTGATTCAAAAGCATCATAAAATAAGCTCAGATGTCATCAAAATGTGAAAACTTTGGCAGGCCCCTGTACATATTTGTGTAATGCATTGAAAAAACGGAGGTTTTTACTCACTCGATATTATCCGAGGAGATGATGGTTCTTGCAAAATTTCCAAATCCAGTTGTAACACCATATACAGCTGCAGGCATAAAAATCATATTATGTATGTACAGTACTGATATACTGTATATTACTAGCAGGGAACCCCGGAAATTCCACGTAATCTAAAATGTGACTTCAAGTGACCCTCCTGAACCCCCCCTCCTCCCACCTCCACTCCAACTCTCTCTCTCCTCCACTTTCCCTTTCTTCTTCAAGTCCTCATCCCCCTTTCCCAACCTCAAGCCCTCAACCCCCCTTTCAAATCCTCAACACCCTTCTGTCCCCACGATGCCCCCCCACAACCTAAGCTCGCTGCCCTCCCCTCCCCCTTTATTTTTAAAGTCTTCTACCCCTGACCAACCCCAAATCTTCAACCCCTCCATCCTCCCAGCACCTCAACCTCCCTCTCCCAATTCTATGCACACCCCCCCCACCTCCAACTGTCTGTTCTCCCCTCCCACTGTCTTCTCATTTTGAAAAAAACATGACACAAGGAACTTTGGTGCAGGAGGCCATTTGACCATCATTTAATTTAATTATTTTTTATTGGCTATGTGAAACATAGAAATTTTTAATCGACTGGCAATTCAATTCAAAAAAGGTGCATCACATCCTTTTCGCATGAGCATTAAATATATTAATTAAATTAGGCACAAATGATAGTCTTACACGACAGAAGCACGAAGGTGAATGCCTGGCTAATTAAAATGTTGTTCCAATGTTGTTCCTGTTTCACTTTTAACATTAAAAACAATGTTAAAAGTAAATAATGACGAAATGTTAAATTTACAATGTCTTCACCCTTTCTTTCCATTGTTAAGAACATTCCTGTTCTCGTTCATTAAGAACAATGTTAAAAGGAAATTTAAAAAAAAAACATTAAATACACAATCTCGTGAGATGTTGTCATCCCTCGATTCTTCAGTAAAAATAGCGGTGAAATCAGCTAAATGATAATAAAAAACATACAAGGTCATTCATAATCTGCAACCAGAACTTCTCGGAGAAAGGCCTTCATAATCCATCCATCCATTGGGACCATACTCTGTGCAGAGCATTGGTGCTGCCGAAGCAGTCTCCTTGGCTATTGGACACAATCCTGTACGGGTCGCCACTCCAACACAGGATACCAGCAAGCTGGCCCTCATTTTGCTGACCTCGGAAGGATGACAGGCAGAGTCAACCCCACCTCGTATTAATTCAACAGCCGAGTGGGATTTGAACTCAGGATCCTCAGATCCCCAGCCCACTACCCTAACTATTGAGCCAACACCAGGCATACCTTCATAAGGAAATGTGTTTTATGGTCTCTAGTCGAGTAGTTTAAGAGAAAATCGTCGGAATGACAGACAGAGAAACAAACCAACAAGCTGTCATCAACTGGAATTTGCTAAATCAGTTGCTGCAACCTTGCCCTTTCGACCTCAAAAACAATACCTTTCTTGCTTTATTGGTGAACCAATTCAGTGACTTAATATACAAATTCTGTTCAAATGTAAAGCAGATGGCAACTGACGATTTTATGTCAGCTTGACCTTTGACCTCAAAAATAGTCATCAATGACCCAATATGTAAACCCTGTTCAAATTTCAAGTCAATCAGTTGATAATTGACAATTTTACATAACCTTGACCCTTTGACCTCAAAAAATAGGCTTCTAGCTTGTGACTACCTCGACCAGGTGGTTAAGTTTCATGAAGATCGGAGTAAAATTGTGACCTGTAAGTGATTGACATAGACAAACTATAACAGACTAGACCAACCAACATACTTGCATTTTCGTAACTAACAAAGAGGATAAGTGTAATATTATGTCGGATTTATATTTTGGTGGATGTGAAATGATAGCTCGCCTGTACACCGTGAGATCTTTAACATCCACCAACGAATACCGGCAGACAGGAATCCCAATTAACATCCATATGAGGGACAGCACACACATTGATGAATCACCTTGCCTGTGAAACACTGGGACGACAGTTTATGGCTGGGTCGGGATTCAAACCCAGGCTAGACAGCTTAGAGTGGTGCGTGCGTATCTCAAGACCATCCTGTGAGCGCCAATAGTGTGTGGAATATTTGTGGAGTTTGCGATGAATGTCTTTTGACAGCATAACAGTCACTAACTGTTAAGACTGTTAAGGTTTCTTGGTGAAGTAAATTGATTGAAAGGTAATTAATTGTACGTTGACAGAATTGACTAAATAGTTTGTCATATTCTTTTTTACTTCCTGTACGTGTGCGAACCAATGACTCTGAGCCGATACACCACCAGTGTGGGCAACAAAAATGCACACAACTCGAAATTTCATGAATGTCGATATATTTAGACCGGCGCATGCACTGTCTGGATTCATGAGCTCTTAAATGAGGTATCATCGAGCATTATACATGCTGTGGCTACGATGTTTACCCTGTTCAGACTCAATCATGCAACTTGTGTATATATTGTTACGGCTGTGGAAATTCGCATTACACCATAAAGAGTCCTCAGGTAAGATATCTCGATAGGTCCATGTGTAGTTAGCCCAAACCCGTTGTATAGAGGGAATTTATGTGATCCATCCGGGCTGCGACGCTTTGAGTTCGCCATTTCTCTGTTCTTTCTTTTATTTCAAACAAACAAAAACCACCAACGATGCTCGTGGGCTTTTCCCGCCATTCTTCCCCGCGCTTGGTGTGGGGGAAGGGGGAAGGGCGGCTCGCCGCCGATTGGTGGATGGACAGCGTGAGGCGGTCGGGGTGAGGGAACGCCCCTTTTCGAGAACCTTCTCGAAGGAGGGTGGAGCCGAAAACGGGGCGGAGCGAAGGGCGGAGCCCCACGCTATAAAGGACGGACATGGGCGGGGCGCGTGCTCTCACTCTCTTTCTCTCTTCCTCCACTCTTCCTCCTCCTCTTCCTCTTCGCTCGTCTGCAGTGTGGTTGTTGCTGTTGGTGGTTCGTTCGTCTACGAGTTCTTCAGAGAGTTTTCCTACGATTCTAGCTGGAGGGAGTCGAGTCGGAGCATCCTCGTCCTGGGCCCTGTCACCGTCTACATCGGGAGAGGGCGAGCCTTCTGCCAGGTGCCGGAACGATCAGCCCGCGGTCCCGAGACTGCGTCGGTGGGACGGAGCATCCACCATTCTCCCCTTCGAGCCCGAGCGTCAACAATTTCCCCTCCCCCATAATCCGCGCTGAGATAGTGCCGGAAGCCCCGTTCGTGGCGCGGAGCGGCTACACGTGCCGGCGCGAGGTGCGAGTCGCAGACCACATCGGGGGAGGCTCGGATTCGAGTTCAAGGACGCGACGCTGGACGATGCGTGCAGGGAAGTCGCAACTTTCTCTTTTCCTTTGGGTTCGTGTAAATGACTGTGGGTGGCACCTGTCCTTGAAGTAAAACTGGTTAAGTGTTGCCGTGTGTCGGGTTTAGTCGGGACATCTCTTTTGCCTGTGATTGTGTATACGTGCCATTTCTTGACTTGCTTTTGCTTTATTGTACATGATGATTGTGACTGTATACGTGCCTTCCGTGCTGGTCTGCGTGTGCAATTAAACGTGCTTGTGTGAACTTGTTCCCCGTTTCGCTGAGTCCTTTCCTTCGTTTGAATTTCCATCTTGCATCACGTAAGGGGTTCGTAGTGGGTTCAACATCCCAGTTATTAATCTGAACCGTCCAGGTCGACGATAACACCGCTCGGTTATCCCGATAGTACGGAACGGACCGCCCAAGCGGCTTGTGTCCGGAGTCGACCTGTGGCGAGGTACGATCGCCCAGTTCACCATCCGCGTGGGTACTTAGGTAGGTCGAGTTTGGCGAACAACCCTATCCTACGTGGGTGGCCGATTGGCACGATTGTGGTGAGGTCGAAAGGCCCACCCGTTACTAGTTCCCGGCGTTGGTCCGAGAGGGTCACAACGGAATTGTCCGTCCGGTGGGTGACGTGCCGCGATTCGAGTACGCGGCCGATCGCACGCCGGCGGGCGCGAATTCGCAAATATATATATATATATATATATATATATATATATATATATATATATATATATATATATATATATATATATATATATATATATATATATATATATATATATATATATATATATATATATATATATATATATATATATATATATATATATATATATATATTCCTGTAATGATGTAAACCATTAGCCACGTACCATGAATGAATGAATAATTTATATAATTATGTTTGTCTCATATCATGCGTGTAAACAAACCTTTTTTTTTTTGCATCAGAGATTCCAACATCTCACGGGATTTCTGAATCTTTCCTTTTGCTTCTTCTTTGAGCTGTGCGAAAATATCAATAGATCATGTCAAACATATGAACGTTCTTTTCAAATCACATTTAGTGCCAAAACAAAATATTCGGCAAGATGAATGATGGTGGAACTCTGATAGTGCACGGTTAATGCACGTATGAGCATTAGATATGTACAATAAGTGTAGAAAAAAAAAATTAAAAAAAATCTGAATATTTGGAAAATGTCTCACTACTTTTGACCTTACAACAAATGTGAAGTACAGTATTTCTTATGGAAATTCCCACTGTGGGATAACTTTTGATTCATAAGATATCTCAAGATTTGGCATTTATAAGGTAAAGGTAGATGGCTTTGATCCCCCAGGAAAATATACCTCAATGTACTTCAGGACATAGACCCTGCCCCCCACTTACCCCAATAGCCATCACTGTCCTCGAAGTATGTACATGAGTTAATTGGTTCGTATAAGGCTGCAATGCACACCATTATCACACCAAACCCAGAGTGAGCAGAATGATGATGATGATGATGATGATGATGATGATGATGATGACAGTGCTTATTTGCTTTAATGCTCCTTTCACTCTTTGCTCTGGCACATGACCAAGACACTTAAGTGAATAAAACCGAGCAACGTGCCAGAGCTAGAATTAAGTTAGAATCGGCAACCTTCAATATTCAACCTGAAAACTTCAAATTAGTAACCCATCCTGATTGGTTCAGTTTTTAATAATCATCAATTCAGAGTTGTATACGTGTTTTGTCCAATCAGAAAACACTTGAAATTAATGTAAAAGTATACTGATGTCTCTTGATGCTTTTGACATAAATGTGATTTATGTACAAGCTCTTTCGTGAGTCTTAAATCCCTGTGGAACAATAAAGCTTATAAGGTTACTATATTCTTCTTTAATATGCAACGCATGGTAGTATAATTTGCTGGCCACAGATGTAGTTCCCCCTGTAGTTTGGAGCAAGAATTGCCAGTGATAACACACCTACTCTTCGTAAAAGGACACCGTGGGATCTTTAATGTGCCACCAACTAATTCCAGTAGACGGGACGCCCAATTTAATGTTCATCCGAGGGACGGCACACACATTGATGAATCGCCTTGCACATGAAACACCAGGGTAACAGTTTTGTAGTCGGGTTGAGGATCAAACTCAAACTACATCAAACCATTGTCTCAGAATGTCTTGTGTAACATTTGTTTCAATAATATATCAATATATTAGTATATATATTGTGACGTCGACGGGACTTGAACAGTCCCGCCAACGTAGAATGAGCCGAAACGATGGCGGCGGTTTATTTATTTATAACCCAAACATGGCGGTTCTGATCGCTCTACCGCAAACGGGACGAGGAAGGTGGCACGAGTCACTTTTCACTGAGTTGATGATGTTTATTTGTTTTTACTATTAACCAGAAATAACAAGACTCGGCAAGAAAAGGGATCTGGGGCGATTCGACGGGATGGTGTGGGATCGGGCGTGGGGAAAAACACAGACAATTCCAATGAATATACAGATCTCAAACCCTCTAAGGCGCCAAGCACACACACACACACACACACACACACACACACACACACACACACACACACACACACACACACACACACACACACACACACACACACACAACGTAGCTATTTCTGGTGGTCAGGCTGGACCGTGGTGTGGACGCAACTGTCCCTGGATCGGCGTCGGACAAGCTGGCCTTGCTCTCGTCAGGGGGGCAGGAGAAACCGTGGTGCTGTCGACCTCCTGGTCTTGGCCCAAGTCCGCTCACAGCCGCCAGGGAACCAGTTCTGGCGCCAAGTTGCGAGCAGGAGAGGGAGGCAGGTCCGCCCGCCGTTCGACCCCGTACTCCGAGTCAGCAGAACCCCAGAGCCAACCAAGGTGAGGCACGAGGCTCAGCAAGGCTCCAAGACACGATGAAGAACACGATCGAATCAGCACAACAAGGACGCTCTCCGCGCAACAGCCTCCACACCAAAAAAACACGATCGTTTTGTCCCGATCTTCTTCCTCTTCCTTTTCGACCCCGAACAGAACCTTTTTATCCTCCTGTCCTCGTCACTTCCAATCGAGCCGTTTATTGGCCCACCGCCGTCGCCTTCTGCCAATCGTGATCACGGGGCGGAGCCATCCGCTGCACTGTCCTGTGACGTCACGGCCAGTCTCCAGAGAATACCAAAAGGGGTTTACGCAGACACACTTACCCTATCCCGTGTCCCTATCTAATTACGTGACAATTATCATTTCCCCCCTTGAAGAAATGAACATTTACTGGACAACTTATCACCACTGAATTGCTACTTATTACATCGAGATCCTGGTAAACTCGAACAGCATGGCTTACCTAATTAAACATCCTAATTACCCTTTGAATGCATACCCCCCCCTCAAACGTAACAATATATATATATATATATATATATATATATATATATATATATATATATATATATATATATATATGATTAATATAACCTCGTGTTGGCATAGCGGTTAAGGTGGATCCCTTAGAATCCCGAGTTCAAGCCCCTGTCGACCGTTGCCCTGTCGACCATTGAATTAACACCAGGTGTGGGTGACTCAGCCTGTCATCCTTCTGGGGTAAGCAAAATGAGTACCAGTGTATTGGGGGTAATAACCATTTGGGGGAACCTGCATCAGAGTGGTGACCTGTCCAGGACTGTACTCCTTGCCAATGAAACTGCCTTGGCAGCCCTTTACTCCTTTACAGTGTGAAAGGAATAGTGTTATTATTATTATAAATATCGATAATAATAAATGTCAGTGTGTGCCAGTCAGTGTATGTGTGGGTCTTCTCCATAACTCCAAAACCATGAAACCTAGTGGCCCAAAACTTTGCATGCAGACTCGGAGAACTCCAAGGGAGTGCATGAATGAAAACTGGGTATTTGGTTAAAGTTAAACACCCCTTTTGAAGGTAATTAACGGCTTACCTTCATGAAAGGCTTATCCTTGGGGTCAACTTCATCTCGCAGGTGTCTTTGCCACCATTTTGATTTGGCCTACTCAAAAAGCCTTGCCTTGGAAACATGATCTACTCTCACGGACTAATTAAAGTACATACAGCAATCAAAATATGGTTTCGGATTTGAGGATTGGATCTCGTGGACAAAATAAGTGTCAAAATCTGGAGTACAATCTGAAAATGTTCAGAAATTACAGATTCTTATAACTAAACATACATATTTAAGAAAGGCTATGCTCCCACCTTCTCTATATTCAGTGAAGTGACAGGTGGGATTTGCTAGCATGTTTTTAAACTTTCTCATCTGAACTCCCAAGGTTAATCCTGATGGATACCTATAAAATTGATGAGATGGTGAGGTCCAATCATCAAATATGGTATCCATTGGGACCAAACTCTGTGCAGAGCAGTCTCCTGGGTTATCGGGCACAATCCTGGACAGGTCACCACTCCAACACAGGATACCAGCAAGCTGGTACTCATTTGCCAACCTTGGAAGGATGACAGGCTGAGTCAAATTCCTGGTGTTAATTAAACACCAAAGTGGGATTTGAACTCAGGACCCTAGGATCCCAAGCCCACAACCCTAAACATTAAGCCAAAACTCGGCATAAATATGGTATGAGATGTGAAAAATAACTCCTGCATTGATCGGTGAGATTGGCGAAGAAGGAGTCATGTGACCTCCTGTTCAAAAACCGAAAATAGTACAAACACAAGCAATACATCACTTTAAAGGTAATTTTACTGCTCATCTTACTACATAACTCTCAAGGGTGAAAGAAGAGTTTGCAGACAAACAGGTTACCACCTTAGCTAACTTATCAAAATATCCACCCTGCAAAAATGTAAAATAAGCGATTTTGATCCATATGCCTATAGAGTTGTTCAGACCAACTATAGAGTTGTATAGAACACCAAACAATTTACATGTTCTGGCCCTTGATGGAAAAAACATTCAATATTGTCTACGCAAAAGCATTACAATATCTTCAATTTGGGGTGGTGTGGGTGGAGGGAGGGAAGAGAAGTCAATTTGGTGTGGTGTGAGTGGAGGGAAGGAAGGGGTGGGGTGGGAGGAGGCAGGGAACAGGGTCAAATGAGGGAGACGAAGGGGTGGAAGGAGGCAGGGTACGGGGTGGGATGAGAGACCCGGCAATGCCAGCGTACCTTTGCTGGTGTGAAATATAGTTCAAGAATGTTGAATACTATGGTTTTTACCTGCAATTCGTAAAGTCCGTGACTGAGTTTCACCAGTTCCTCGGGCAAGAGGTTGTTTCCGTCCACCTCAATAACCTGCCAATACAAATACAATTTGATTTTTTTTTTGAACAACGCTAACTTTTGTATCAGAGTTTACAAATACAGGTGGTGGATGAAATTCAAATAGGCATATTTGTTTTGACAGAGCACTTTTTCAAATTCCCAAAATGTCGAAAATAAATTCTGGGCAAATGTTCGAAGTACGGCTTTGCAGGTGTCAAAAAATACTATCATATCTGAGGCTCACTAACATGATATGCCTCAGCACCAGGATCCTTTGTCCCAGGAAATGGCCAAACAGTTTCTATCTTTGACTGCACTGCATTCATTGATTACTCTTTACCGTTCCCCAAGGTCACTCAAATAAGCCAAAATTGACAGCACATGCACAGGAGAGAGATGGCTCGAACACGTTTTCTTACCTTTTAAAGGGTTCATTTATAATTAAAAAGGGGAAAAATGTGGACGACACAAGCAGTTCGGAACAAAGCACGTGAATCAATGGATACAAAGAGGCAAATGGGGACACGCAAACTTATATACAATGATGAAATAAAAAGAAATAAAACCTAACCCACACTTATAAAAACGTTAACAATGCAGGCGAGGACTTTCCTTTGTGTATGGTGTAGATGCAGGACTCCCTACAGCCCATTTTAGCAGCTAGCGATGAAGTAAACCAGCAACGAAGTGAGCCAGTGACGAAATGAGCCCAAAGACACGATAATTAAGCTCAAAGATGAAACAAGCCAGCCACAAGGAGCATCAGCGACTTTCAGCGCCTTGGGGCGTGCACCCTGAACCAGCCTTCGTGACCCTCCATCCTTTCTCAAACCGCTTCTTCTTCATCCTTGTCCTGCATGCCAGGAGCTCTGGTCTGTCCTTTCTCTCTTCTCAAGGCCTTCATCCTGGTATTGATCCTCGCTACTGCTTCTACACACTCATCCTCTTGCCCGCTGGAAGCTCACTGGCCTGTCCTTTTCTCTCGGCCTCTTCTCGTTTTTCTGTCCCCCTCCAGGCTGTCCCACCCATGAGGCCACCCCAATAGAAATGTCGATCTTCTCTTCCAGACCCTACAGTAGTGCATTACCGCACATTGGCTGGCACACACTGATGAGAGAGATCCTGACGGACAGCCTTTTCACTCGCGTGACACGTGTGATTTTTGTGATGGAAAGTCCTCACCTGGCCCCACCCGCAAACAAGACGTGTTTACGCAAACATATAAATTACATATGCTGCATCTTCAGCGTCACATTTTACTAGATGTCTAACTTTGACAGGTCCCTGAAACATGGCAATCTAACCTACTCAAAGCACATGGACCATGTTACACTTACCGCAGTCAAGCTATGAATCCCCCACCCCATTTCCACGCAACATTACAATGACTGTATTTTGAAAATGTACATGATAGTTTATTATCATTCTTACTTTTAATTAATTAATTAATTATCACTTGTATGTGTATGTGGATTGGAAATTAAATGCTACTCGACGACCCGTGAACCCGTTGGGTTCCCGTTGTGACAGTGGTTGATGAAAAAAATCATTTCAAAAGAAAAAAAAGATAGCTCCAGCGAACTATACCACTGAGGTTGTTTGCATTGATCAAATAATCCCAAAGAGTGAAAGGACTGTTCATTAAATAGCACACACAATGCGCACAGAACTGGCAGAACATCATTTATTCAAATATTTTTAAAATATTGATAGAAACATTATACCACTTTGATATTTGACACTTTTGTAAACTTGAATATGCTCTTTCCAATGGTGAACAATTTGAAGTGGTATACCTTGTCATATATTTGCAATCCTCACCTGAATTTCAGGGGAAAATGAAAATTTTCAATTTTTGAGGGATCATGACTGTATTATATATGACTGATTAAGAAAAGTAAACATGTATTTGAATATGACTACCATACAATTATTACATGAAAAAAATTTCAAGCTTCTGGGATGGGTCAATAAAAATATATGGGGTCTCAAAGTTGGATCTTCATACAAAACCAACATTTTTTTTCTGGATTTCAACTGATCAGGTCATAATATTTAATAGAGGTATACTCCGTTTTATGTTTGTTTCTTACAGAGCAGTTATAGAAGAATAATCTCTGAAAATTTCAGGGCTCTAGCATTAATATTTAAAAAGTCGTGGGAGTTTAAAAGTAGCCGTTCATTTTGTGATGCTCGCAATGACCATAAAAATAGGGCCACAACCACATTTTCAACCCTCAATATCTCGGAGTTGACCGCATCTATGGACCTAAAATTTTACGCAGCTTCATTTTGATACCTGGGAACTATTTTCTGAAAGTTTAAAGTAAATCTGAGGGGGTCAACCGGGACCATTTTCTTAAATTTGGTGATTTCAGATGGAATGACTCTATCCATCTGCCTGTTGATGATGTCTCAAAAATAAAGCTGTATTGTTGCTTCTGCCACCACTTGTCAACATAACATTGTGTAGTCGGCTTGATGAACATTTCTTGCTGACATTGACTTGTTTTTGTTGTTCTCAGCTTCTACAGCGGATGGGCATGGATTTCATCGTTGCTCGGGAGTGAAGTTGCCGCATGTTAGTTCCTCCTGTTGCTGAGCAGTGCTATCATTGTGCATTTAGACTTGTTATACTGTCCTCATTTTCCATGCCGACAGTATGGCTGGTATGAAGAAGCCGCATCAATTGGAGCCAGAATTGACCACACGGGAGGATATTTACTTGGTGTTGGCAGTCATGAAGGACATAATGACCTTGGTCATGAAGGTCTTCTTTTTAGTGGTGTATTTTTTTTTAATAAGTTTTAGGGTAAATTCAATATGGCTGCCAAACAATGTGACCTATGATATCATGTGTGTGAACCTTTTATTCCTCGTGGACAGGAGGTCATACATGTAAAGTTTTGCCTCGATCTGTTCATCCACTTCAGAGAAGAAGGTTTTCGAAGGTTTTTTTTTTAACAATATGGCTGCCGAATCACGTGACCAATGATGTCGTGAATTATTTTTTTCTGAGACCATTTTATCCCTCAACGACCCTCAAAAATTTTCATACTGATCACATGTGGCGTTCTACATTTGCAATTATGATGTCATAACGAGGGCACCTATGATGTCATAAAAAACGCTCATTCCCCATGAGGAGTCCTTGCTAGGTGCCAGGTTTCAATTTTTTCCTTGTTGTGGTTTCAGATATACAGAGGTCCAAAGTTTTTCCGTTTTTCCAACATGGCGACCACACCACGTGATCTGCGACATAATAATTATCATGAAAACATTCCACATGAATAGTCGCACCAATGGTGAAAATTTCGTCTCAACAAGTGGTTGCAGAGAAAAACACAGAAGTTCTGTGTGGACAAACAAACGCACAGACAAACAAATGGACCGAAATGCAATACCATGACATAAAGACAAGAAAGGGACACAGACCCTCCAGTGCTGAGACCTAAGTCTGTGCAGCCACATTGAGCAGCCAGAATGTGCACTGGAAACAATCAAAACTGCATGTTCTCCAGTGAGGAAGAATATGTGAACTTCACCATGAGACATAGCTCTGCACTGAAGGAAAAGACTGAAGAGGTGTTGCCTGTCTGAAAAACAACCCAAACTAAGCTCCGGACCAACATCGAAGATGGAAAACGTGAGCTTTAACGTATTGCATTGGTTGTGTGGTAATAATTAAATTCTCCCAATTGTAGTTTGTTAATTTAAAGTTGACTATTGTACTCATTAGTTGGACCAAATGATTATTTTCTGATCAAAGCTACATCAATACAAGGAATTTAAGGATGCAATTCTGCTCTCCCAGGTAGTCATCACCCATCCCAATGTGAAAGAACAACTCGCAATATACTGTGTGTCAGCTGACCATGTGTGGCAGACGGAGACAAACAGTGACAATGTACAGAGAGAGAAGCAAAGCAACATTTGTGGGATTGTTTTTTTTACCTCTTAGAAGTGGGGATGGAGGGAGGAGGAGGAAGAGGGGGAGCAATATGTACATACTGAGGAGTAAAGGATTAGTGAGTTTCAGGGTTTGATGTATATGTATATATACATATATTTATATTTATATATATATATATTTATATATATACACACACACATATATACGATATATGGTTACAATAGGTGTTCAATGTTCACTTACCCCCAGTGCTTTCGTATTTTCCTCTGGCCTGAAAAACAAAACCCAAAACAAAGTACAAATCGATAGATTAAGTGTAATACTATATTTATATATGGTACAATAAATGCTATAAAAATAAATATCCACAATTTATTATGTCATCATCATCAACATAATTTTGTATGCAGCCTTTGGGTGCTGGGTTGCCTCATTGCTCAGAGCACAGCCATGCTGCTGATGTTCCAAATAAGCTGGTTTACTCATTTTGCTGACCTCGAAAGGATGACAGGCTTCATCAATCCTCCTGACAGGGGCTCAACCCCAAGACCTTAAGATCTTAACCCAGCCACCTTAACCGTTAAGCCAACACCAGGCTTACATTTATTATGTCAATTGGTGGGAATATAATAGATGGATGAAGTAAAGAGATAAAACAGAACAACTCGAGCATATCTAACTCACAATCGGGAGCAACACGTGATATTCATGACAGCTTTGTGCAACGACTAATTAATTGGAGCCTGGAAATTATTCAACTGTGAATTTGTATTGCAGTTAATTGTTTTCTATCATTTCTATGTGGTTTAATATCCAGGTTGGCCTACTTCTCATTCCCGGCCGAACTCATGATGTTCGGAATCCATGCTAAGGTCCCTTATAATTATGAGCACCAGCATATAAGACCCGTCGCTTCGCTAATGGGAATACCAATGTTTACTGCAATGGCTGATCTTTGGGGCAAGAACAAAAATAGGATGCTGCCCTCCATGCGGAGATAACCAGCGTCACAAGTTGCCATTTTGCAGTTTTGCCACGTATGCCCATGTAGCCACACGCAAACCTCATTTGTTTTTTGCATCACAAACCTTCCTGGGAGTTCCCTGAATCCACCGCCATTGGTTGCATTGAAATTCGTTAATCCGTTCTCAAGTTATGGCACAAAAACAGACAGATAGACAGACAGACAGACATGGCTCCTTTTATAATATTCATTTATCCATTGTCTACTCATGTCCTTGTAATCCTCCTACTATTAATGTGCAATTGGTCACTGGCTTTGACACCAATATAATTTTTTTATTATGGATCCTAGGCATCAAAAAGCTACATATGTCGCACAAACAGTTTCAAATGGAGCACCTCACCGCCATTAGAGCATTTAAATTGCATCGGATGTGGCAATAAATGGGAATTGTTTCTTCCAGCTCGCCAGCTCGGTTAGTCTCGGTGAAGATGCCATTTGAATTTTTGCCGTCTCCATCCCTACCCCGTTTAGAATCCTGTGCGGGCACGGGCAACTTGCTAGTTCACATTAAAAAGCTTTTGAATGTCTGAGTGCGGCAGGTACTTTGGACGAAGTCAACTCCACAATTTTCATTGCGATGATGGGCAGAGAATGTGATGACAACTAAATAAAACAACAAAAACGCTTGTTTGCACTTGATAAATTTTTAGGTCAAGAAAAATAGGATTACAAATGACCTTGAAAATCAACTACAGACCTTGTGCAGTAAAGTCAAATTACATCACACACACACACACACACACACACACACACACACACACACACACACACACACACACACACACACACACACACACACACACACACACACACACACACACACACTGTCTGTCTGTCTGTCTGTCTTTCTCTCAATCCCTGGAGAGAGGCACAACTGTCTATCTCTCTAATGATGACATCAGGGACTATGGTGTTAAAGTTAGTCATATTCACTACAATGACATTTGTGGTCCTGTCCGGCTCGTCTGGAATCACCGTGTAAGTTGGACCAGGACTGAACAATTTCGAAATTTGAACGCTCAAGCTGTAGCAATGTAAGGATGGCATGGTCTCCCATATCTCCAATGGGATCATGATTGTGATGGACAGACAAGTTTTCTATGCAGGATAACAATGCATGTAGTAGGTGCAGCCACTTAGGTCATTTCATTAACATTGTTACGGTTGTGGAAATTCACAGAACACCATTCAGGCTTCCCAGAGATCAGTTATGTCGATAAGTGTGTGTTCAGATTAGATTTCCCCACCGATGTCTAAAGGGAATTAGTCGTGTAACCGGGCTGTGATCTTTGAGTCAGCCATTATTCTTTTGCTATCTTTATTTTGGAACAACCATATTTGAACAACCACAACCGCCTCTCAACAACCACGCCTTCCCCACCACAGCGCCAACCACGACATCTCCTCAACATCTCCACAAACGCACAACATCGCCTCACCTTCATCTCCATTGCGCCGCCATCTTTTCGCCAGCCACAGCGAATCCCACGGACGAGCAACATCGCCGCCGACAGACGCGAGGGTTCCCTGTTAGAGCGGGAGCCGATGATTCCTGCAACGTCCGCGTGGTTGATGATTTCACCCACGTCCAAGCATGTCCGAGCTTCGCGGTGAGATCGGATCAGAATCACAAAAGGGGCGGAGCCAGCGGGGGGTGAGAAGTAAGGGATCAAACGCACCCCCGGCCCGATAAAAAGGCGCGCCGGAATGCCAGTCACGCAGTGGAAGTCTGGAGTCGAGTCGGAGGAAGCCAGCAGCCCGCCAAGGTTCAAGTCCAGTGGAGGGCAGTCGGGGTCGTCGGAGCGCAGCCAAGCCTGCCGTGCCGCGCAGAACTGCGAGTCGGTGGAGAAAGCCGGAGGGAGGTCGCCAGCCAGCGACAGAATGGTCCGAGCCAATGCTGAGGAACGGGCGGGCTCTTAAAAGAGCATCAACTCTCGAAAGAGCAAAGGCCCGTTCATTCCTCTGAGGCGTCGTCAGCTAGGCCGATCCACCAGGCCGCACGGTGGGGCCTGGACCAATCGAGCTGCCGTGTTTCCGACGAAACGTCGAGGGTCGCTCAGCGAGTCATCACGAGGGTGACAGGTAACCAGCCCGGCCTCTCGGAGCTCTTGCGGTCTCCACAGCTCTGTGGATATTAAAGGCCTACGGGTCCAGTTCTGCCCCTCCCTTTCCTGGAGTTTCTTTGTATGAAAGTTGTGGCGCCGTGTCCATAAGTAGAACTGTTAAGTGAATGTACAGTAATGAATAGAACGGTTGTAGTTTTTTGTCATGCTCGTGTTTTGTCCCTTACCTGCATTGCTTTACTGGCTGCATGATTGCATACGTGTTTGCAAGCATACGTGTTGCAAATAAATGTCATGTGAATGTTCACCTGTTCGTTGCGTCCTTTCCCTCAATTGAGCTGCTGTATTGCGTTCGGGATATTAGCTGGCTTTTAAATAGCTGATAAAGTAATCGGATCCGGCGGGGCTTGGCAATATACACCGCTTGGCAAATCGCAGACGGAGCGAGCTGCTTTAGCGGCTCGTTTCCAAGCAGGAAACCCGTTGAGGTGTAAATCCCCGGCATTTCTGTCTGCGCGCACACTTAGGTAAATCGACAATTCGGCGATCGGACCCTGTCGCGCGTGGACAGAAGAGTTGGCTGATTTACGGTGTGATTAAAAACACACCCATAACTGGATTTCGGCGTTGATCCGAAAGCTGCCACTAGGTTTGCCACGTCCGGTGGGCGCGCGGCTGCGTTTAGCTAAAAGCGGTCGCTCGCACACCGGAGTGGTGAGAAACCATAACAATATGTATGCCTGGTGTTGGCTTAATGGTTTGGGTGGTGGGCTTGGGATCCTAGTATCCTGAGTTCAAATCCAACTCGACTTCAATTAATTCCAGGTGGGGTTGACTCTGCCTGCCATCCTTCTGAGGTCGGCAAAATGAGTGCCAGCTTGTTTGTATCCTGTATCAGAGTGGCGACCTGTCCAGGATTGTGCTGAATAGCCAATGAGGCTGCTTAGGTAGCACCAACGCTCTGCACAGGGTATGGTCCCAATGGATGGATGGATTAATGGGTGTATGAGAGAGGACGGCATCCAATGTGTGAGGTCACTGCACTGCTCATGTGCAGTGTGATCTTCGTGGAGCAGGGGACACAAATCTGCTCTTGCCCAGATGGTGATGGGAATAGGGTGCATCAGTCTGCTTATGAGAGTAGTGATGTGGGTGGAGTGTATGAAGGTGTGTGTGTGTAGGTACTGTCTCCTCCCCCCATGAGCAACATGAGGAGGAGGAGGAGGAGGAGGAGGAGGAGGAGGTGAAGAATATGGTGGGGTGGTGAAGACAGAGGAAGGGCCTTCAGCCTTGTGAGTGATGCCCGAGGATGTGACATCATTGGTCACAGGGTGCTCATATGTGTGAAGGGGCTCTACACGTAAAAGACCTTCAGGTGAGGACCAGGCTTCATTGGTGGTTCTGGCACGAGGGTCCACATGGGTTTATTGTCAAGTCAGGCCAGATCAGATTTTTGCCTTGCTACAGGTACCATGTAAACCTGTACCAACCCGTTTCATTGTCGGGTTGTCAGCGACTAAACCGTCTCCCCTACCAGGTTTCCTGGTGAGGAGGGTGTATGATATGGACACCCAGCAGGATTAAAACCAAAACCTGTCAAAGTGCGGAGGAGCTCCTTGTGAGCCAATGGCCATCCATATTTAGTTCCAAACTGCATCTGTGGATGTCCTCCTGCAGTTGTGTGACCTTATTCTCGTAGGTTGGTGGCAGGATTTTCACTACGGCCACCGTAAAACACTTCATTCCACAAAACACTTAAAAAACGCAAAGAAAACTTTTAATGATAGGAGGAAAAACATCGTGTAACCTTCCTGGGTCGGATTGCGGTGTTGTGTCGGGGTGGTGTTGAGGTTTCGTCTACCAGATGGCGGTCTCCTCAGGTAAACCTGAGGCTGTCTCTTCGGGTGGGTGACTAGAATATCCTATCCCGAAGAGAAGATGATCATCTGTCTGTTATCATCTGAGCTCCAGCGTTTGAACATCGGTATTGGAGCACTCTCTGAGGTTCAGAGACCGAATAGTGGTGATTTGTCATGGCAGGTGGTTACATCTACGACTGGTCTGGTCACTCTGATAGTTCCCATGCCCAAGGAATGCTGTAACTGTGTCCAATAAGCTGACTCCCATGATAATTGCGATAACACCGGTCAATGAGCGTATTATGAGCGAAGGATTTGTCACTCCTTGGGTGTCATTTCCCTGGTCTCAGTTTCTGCTGTGACTGAGGCGAGTGATCTCACTGTGAAGGAGGGATTCTAAGCTGCGCTCGAGTCTGTGGTTCAGCAGTACCCCAGGCGAGATACTCTTCTAGTCTTGGGTGATTTCACTGCATTGACTGGAACTGATATGGATGGTTAGGAGACGTGTTGGTCCCCATGGGTCTGGAACTGTGAACCAGAATAGCACTAAGTTCCTTGACTTTGCAATGAATAGTGGACTTAGGGTGGCTGGTTTATGGTTTCAGCGCCCACAAGCTCATCGCTGGACTT
Source organism: Eptatretus burgeri (assembly GCF_056783735.1). Classification (NCBI taxonomy): domain Eukaryota; kingdom Metazoa; phylum Chordata; class Myxini; order Myxiniformes; family Myxinidae; genus Eptatretus; species Eptatretus burgeri. The sequence continues at coordinate 37,303,969 of NC_140978.1, read as the reverse complement.
GGTATTCCAATGCTGGCGGTATGGCAAAGGAGATTGACCATGTTCTTGTTGATGTTCACTGCAAGATGATTCAGAACTGCAGGGTCTACCGGAATGCTGAGTTCCTCAATACTGACCACAGACTTGTTGTAGCAACTCTGAAGTTGCAGCTCAAATCCAGGACAATGGTACCATCCCAGCCAAGGCTGGATGTTGGCAAGCTCAAGGATGAGAGGGTATCTGAGGAGTTTGCAAACAGGCTGAGTTTGGATTTGGGGGATCTGGTTGTTTTGTGGAATCCTGAAGAGTTGTGGAGTGCCTTCAGGACCACCATCCTTGATTTTGCCGGTGGATGTCTTGGAACTCACCGGAGGGCGAAGAAGAATTTTTTCTCTCAAGCGACACTGGATACCATTGACTAGAGTCACAGAGCCAGGCTTAATGGCAGAGCTGAGCTGTTCAGGGAGCTGAGGTGTAAAACTGTACGTGCGCTGAGGGTGGACAAGGAGGCCTATGTGTGTGGAATCTGTGAAGTGGTAGAGCATCACCTGTGGTGAAGTGATTCTCATCCTGCTTACAGAGGAATTTGTGCATTGCATTGGTGTACTGCAGTTTGATCGGCAGAGGGTGGTAGGCTCTTGACAAAAGAGTCCAAAGTGAAGGCCCACTGGGCCAGTTGCTTTGAGCGCCTGTATCAAGCTGAGCCACCAGTTGTCAAGTTTGACGTCAGGGTTGTAACTGTCCTTATTGCTGACCCTCCAATAAACTGTGAAGCACCTTAGTTTATGGAAACGTCAGTTGTGGTCAACCAGTTGAAATGGGGCAAAGCTCATGGGGTCTGTGGCATCCATGCTGAACTTCTCAAGGCTGGTGGAAATGCTGCACTCATGTCGTTGCATGCAGTTCTGTGCGCTGCCTGGAACACAGGCATCATCCCCACTGACTGGAAGAGGGGTCTTATTGACCTCTCTGGAAAGGGAAGGGTGATCGCCAGGACTGCAAGAACTACCGAGGAGTGATGCTGCTTTCAGTGCTGGGCAAGGTCTTTGCTCGGATAATTCTTGATAGGGTTCGCCACCATCTGCTTGAGCACCAGCGTCCAGAGCAGTCAGGCTTTTCACCAAAGAGGTCAATGATTGACCATATCCTTGCTCTTCGAGTCCTCACCGAACCCAGACAAGAGTTTTGGCAGGGCTGCTCGCAGCCTCGGTTGATCTGCGCAAAGCATTCAAGTCAGTGAATTGGGATGCCTTCTGGAGGATGCTCGGTCTTCGTGCGGGGCCACCAAAATGGATCAATCTAATTTCTGAATGATACTCTGGTACAGAGAGTGTTGTGAGGTGTCGTAGTTCCATCTCCGACTTATTTCCATTTGTTATTGAAGTTTGTCAGGGTGTGTATTAGTCTCAACTGAAGTGTGTACAGGGTGTTACTGAAGTGTGTACTGGTCCCAATGCTTTTCAGCACTTGTATGGACTGGGTTTTTGGGAGGATGTCGGAGAGATCAAGCTGTGGTGCATCACTTGGGAATGTCAAGATCTCTGACCTTGATTTCGCAATGATGCAGTCATCTTTGTGGAGACTCAAGATATCGTTTTGGGGCCCTCAAGGTGCTGAATGAGGAGTCAGAGCCACTGGGATTATGGGTTTCCTGGGTCAAATCTAAAATGCAGGCTTTCAATGACATCTTGGAAGCTGCTATCTTGTCTACCTGTTTGTGATGTGGATGTTGCGGTCACGGAGAGATTCACTTTCCTTGGCAGTCATATGCATGTGTCTGCTGGCTGTGAGCCAGAGTTCAATGGATCTCTGGTTCAGGCCTGGGAAGTCATAGATTCACTGGATCATGGGGTGTGGCGCTCTCGCTACCTCTGCAGGAGGACGAAAGTCTGAGACTTTAAGTCCTTGGTGCTTTCAGTCTTTCTCTACGGATGTGGGAGTTGGGCTCTGACCAAGGATCTGAGATGGAGATCTGAGCGGTAAGATCTGGAATATATTTATTTATTCGGCTTTAAATCTCCTTAAACCTTTGATAGTCCCCTTCCAGTTTCACCGGAGGGGACTTTAGGTTTGCTCTTACTCTGTCCATCCGTCCATCCGTCTGTCTGTCCCATTTGTGGTTTTTCCGACTTTTTCCCATACCCTTAAATATTCTGTTTGGTGGTTTTTCTGTCTTCTTCTGTCTCCTTTTTAGCCTTGCCCCCCCCTCCCTGCTCTGCCTGTGCTTTGTCCCCCCCCCCTCCATATTTTCCCAGGATGCTCAAAGTCTGCCAGCATCCCCCTTCTGGTAAAATTACCAAAAATCAAGAATCACTGCTCACCTTCACTCTTTCATTCCGCTTTTTTCCTGCCTCGAGAACAAACTCCCACACTCTCTTCAATCCTACTCTTCCCTCCAGGTCTTCAAAACAGCTGTTCACCACCATCTCATATCTTCCCCCACCCAAAACCTCGATATTTTCTACCCCCACTAATCCACCCCATATCCACCTCCTTCAAATTCCCTGTTTTCCTTCCTGAAATTCCCTGTGTACCCTGACTATCCCTCTCCTTTCCACACTTCCCCACTGTTTTGTGCCTCACCCTCCCTTCCCTCTTGTCTCCAAAAACTTTTGTTATGTGTTCTCTGTGTTAGCTCTTATACGAGCCTCCAGTTTCGCACTACTTGGACAAGTTCTGCAGGGTGGTGTAGGTAATAGGATCCATCAAGCTCAGTCCCTGGAAAGTGGGCGTGGCATGTGAGAGGGTGCAGTAGCGGGGTGAAGACGAGGCCACCGAAATGGCTACGTCCGATGCCGATTGACGCTGCGTTCTCTGGTGATCAATAAAGTCTCCATCGCCTAAACTGTGACTTAGCGTTGTCTGATTAGAGTGTACAATGGTGGTGTATAAGACTGCTTCGGTAGCGCTAAACTCCCAGATATATTGTAGATTTCTGCCTGTCCAGCGTACGGACGACTGCCTTAGCCCAATTGTGGCCGCAAGCGCCCACCGAACGAGCAATCTAGTCGAGGCTTCCGGATCAACGTCGAAATCCAGCTACGGGTGTTTTTAACACACCATAAACCAGCCAACTCTTCTGTCCACGCGCTACAGGGTCGATCACCAAATTGTCGATGTACCTAATTATTATTCGCACGGACAGAAATGCCAGGAGTTTATACCTCGACGGGACCTGCACGAAAATGAGCCGCTTAAGCAGCTCGTTCCGTATGCGATTGCCGAGCGGTTTTATATCGTCAAGTCCCGTCGGACCAAATGTACGTTTTATCAGCTTATAATCAGCCAGCTAATTATTCCGAATGCATCATGGCAGTCAATGGCAGAAAGTGACACAACGAGCAGGTCAACATTCAAAAATGGGGACATTTATTTCAAATGCACATATGCAATGAATGGGGGAATGGGACAGGACACGAGCAAAAAAACCTACAGCAGATGTCTATGGTTATGTACACAATCATGCACTTAATCAGTTCGACTTAGGTAGACAAGGCACCACAGACTTTCATCCAAAACCCCAGAAAGAAAGAACCGGGCTCGTGAGTCTTTATAATTGCTCGGAGCTGGGATGACCGAAGGGGCTACCTGGCCACCCTCGTGGTGACTTGCTGGATCCTGGTTCGGCGACCCTCGGTGTCTTTGCCCAGACCCCCGAGCTCTGACTGGCTCCCTTGGTCATCCGGCCTCCACTGCGGCCTGGTCTAGCCGACGATGCGCTGGAGGAGTGAATGGGTCTCGACTCAGGCCTCCTAGTTGCGCCGGCGAACCCCCAGCGAACCAACTGCCCAAACTCCGAACTCTCCAGCTCCCAACGGGGCGTCTCTCTACTCCCACCGCCGACTGCAAGCCACGAAGTCCAGCGCCCAACTCAAGCGCTCTCCCCAACTCTCCGGACTCCAACACTCGACTCCAGACTCTCTCCAACGACCCAGCCCAACTCAACTGCCTTTTCGGCCAGCGAACGCGGCTTTTTATCACGTACGGGGCATTCGCCCCTTCCTTCCTGGCGCGCGTGGAAAATCCCAGGAGTGATCGGCTTGGCTCTTTGGTTGTTGTAATAACCGTCATCTGTGTGTACGCCATTCTGAGGGACCCGCCCCAACCGTCATTTCTGTTTCCTTCTTCAGGTGGCTTTCTGGGAGTGGTGTTTTTGTTTGTAGAGGAGGGTCGCTGTGTTGTGGAGATTGACGAGGTTGTCGAGTTGTTCTTTATTTGAAATAAAAGACAGAACAGAATCACGGCTAACTCAAAGATGCACAGCCCGGCACACGAACAATACCCGTAATACATTGGTGAGGAAATCTAACCTGGAACACACACTTACCGAAATAACTGACCTCTGGGGAACCAGAATGGTTAGCTGTGAATTTCCACAACCGTAACAATATCTTTTTTCACAATCTTTAAAACCATTATTTTATTAAAATTGAAGTGCCGTATATACTGTACCTGAACAGTGTGTAGGGTATCGTGTTCTGTGAACTCTCTCGGTTACCTGTTTTTGTGTCATGTTCCTCAACCCTTTGATCTACTGATTCATTGGAGATTGTAGTGTCGTGATAGAGATGCTTAGCAGGCAGACACGAGCGGGGGAACAGTCGAGCCGGGCTGTGTTGCACAAGCGCGAGCGCGGGCGTACTTTGCCCGCAGCTCTCCTTTATTACGTACTCAGTACACTCACAAGCCGGGCGACTACGGCATCACTACGACGCCTCAGGCGGCGCGCACTCCTTATATTCCTGGCAGACACGATGCTCACGACGACCACTCCCCCCATCATCATGCCCCGCCCCGCATGCCCGCAGGCTATACCACACTCCTCCCTCCTAAAACTATGATAATTAAATGATCACCATCATAATAAACATAAACAGCACGAAGTACTACGGTATAACAGTAGACAAGGTACAAAAAAGAAAACAGCGAAGTATAAAAGCACATCACATCATATAGCGTGTGGAAGCGAGCTAGTGGAGCTGCAACGGCCAGGTTCCGAAGACTGAGGTGCACACAGCACCTACCAAACTCTGACCGCGTCACCGATATGAAGCAGCAAGGCGAGAAGCACAGCAACACTACACAGCGGAAACGCCCCCAGGCGGCTCATGCTTACATGGCCTTCGGCGAGGCCACGGCGACCTCCCGAGCAAAACTCCCCCGGCACTATCAAACGCCTCCGGCCCACAAGGCGGCACATCTCCCCCAGGCAAACCTGAAGCAGATAAACATTCTGAGGCCGGAAGCCCGCTGTCTGGAAGCCGTGGCGCCAGCGCCAGACTCGATTGACCTTGGATGGGGGCGCTGAACAGCGCCGCTGGCTGGATGCAACCAATGCTCCACAACAACCCACGCACCACAATCAGTTGATTTGCCAACGCCCATCTAAACGGCCCTGAGCAAACACAGAGAGCTGCGCCCCCGGCGCCAGGCACGTCTGACCTTGCCGCAACCAGAGGTGGGGGTAACGCTGACCAGCGCACCAGTCCTGGCTCCGAGTGGGCCTCCGAGACCCACACGGCAGTTAGACGGTAGCAACTCCATTCAAACCACACTTCAACCATAGGCTCGTCATAAATCAATAGGAATAACATTGGAACCATTGCAAACTCATTTTCCCGTACAGCGCGTTCTTTCGGCAAAATCCCTGCACATGACAAAGCAACTACCCGCGGCCCGGGGCAATGGAAGGCCAACCAAACCTTTTTATTCGCCACCACCGCTCCCAAAGCCACCACATCACATTGACCATACTGCAAAACCCATCGATTGATCTCCGCCAAACCCACTCTCACACAGGAACTGTTGGCATTTATTTCAACAACGTTAAACCGCATCACTCGAACAATGAAAAACAAATATGCAATGAACAGCAACCCATAACCCACATCATGAGTCCGTCTCTTGGTTGTCGACTCGATGTTGCGACTCGCGACTTCCTTTAACGCCACGGGCTCAACGCAACCCGTTGAAGCTGCCCGAACAACACAGGCGCACCCCGCACCATGAACGCAGCCGACGCGCGAGAGCTCATCGCGAGAGCTGGCACGGCTCCCGCTGCTTCCGCACCGCACACCACCGTTGCAGGCAGCAACGAACGGCCGCTCCCGTTGCATCGATGCGGCTCCCGCCGCCAGAACCTCGCCCTCGGGTCTCGACGAAAGCATCGAAGAGAGCACCGGCACACCTGGAGGTACGAACTGGAGATCCAGCCCGAGGTGCGCCAGCCAGTCCCGACCCAAAAGGGTGGGCCCCTCCCCTCGCACCACGAACCTCGGAAGCGCAACCCGCTGGTCCCGCTGGGCAATCAGTACGTGCGCCCCGCTAACCGCCGGCAGTGCTTCACCGGCATACGTGTGCGATGCGAGGGCAGCACGAGTGGACTCAACTCGACACCCAATCAGTGCCCCGATCACTTTGACATTCACTGGCATCGGTCCTGTCACCGTAGGACCAACTGAAACCAGGCTCAACATGGGCAGCATCAGTGCCCCGGTCACCTCAACCTCCCCTGCCACTGATCTTGTCACCTCCGGATCAATTGGAAGCAGGTCTAACACCGGCAGCATCTCCCGCTCCGGGTCGCTGGAATCTCCGTGCCCAGGCTGCAAAACTCGACCCGGGGCGTTACCGTGCACGCCATGCACCGAACACCATGCCGGCAGTAGGTCTTGACCCGGGACGGAAGGACCGCTTCGCACACCGCCATCTATGACTGTAACGATGGGCGATGACTCTCGGCACACACACCGTAGACGTCCTCGAGTGCTCAGACCGCCGTCCGAGTGATTGCATTGCAACGCTCGCCCACGACCCGCACCGCAGACCGTGCGCGCGGCCATGTGCGCCTGGCACATCGCGCTGACCTCCGGACCATCTGCTGCGCACCGACCATCGAGACCCCGGACATTCTTCAGAGCTTGCGCGACGTCCAACGCCGCGTTCGAGCCGAACCGCGTGTCCTCGTTCTTTAGCCGTGGCTTTGCAGAAATCATTCCCCTGATTTGTCGTGCCTCAATAAAACGAACACTGAGCGCGGCCGTTGCCCACTCGACGTGGCCGAAGTCGACTCCGACGAAGGCGGGCACGCGTCCGCACGCCGTGCCCCGACTCCCTGTCATGCCTGAGCTGGACCGCGCTGGCGAGCCTCCTGGCTCCGGAGCCTGTGCGCGCGCGAGCGAACCTGCGACACGCTCTTCACGATGCGTACTCCTCCGGAACCTCTAACCGCGCAAGGTGCGCTGAGTTACTCGCTGCCACTCCGAACCCAGCCACCACCCTGCACACGCCGATCCGAAGATCCTCGTCAGCCAACTGTAGTGTCGTGATAGAGATGCTTAGCAGGCAGACACGAGCGGGGGAACAGTCGAGCCGGGCTGTGTTGCACAAGCGCGAGCGCGGGCGTACTTTGCCCGCAGCTCTCCTTTATTACGTACTCAGTACACTCACAAGCCGGGCGACTACGGCATCACTACGACGCCTCAGGCGGCGCGCACTCCTTATATTCCTGGCAGACACGATGCTCACGACGACCACTCCCCCCATCATCATGCCCCGCCCCGCAGGCCCGCAGGCTATACCACAGAGATCACTAATGATGGAGATCATTGGAGCCCAGTATCAAAATAGAAACCTCTGCATGTAATTAAACAATGGACACAATATGTTAATTTTCTTGATGTCTTTTTTTCTGCAGAATTAATGCAGCATTACCGTGAAAGTGTTCGGTCCCAGGAGGAAAAGGAGAAATCACCTGAAGGTTGCTCACCATTTTTCTCTGCAACACATCCATCATTTGCATCAATCAGTCAACAAACAGATAGATCGGATTAATGTTGTGTTAATTTAATGCAAGCATTACGGGATGAGTCGCGTCCTCCTGTTATGACGTTCCTTGTAGTATATAATTATTTTATCCCCATCTCAGTGATTTCTAAGTCGATGGTATTTCGAAAGGCACAACAACCACATCAAAGACCCAGGTGTTAACACGGATCAGCAAAATATATTGTGAGATGGGTGGTTTCATGAACCTCCCCAAAATATTTATTTTATAAAAAATCTCCGTCAACCTAGAACTCACCTTTTTGATGTACTGTATATAGAGGTATACATACACACACGGTGAGGTACCAAAGTAATACTGCGAGTAAATTTATCAAATTTAAAGTGATAACAAAATATATTGTTGTAATATGAAACAGAATTTTCTTGGGATTTCAAGAAACTCTTAAGGATAGAGGAACACAATAAGGAAAAATCGAAGGGCATGCGGTAGAGCGCATACCTCCGCCGCGTAATGCCTGATCCACGAGAACATATCGGGCCCAATACGTTTTTGAAATATCATGCTATACAGTACTATATCATTGTTGGCCATATCTCTCAATGGTGAAGAATCACTTTAAAAATTAAATAACTCTCGTATCAAGATCCGGACGCGAATCTTCACTAAAATCGAATCAATTTGGCCTTGCCACACATACAACCTTTCATCCAAGTTTCGTCCGAATCCATCCACAACTTTTTGAGATATCGTGATATATATCGTTTTTGGCTGTATCTCTCAATGCTGAAGAATCACTTTAAAATTTCTAGTATTTAGATCCGGATCTTCACGAAAATCAGGTCAGGTCAGGTATGGGAGCATGTGCCAGAACAGCACGTCGCTGCGTCCACTTTCCGCCAGTACTCCAGGGGCCTCCGTATGGCCATCCCCCAGGCAGATGCCAGGCCCATCCCCATCTCCTTGAGATGATGGTCAACCTGTTGCAACCATGAGGCACGTGGTCGACCCACTGGCCTCCTCCACTCATGAGACTCCCTCGCTGAGAGAATCTGGTGAGCAGGATCAGAGTCAGGAAAACGAGCCACATGTCCATACCACCGCAACTGACGCTCATGGACTATGCAGGTAACAAATCTCATCCGAGTCTCTCTCAGCAACCGCTCGTTGGACACAAAATCCGACCAGCGATAGCCAAGGATTCTCCGAAGAGACCTGGTACCAAAGGAATTACGTCTCCGTCTCAGATCCTTGGTCAGAGTCCAAGTCTCGCACCCATAGAGCAAGACTGGAAGTACCAAGGACCTGAAGACTCGGACTTTCGTCCTCCCGCACAGGTACCGGCAGCGCCACACCCCATGATCCAGTGAATCCATGACTCCCCAGGCCCGACCCAGACGTCTATTGACCTCTGACTCGCAGCCAGCAGAGACATGAATATCACTGCCAAGGTAAGTGAATCTCTCCACGACCTCAACATCCTCACCACAAACAGACACAGACAGGACAGCAGCATCCAAGATGTCACCGAAAGCCTGGATCTTAGTTTTGACCCAAGAAACCCGTAATCCCAACGGCTCCGACTCCTCATTCAGCACCTCGAGGGCCCCCAAGAGGATTTCTAAAGTCTCCGCAAAGATGACTGCATAATCTGCAAAGTCAAGGTCCGAGATCTTGACATTCCCAAATAACGCAACGCAACTTGATCTCTCCGACATCCTCCCTAGAATCCAGTCCATACAAGTGCTGAAAAGTGTGGGGGCAAGTACACATCCCTGACGAACTCCAGTAACAACTGGAAATAAGTCAGAGATGGTACCACCACACTTCACAGCACTCTCAGTACCAGAGTAGAGTTCAGACATCAGATCGATCAGTTTTGGTGGCACCCCACGAAGACCAAGAATCCTCCAGAGGACATCCCGATTCACTGAATCGAACGCTTTACAGAGATCAACATAGGCTGCAAGCAGGCCCTGCCGAAACTCTCGTCTGCGTTCGGTGAGGACACGAAGTGCAAGGATACGGTCAATCGTTGACCTCTTTGGTGTAAAGCCTGACTGCTCTGGACGCTGGTGCTCAAGCAGATGGTGGCGAACCCTATCGAGAATTATCCGAGCAAAGACCTTGCCCGGCACTGAGAGCAGCGTCACCCCTCGGTAGTTGTTGCAGTCTTGGCGATCACCCTTCCCTTTCCAGAGAGGGACAACAAGGCCCCTCTTCCAGTCAGTTGGGATGATGCCTGTGTTCCAGGCAGAGCACAAAACTGCATGCAATGACACGAGTGCAGCATTTCCACCAGCCTTGAGAAGTTCAGCATGGATCCCACAGATCCCTGGAGCTTTGCCCCGTTTCAACTGGTTCACCGCAGCCCGTGTTTCCACAAGCGAAGGTGGACCACAGTTGATTCAAGGGTCAGCAACAGGGATTGTAACACCCTTGACGTCCAACTCGACAGTTGGGGGATCAGCCTGGTACAACCGCTCAAAGTAACCGGCCCAGCGGGTCTTCACTTCAGACTCCTCTGTCAAGAGCCTACCGCTCTCTGCTCGAACTGTAGTGCTCCGAGGGATGGGCTTGGATGAACGTAATGCGCGAATTCCCCTGTAAGCGGGACGAGAATCACCTGTCCACAGGTGATGCTCTACCCCCTCACAGATTCCTCACACATAGGCCTCCTTGTCCACCCTCAGTGCACGTACAGTTTTACGCCTCAGCTCCCTGAACAGCTCAGCTCTGCCATTCAGCCTGGCCCTGCGACTCTGGTCAATGGTATCCAGTGTCCCTTGAGAGACAAAATTCTTCTTTGCCCTGCGGTGAGCTCCAAGGCATCCACCGGCAACATCAAGGACGGTGGTCTTGAAGGCGCTCCACAACTCTTCAGGACCCCCCAAAGCACCCAGACCCCCCAAGTGTCCACTCAGCCTGTTCGCAAACTCCTCAGCTACTCTCTCATTCCTGAGCTTGGCAACATCCAGCCTAGGCTGGGATGGTACCATTCTCCAGGATTTAAGGTGCAGCTTTAGAGTTGCTACAACAAGCCTGTGGTCAGTATTGAGGAATTGAGCACTCCGGTCGACCCTGCAGTTCTGGATCATCCTCCAACGACCGTCAATGAGGACATGGTCAATCTCCTTTGCCACACCGCCAGCGTTGGAATACCAAGTCCAGCGATGAGCTTGTGGGCGCTGAAACCATGAACCAGCCACCCTAAGTCCATGACTTCTTGCAAAGTCAAGGAACTTAGTGCTATTCTGGTTCATAGTTCCTGACCCATGGGGACCAACACACACCTCATAATCGTCCCTATCAGTTCCAGTCGATGCATTGAAATCCCCCAAGACTAGAAGTGTATCTCGTCTGGGGCACTGATCAACCACAGACTCGAGTGTGGCGTAGAATGCATCCTTCACGGTGAGATCACTCGCCTCAGTCGGAGCATAAACAGAGACCAGGGAAATGACACCTAAGGAGTGACGAATCCTTAATCTCATAATACGCTCGTTGACCGGTGTTACCTCAATTATCATTGGGGTCAGCTTATTGGACACAGCTACAGCAACTCCTTGGGTATGGTAACCATCAGAGCGACCAGACCAATAGTAGGTGTAACCACCCACTATTATCTCGCCGCAATCTGGTCTCCGAACCTCAGAGAGAGCTGCAATCCCGATGTCCAAACGCTTGAGCTCAGATGATAACAGAGACAGGTGATCATTCTCTCTTAGGGATAGGACATTCCAGGCACCCACCCGAAGGGACCGCCTCAGGTTAACCCAAGGAGACCGCCGTCTGGTGGACGACACCTCAGCACCACTCCGATACACTCTCCCGCAATCTGACCCAGGGATGTTACCCCGTGGTTTCCCTCCTATCAAAGATTGGGGGTCCCGAAGGCTTTGCCCCAATCTCTTCATCCGGTGAGCTGCCCTGCGAAGGGAAGCTGCGCAGGAGGTACTCCCACGGAGTGGGTTTTCAGATTTTTTTGCGTTTTTGCGTTTTGCGGAATGAAGGGTTTTACGGTGGCCGAAGTGCAAATCCTGCCACCAACCTCCTAATAAGAAGTGACCCAACTGCAGGAGGACGTCCGCAGACACATTTGGGCACTAGATATGGATGGCCGTTGGCTCACAAGGAGCTCCTCCGCCCTTTAACAGGTTTTGTTTTTAATCCTGCTGGGTGTCCATATCCAAACACCCTCCTCACCAGAAAACCTGGTGGGGGAGACGGTTTAGTCGCCGACAACCCGACCATGGAACAGGTTAGTACAGGTTTACATGGTACCTGTAGCAGGTCACAGATCGAACCTGACCTGACAAAATCCTGATATATATCGTTTTTGGCTCTATCTCTCAATGCTGAAGAATCACTTTAAAATTTCTAGTATTTAGATCCGGATCTTCACGAAAATCGAATCAATTCATCCTTGTCACACACCCAACCTGCCCACGAAATTCCATCCGGATCCGTCGACAACTTTTTGAGATATCCTGCACACAGACAGACAGACGTTCATCCATTCGGACCATACTCTGTGTAGAGCGTTGGTGTTGCTTAAGCAGTCTCCTTGGCTATTGGATACAATCCTGGACGGGTCGTCACTCCGACGCAGGATACCAGTAAGCTGGCACTCATTTTGCCGACCTCGGAAGGATGACAAGGAGAGTCAACCCCACCCAGTATTAATGCAACAGCCAAGTGGTATTTGAAATCAGGATCCAAAGCCCTCCACCCTCGCATTAAAGCCAACACCAGGCAAAGACAGACAGGGAAGGGTGAAACATAACCTCCTTCAACTTTGGGGGTGGAGGTAACGAGAACAGCACTCAGTAGAGCGCATTCCTCCACCAGGCTGAACTTTTTACGTTTTGTATCCCACTGATAGGCCGGATATGGATTCGAACCTGAACTAAAATTTAATTCGTTTGTTATTGTCACCTACCCAACTCGTCCATTTGGCCAGCCGGTTCGTGAAAGACTCGGACCAAGCTTCCCCCAGCCGACTCCACAGAAAAGGTGGGATAATGGTGACCTTTCAACAAGAATCCTCTTCCTCTGGAAAAATCCTCTTTATCTCTTTGCTGATGACTCCACCCTGCTGATGGCAAGCAGCAGCTTCTTCGCTCACTGCAGATCTTGGTAAAATCACAAACTGGTCCAACATGTGGAACATGTCTTTCAATCCGGACAAATCTCACACTCTCACTATGTCTCTGTGAAAGAACCATTTGGAAAACCTCCCCATCTACTTTCTCAACAATCCTCTGGAAAAAGTCCTTTCTTTCAAGCTTCTGGGTCTCACTATCTGCCATGATCTTTCCTGGGAAAGCCATATTTCCAACCAAGCTGGCCTCCAAAGCCATATTGACTGGCTTTGGAGGCCGACTTGGAGATGTGGCTGTCTCAGGAAAGATGGTGGTTGATAGTGAGATTCAAAAGCTTGAATGAAAGCACTCCTTCAAGAGGATTGCTGAGAAAGTAGATGGGGGGGGGGGGGTGGGTCCAGACAGTCCTTTCGGAGAGACATGGTGAGGGTGTCTTCTACCGTCTCCTCTCCGGACTTGACCCCCCCCCCCCTGCTCTGTTTGTGATGTGTCTCCTCTATATTTCCTCAGGGTGCTCAAGGTCTGCCAAAAACCCATTTCTGGTGAAATTGCCAAAAATCAAGAATCCCTGCTCACCTTCACTCCTTCATTCCTCTTTATTCCCGCCTCTGGAACAAACTCCCACACTCTCTTCAATCCCACTCTTCCCTCCAGGTCTTCAAAACAGCTGTTCACCACCATTTTATATCTTCCCCCATCCAAAGCCATGATCTTTTCTACCCCAGTAAATCCACCCCAAACCCAGCTCCTTCAAATTCCCCGTTTTCCTTCCTGAAAGTTCCTGTAGTACCATCTTGTTTACCCCGTGTACCCCCGCCCCATCCCTCACCCTTCCACAGATCTTCTAATGTCTGTATTCCCCATCGTTTTGTGCTTCCCTCTCCCACCCCTCTTGTCTCCTGACTTTTTGTATGTTTCTGTGTGTCAGCTTGAACACGAGCCTCGACTTGGCATACAAAAATAAATAAATTAATAAATATCACACCTCACTGGAACGTGCTTACTCTCCACAATACACATTCGCTCATTGAATGTTTCTCATTTCTCCAATGCAGACCACCCACTCAATAACTTTACCTAATTTAAAGCTCCCAAAATCACTTCTCATACCCTCAAAGTTTGCCCTCCTAAAATCCAATAACCTTACACCACTATCCCGGTTGATTTGTTCCTTTTCTGTTTCATCTCCTCTTTCCCCTTCCTCTCCTTGCTGTGGTTCATTCAGCTTGTTCACCCCATGCGTCCTTCTCCCCCTCCACCTGATCTCACTCTAATTTCTACTCCGCTGTTTGTGTTTCCCCCCTTTCCATTCTGCTCTTGCTCTGCCACCAGTCTCAACTATAGAAAAAATAGTCTTTGAATGCACACGCATGCACGCATGCACAACCACACCTGAGTGATTGATGTGGGGGTGTCAGACTTTTGCTACCTACATTTACCCACATAATAAAAAGATGGCTTCAATTGCTGCTTAAATTGGTCAGAATAAATTTACAGATTCAAATCAACAAGTATCTGTGTTATCGATATCTACCGATACATATAATCGGCTCATGTCCTCTGTCTGTCTGTCTGTCCCACCCTGAAACACGGAAACACTGCTCAGAGAGAATAAATTACTTTAAAGTGAAGGTTGCTTCACATGAATCCAAACCTCGAGAAAATTATATATTTTTTCAATCAGACAAAACACTGAGCCCGGGCGGTGTATAGGAAACAGACCGCTGCCTCGATTACTCCCCAAAAATAAAAAATATATATTTATCTGCTTGTAAGAAAAACATATAACCTCCCATTTTGAACTCTCAACCAGTGCAAGAACAAAAGGCTTCCTTTTCTTTTGTTCCTTTTCTTTTGTTTCTTTTCTTTTTTTGTGGTATTTTTTTCCATGGATTTCTGCTTGCACATCCTATATATATATATATACAGTACATACTGTATATGTAGCTTTGATATGGTATTGCTGTGTTCAGTTACACCTGTCATAAAAGTGGAAATTGGAATAACTAAGTTATAAGGTTAATTGCTTTGGATGGAGAAAGGCAATCAAACTTTCATGTTTGTTTATTGTAGTTTCGAAGAAATCTCCACCCTGCTTCAGGAATTAATCGTTTAGAATAAAAAATAATACATGCTCACCAAGTAGCAAGAAATCTCCGTTCTGTAAGACCACTCCAGTCTTCTCCTGGAGCTCAAGCAACTCCAGATTTTCACCAACATGCCGACGAAACATGGCTAAAGTCATTCCAGTGTTTGGTAAGTTATGTTCGAATCTAGAAAGAGCCTCCTCAGCCAATGTACGTAGAGTTTGTTCGGGATGAACATTGACCCGAAACCAATTGCCACAAATTCGTATGGACACATGCATCCTGTTCATTAATATCTGCACATGTTGTTCTCCTTCTCTTCCCTTTATAAAGGGTGAGGTCTGATGGCACCAAGCTTCTGTCCTGCCTTGAGCATGATACTCCACCTCCCTCTATCGTCAGCCAACTCTCTCCACTCTCCAACCACCCCTACCTGATGGATATCCCTCCTCATGCAATCTTCCCATCTCAACCGTGGTCCACCTCTTTTCCTCCTTCCTTGCTCCCTCAATTTATCCGCTCTCTTTGCCATCCTCTCCCTTCCCCCATCCGCACCAAGTGTCCAGCTCATCTGAGCCGGCATTCCACCGATCTCCTCCCTCAGTTCATCCATCCTCCTATCCACCCTCTTCACTCCCGCAATCCTCCTGAACAAGTTGTTCTTGGAAACCTGCAACCTCTGCTGTTCTCTCTCTGCTGTTCTCTCTCTCTCTCTCTCTCTCTCTCTCTCTCTCTGTCTCTCTCTCTCTCTCTCTCTCTCTCTCTCTCTCTCTCTCTCTCTCTCTCTCTCTCTCTCTCTCTCTCTCTCTCTCTCTCTCTCTCTCTCTCTCTCTCTCTCTCTCTCTCTCTCTCTCTCTCTCTCTCTCTCTCTCTCTCTCTCTCTCTCTCTCTCTCTCTCTCTCTCTCTCTCTCTCTCTCTCTCTCTCTCTCTCTCTCTCTCTCTCTCTCTCTCTCTCTCTCTCTCTCTCTCTCTCTCTCTCTCTCTCTCTCTCTCTCTCTCTCTCTCTCTCTCTCTCTCTCTCTCTCTCTCTCGTATAGACGATGTATCGACGCATATACTTGCTGTACTTTCTTTTTCGCAAACTCGGTGTTTTTGTCACAATGATGTTTCCTTATGAAAAATAATTTGTCCCAAATTATGTCTTTGAAGATCTAAACTCCACTATACAAGTACATCATAATCTATTTTCCTCTCTATCTGTGTTCTTATCTCTCACCAATACACGTGCAGTATGAGGGGGAGTACTGTTAAAAGGAATGTCGGGAAAACACACATTCGTTGATCATTTGTGACAGACAATATAAAAGAAAACAACATGGAAAATAGGAACATTAAAAAAGGCAATAAAAAACAATTAATATCAACATTGAGTCTTTTGTGAACATTTGCTTTTTTATATATATGTGTGTAGTTTCATCAGATCTTTCAAAAAGATCTACCAATTCTGAAGTTCTTGCAGTCCTGCAAAAAGGATTGTTTTAGGAGAGAGCAGAACAGCGTCTCATATCCGTCAGCCTCACCACATATAAAGGGATTTTGAGGAAGAACAATAAAGAAGTTTATAAATTTGACATATTTTTACGACTTCGAATGTAGTTGTTTTTTGGGTAAAGCCAAAGCGATTAGCAGCAACTAAGATAGTTTTAGACCCGACCACCCCTGCACATGTTGATAATTCAAGGTTATATTCTGAATGCTGTTCAGATTATGCCAAACAGGCTGTTCGAAACAGGCTGTTCTGGGCCAAATGTCCGGTGTGAACGTACTCCATCAAGACTCGAAGATGTTACAATATATATTTATGTGTTGTGTCGATAACATGGCAATCATCACATGCTCGGAAATATAATTAAAAACAGGCAAAGGGACAAATGGTTACTTTGCTATATTTATCTCTTCCCCCGAAGGTGGATGGAAGTTATTTATTCACCCATTTGTTTGTTTGTTACTTGCAAAATCGAAGATTTTTCAACTGTTATTCTGTCTGTTTGTGTGTTTGTTTGTCAATCGCCTACAGCTCACAATTCTAAACCGATCATTATGAGTCTAAACTGAGAAGCCTATTGATTTTGAGGTCAAAGGTG
Source organism: Eptatretus burgeri (assembly GCF_056783735.1). NCBI lineage: Eukaryota > Metazoa > Chordata > Myxini > Myxiniformes > Myxinidae > Eptatretus > Eptatretus burgeri. The sequence continues at coordinate 37,286,927 of NC_140978.1, read as the reverse complement.
ATCTTCAGGTCAAATTTCTAAAATCATCATTTTTCATCTAATTGACTTGAAATTTGAACAAAATTTGCATAGTGCGTCGCTGAATTGGGAAACCAACTATTTTTGCGATCCAAAGGTCAACTCGAGGTCAAACTTCTAAAATCATCAATTTTCAACTGAAAAATCGTCAATTTACATCTTATTAACTTGTTAGTTGAACAGGATTTACATCGTCCATCACTGAATTGGAAACCAACTATTTTGAGGTCAAATGGTCAAAGGTCAGCTCAAGGTCAAGATTCTAAAATCAATTTCAATGTGAAAAATAATCAATTTTCATCCAATTTGACCTGAACTTTGATTATTATGATTGTCAATTTTAATCTTAATGAAATGGACAATTGGATGTATCCATGGTAACCTTTGGAGAGGGGGGTGGATTTTCTTTAGGCACTTTAGACTCCTTAGGTCCTTTAGATACCTTTGACCACTTTCGACCTTAACTACTATTGGAAAATACTGTTTCGATATTTAGATCCCAATAGACCTCTTAGACGTTTAGACCCCTTAAGACCCTTATAGAGCCCTTTAGACCCTTTGAGCAACTTCATCCCTTTAGTACTTTAAACACTTGAGACTCTTTAGACCTGTACACCCGTTTTATCCCTTCAGACGCACACCACACAAACATGTACAGTATTTGTAGTCTTCTTACAATATACACACTATACTTTTTATCAGCAAGTAATGTGCAATCTCCACCCACCCAGAGGCTCGGTACTCTGCTAGAGTGAATAGAAATTGCACGTGGGTCATTGAATTGGTTCACCAATCAAAACCTGGAAGCATATTGTTTATTTGGATTTCGCGAGTATCGTGCTGTATACGACATCATTGTTGTTTTTATTTTTTTGTGAGCAGGATATCTCATAAGATGATGAACGGATTTGGATGAAACTTGGTGGACAGGTTGGGTGTATGACAAGGACGAATTGATTCGATTTTGATGAAGATCATGATCCGGATACTACAATTTTGAAAGTGATTCTTCACCATTGAGAAGTGGGGCCAAAAACGATATCCAGTACAACACGATATATCAAAACGTGGACAGATTATGACAAAACTTGGTGGATCAGTTGGCTCGGTGACAAGAACAGGCCAATTCGATTTTGGTTCAGGTCCAGACGCAGATCCGGTTTATCATTGGGATACAAAACAAAGTGTTCAGCCTGGCGTAGGTATGTGCTCCACTGAGTGCTGTTCTAGTTTTGTAATGATATTGCATGATGACAGAATAATGTAGGCTGCATATTATACAGGGTATGCATGTAGGTCTTATGAGCTCATTCGAGACAACATCCACATCATATTACAGTCTAAAAAGAAATAAAATGAAGTCTCATAACATGCTGTGACTCGATATAATCAAAACCAAAATGCCGTTTGTTGATTCTGTGTGTTTTCACCCAAGGAGAATTGCTGGTTCCAAGAAAATGATGATAAAAGGGACATTTGTGGTTTTGTTAATGTATTTTTACTTGTAGTGAACTATGAACATTATGTGTCTTTGGTACACACCTCACAAATTTGAGATACGTGGTAGTGATATTGGAAGTCACAGCCAAGGGAATATTCACCAGGTGTTGGCTTAATGGTGAAGGTGCCTGGTTTACCTTCTTAGGGTCCTGTGTTTGAGCTACTGGCGGGCCGCTGAATTAACACCAGGTGGGTTGACTCAGCTTGTCATCCTTCCGAGGTCGGCAAAATGAGTACCAGCTCGCTGGTAACAGGGGCACTACATCACCGGCACAACGGCACTTCCAGAAAAATGATGCAACCAGGGTGCCATCTAAGCTGTAGAGCGGGTCTTAATACCTTCCGCCATTTGTGTACGTTGACCACAGATAATGCAGCACTGCAATTTAAACAAGCAAATTGAAATTTGCTTTCATTGACTTTCATTGAAGTTTTCTTTCATTGACTCAGCATGGTGCGGGTTTGAGAAATAGTAAGGCCGTTGGTGCCGTATGTTGTCATTGGGACCGGCGCGGCTCTGGTAACTCCGCTCGGTTACGCCGGATCCAAGTTGGTACCTGCGACTCCCTGCGACTCGGTTCAGACAGAGTCGGCCGAGGGTGTGACTTCCCTGGTAATTTGACGATGTGGGTACTTATGTATATTGAAATTTGGCTATTGACCCTACCCCACGCCGTCAGAGAATTGGCGATCAAGGTCCTTTAAGTGACCCGTCGACTCCGGAGTTATCCGGGGTGACGACCTTTTAATTCCGGGTGTTCGGTGGGAGACGGCTCTTCTGCTCCACCTAGTGGTCGTTTATCGCCACCGAACCCGGCCCACAACAATATGTGGAAGGGAGAGGGATGGGGTTGGGTGCACAGGGTAAACAAGATGGACAATACTGGGACTTTCAGGAAAGAAAGCAGGGAATTTGAAGGTGGATTAATGGGGGTAGAAAAGATCGTGGGTTTGGCTGGGGTAAGATAAAAGATGGTGGTGAACAGCTGTTTTGAAGACCTGGAGGGAAGAGTGGGATTGAAGAGAGTGTGGGAGTTTGTTCCAAAGGCGGGAAAAAAGAGGAATGAAAGAGTGAAGGTGAGCAGTGATTCTTGATTTTGGTAGTTTTACCAGAAGGGGGTTGCTGGCGGACCTTGCGCACCCTGCAGAAATATGGGGGGGGGGGACATATCTCAGACAGAGCAGAGGGGCTGGGGCAAAGCTGAAGAGGAGACGGTAGAAGACAAAAAGACCACCGACCTGCCTGCGGTGAGAGAGTGAGAGGCCCAAAGATTCAGCCTCATCGCAAGTGATATAGTCTGGATGCAGAACTAGAATTTTACCCTAGGTGTGTTTTGGAGTACATACACAATTTTATTGCAGATTCTGGTAACATTGACTTTACTAAACTCAAATCCAAGTGATGCCACTTTGTCACGCTGGAGCAAATTTTTTTAGGAGCAAAATTCAAAATGGCCGCCATCAAAACCGTTTTTTGGCCGTAACTCGGCCAAAAATCGAGATATGAACCCGATTTCAGGGGCAAATCCAATGTTTTTGGGGTCAAGAAATACACTGATATGTTTAAATAAACCATACAACTCACAATAATAGTCTATATTGCAATTTTTCTATTTAGATATAATATTTTGACCGAAAAATATCGACCAAACTATTTTCAGCCATAACTATGCCCAAAATCTATATGAACCTGATTTCACTGGTAAACAGTATATTGTATTGTATTGTAACAGTATATTGTATTGTATTGTACATCTTTATTTCCAACAGTACAGTTGAGTAATACAATGATTAGGTAACTACAAACTATAATTAATTGTATTAACACGTAACCATATAAACGTAATAAGTAAGGTTTACACAAATTTTACACAAATTCAAATCCAAAAAGGGGTCTGTACATGCTATAAACTATGAATACACTGATTAGTTGCTGATGAACTTCTTTCATTCTGCTTTCACTCAATCTCACATACAAGACAGCTGCATAAATCAAATAACTAGTGTTCACTCAAGTTCCACAGCTTCGCTTGCTGATACAGACTTTGTTTGGTCGTTCTGACATTCCTCCATACCATGGCAGCCACAGCACAATGAACAGGAGAGCCTGGCGGCAGAGCAACTAAATCTATTCGTTGCACGGGGTCGCACTGAGCGGCACCCACACCTGATCATCTTGAGAACATTATTAGGAGCTCTGATGACATCCGGAGGCAGAGACACAGGGAGCAACATGCTCGACACTTCTTCATGTTACCATCCATGACTGGTTGGATCGATCAATGATGGGTCTGGATCTAATGCAGCCCGCCATATTGCTGCCTGCAAGTGCGCCCTGAGAACGTGTTGGATTAAAGCCACAGTGGTTGGTGGTGGAGTTTTTAACTCTGGTGCTGATGTCAGCTTGTTGTTAGCCATCTTTGAAGACCAGACATTAAATCGAATAGCTGACATGTCTTCTGTTTCCTGGGATCCATAGCAAGCAGCAAAGAAGGCAGTTGCTTCAGATATGACATCTTGTAATTCTGCATCAAGATCACCAAGATAATTTAATTGATGACCATCTTTGAGGTGTTTCACAATTGTGCCTTTTCCGATACCGCACAGGTAGGCAACTGTGTCACATCCAGACACCACATGTGCTGCCAGAACTTGGGTGACAATACGTGCATGCTTCTGCACTGTCGCCTTGATGTCAACAGACGATCTGTCACGACTTGTACCAGCCATCACAAGGTTGCATGCCAGTTCCTTCAGTTGGTAAAAATGCAACAGCAATATGAATACATCTGTGTCATCTGAAATTACCCGGATACTTGGAACTCCTCATGAGGCTAGAAGGACCATTTGTTGTACCATAATAACATCGGCTTCTTCGTGAGTGGTTCTTGGGTCAGGCCTCTCTACTACTTGGTATTCTGCAATGTCCATAGGTATTGGGTTAGGTCCAGTTAATATGAGCTTTGTGTTGGTAGAAAATGATTCAGGATGGTCTTTAATGTAGCTGCAAATAATATTTATTAACTGGAATTTGTTGTCTGTCACTGTCAAAACGATCTTTTGTGCAGGGAGTGGCGTCGTCAGATTCAGCTGGTGTCGTCGACTGGCATCTTTGCCTGCACGAGCGGTTCGCGTGACTTCCTTGATGCTGTTGTCATAATACCGGTCAAAGACCAAATACGTATCACATATCTTCAGCTTATCTCTCAAATAAGAGAGAAGATTCTGCACATAGTCCTCTACTGTTCCTTTCGATGGCCATTGAATCACCCACAGCATAGCACAAACATCTACAATGATTGCTCCATCAGCTGGAAACATTCTGTCAGACACCTCCACCTGCAATTTCTGCTTTAAGACTGCTTTCGATTTTGTGATTCGCATGTCACCGTTACCTTCAAACATAGAAGGCGGTACTGCGGCGAGCTCAAACTTCAGGATATCTTTCAGGTTGATGTCCCTCACTGCCTGAAGGCCCAACACTCTTGAATATATGAGCCCCGTGTCATATACAGGTGTTTGTCCGACCTTTATCTGCTTTCGGGACACTGCCATCGTGACTACTTGTTTGCTGAGCGGCTTGTTGAAGCTGTCTGGCCATTGCTCCTCATACTCCTTCATCTGTTTGACTCCTATGCCAACAGAAATGTCAGCGTTGACAATGTTTGGATTCATTATTCCAGTTACAATGTTCACAAGCCCATCCGGGTGATTCTCTGGTTGTAGAGGGTCAATACACGTGGCCAATCTTTCTCGGAGGTTCTGTCTGTCTGTCGGAGGAGGGCATTTCTTCTTTGTGGACTGTTACTGAAACTTGGGAACCATTCGTCGTAAGCTCAGAAACTTTTCACCACAAATGAGACATTGTTCTTTAAAATTGAACGATATGCCATCTGTTCGGCGCGTTCTCTTCACGACAGGCTCTTCATATTTTTCTTTCTTCTGCAACAAACGTTTAATGTGCGTCTTGGAAGTGTATGTTGCAACGCAATTCTTGTGTGTGTAGAGTGTCTCAGTAGAGTCTTGTAACAGGGTTTCGAGAGCGACATGCCACCCACCACCTCTACGTTTGCTCGCTTCTACGTTGGTGTTGAGCCTTTCAGGTCCAGCTACACTCAATGGCTGTTTACTGGCACTGCAATTCATGCGACTATTGAGCAGGCAAGAATTGTTAAGCTGTGATGCCATCGTTCAGTTCAAGTGGATTCAAGATCACAGCTGTCGAACGTTGTCACTAGAAAAAGACAAGCAGAAATGTTCAATTGTTGTTATATCAATATAATGCAAAACTATCACGAAATAACTATGTCTTATATTAATTGTTCAGAAAGTTAAACACCCCGATGCATTCTTAAATGGAAGACATTTACAAGGGGTGATGAACAAATTAATAATTTCATTTATTTGTAAAATACATGTATAAAAAAATCAGAAAACCTGTTTCCACCCTGTGTACTTTAAACATCATCAACACAAACGGTTGCTATGGTATCAAAACAATCATGATATGAAGATACAAAAACGTCTTGCTTTCAAAAGAAAATTGATTAGTCTACTGTTAACAATACTTTACTGTTAATTAACACACAGTTTTGCATGTTTCTTTAAAAAAATATCCAAGCATATATAACTTACTTGATCTGTTGACACAGTTCATTGATCTTCATGGCAGCCATTTTTTGTCACAACTGTACTGGGGAAAAACTGCTCTGTAAAAAATTCTTTTTTAACACTTTTTTCGCTATACCATGAAACTCAATTGGAACCGTGCTACATCTACATATAAACACAATAAAAGCGCAATAAAAGCACATCAGCAACCTTTCAGTGTCTTCATCGTATGTACCCTTGATATTATTTGGCTCAAGCTTTATCGGTCTAAACTTCAACAATTGGTCAATAATTTATTACAATTTTGGTCAAAATATGGTATCTGATATACCAATATTGCAATATGGACTATTTATATGGATGATATGGTTTATGTAAACATATCAGTGTATTCCTTGACCCCCAAAACATTGGGTTTGCCACTGAAATCGGGTTCATATCTCGATTTTTTGCCGAGTTACGGCCAAAAAACGGTTTTGATGGCGGCCATTTTGAATTTTGCTCCTAAAAAAACATTCTCAAGCGTGACAAAGTGGCACCACTCAGATTTGAGTTTAGTATAGTCTATGTTACCAGAATCTGCAATAAAATTTTGTATGTACTCCAAAACACACTTTAGCCAATGGCTGCCAGACTAATACCTATGATCCAAAATGCCTTGGTTTCCACAGCGTGAAGCTAAGAAATGTGGGAGGCAGGAGCACCAGCCCAAAGGGGGAGAGCAGTACTCCATCAGGCTGTGGATGAAAGCTTTCTTTGTGGTCTGGAGCTCAGGTGTGCCAAGGAAGAACTTTGCATGACGGAGGATGCCCAGTCGGCAACTGGCTTTGAAGGCCAGGTTGGAAATGCAGCTTTCCCAGGAAAGATCATGGCAGATAGTGAGACCCAGAAGGTTAAATTGAAAGGACTTCTTCAAGAGGATTGTTGAGAAAGTAGATGGGGGGAGGGGGGGTTCCAGACGGTCCTTTCGTAGAGACATACTGTAGGTGTGAATGGAAGATGTCATACATGAAACCGCAACAATACCAAATAGAGGCCAAAAAGTTGTAAAAAAAAACAAAGACAAAATAAAAATATAAGACAAAGTATGAACAAATACACCAACAACTAGAAAACCATAAAAGAACAGGAAAGTATTAAAAAAAAAAGAGTTGGACAGAATGGGAATAGACAAAGAAGGATCACTGGATTGGCTAAGAAGATGTCAGCTCAACTGGGATAGAGAATGAACATTATTGATGCCCATGACCAAGGACACGACACGAATGGCTTTAAGAAAATGGCAGGACCGAGTCAATCGGACAAGTGTAGGTTTTGCAAGGTAGAAACAGAAAGCACAAGCCACCTCCTATCGGGATGTAATTAACTCATGTCAGAACAGTTGCACACACAAATGCACAACAATGGACGTGGAGTAATCCATCGGCACATCTGCAAAAGTCTCAATATCCCAGTTCCAGAAAACTCATGGAAACACAAACCATCATTGAAAACAAGGAAGTAATGCTCACATACGACCTTATGATCCCATCGAGTGTGAACAAAGAAAACAAAGCATTGTGACCGGATGTAGTGCTGAGGTACAAAAAGGAAAAGACGACATGGCTAATTGGGGTTTCAGTATCCATGCAGTGATTTTGGATGAAAGAACGCAGAAATCAAGAAAATGACCAAATACCAAGATCTCAAAAATGAAGTGAAAAGATCCTGGAAGTTGAAGAGATCCAAAATTGTAGCAATGATTATTGGAGTAACAGTAATAACGAAGAAGAACCCCACGGAGATCTTAAAAAAAACATTCCTGGGAATATTACTGCAAGCGAACTACAGTTGGAAGGTGTCCGGGGTTCGGTGACCATCCTGAAAAGAAGCCTCAGAACAAAACTTTGAGAACAAGAAAACTTCCCAACTTTGTACATGATTCGGGATCCTTTACTGAAATGGAGGTGGACACTTTGAGACAGAGGAGGACTTAGTTACACCTTCTCAACAATATGGATATAACAACCAATGACACACGCACACACTCACACCCACACACACACACACGCACACACACACACACACAGTCATATACACACACTCACACTCACACACTCACACTCTGACACACACTCACACTCATATACACACTCACACTCTCACCCTGCACACACACACACACACACACTCATATACACACACTCACACACTCACACACACACTCACACTCATATACTCACACTCACACACCCGCACACATTCACTCACACCCGCACACACTCTCACACATGAACACACAGACACACACACACACTCACACTCACACACTCACACTCACACACTCACACTCACACACTCACACTCACACACACACTCACACTCTCACCCTGCACACACACACACACACACACACACACACACACACACTCATATACACACACACACACTCACACGCACACATACACTCACACCCGCACACACACTCACACATGAACACTCAGACTCACTCACACACTCACACTCACACACTCACACACTCACACTCACACACTCACACTCTCACACACACTCACACTCTCACCCTGCACACACACACACACACACACACACACACACACTCATATACACACACTCACACACACACTCACACTCATATACACACACTCACACACCCGCACACACACACTCACACGCACACATACACTCACACCCGCACACACACACACACACACACAGACACACACACACTCACACGCACACCCACACATACACTCACACCCACACCCGCACACACACACACACACACACGCACACATACACTCACACCCGCACACACACACACACACACGCACACACGCACACACGCACACACACACACACACACACACACACACACACACACACACACACACACACACACACACCTGCCTTAATGGCCGACTACGTTTGTCATGCGGCTTGCAAAGCGATTAATACGGAACGTGTAACTTTGCAAGCGGTGGCAAGCAGCTTGCTCACGGAACACACCCCTGGTCCGAACCATGCGCGTGTGGTGACCGTTTTTTGGGGGTCTCAAGATGGCGGCGCAATGACTTGAACATCCATCCGTTAGAGTCAATCGAGTTATTATTCAGATTAACGGGTTTTAGATAATAAAATAATTCATTCTAAGGAACAACATTCCTGTTGCGTCGTTCAGTTGCAGGAATGAATGTAAAACGTGTATTCTGTGTGACGCGAGCTGAATTCATTATTCCCCATTGAATGGATCTGCACTCGAAGTAATGAGAGGTTTTTAAACTTCGAAACAAAGGGAATCAAAACCAAGCGGGTTCATGTCGATTCGTTTGTGTGTGCATTGTGGACCAGGAGGAGGAGATGGTTCGTGGTGTCGGTGTGGCGCAGGCATGACGGGCCGAATGATCCGCGCTGAAGATGATCGAACATCCTTGATCGTGGGCGTTCCCTCATGACGTAACTGTCACGTGACCGGTGTCAGCATTAAAGGCGGTGTATGAGCGTTTTTCCAATTTCCTATGAGTCTTTTTTGTATGATTTACTGACGATGACGATACAAGTCATGCAACATAGTGCAGGGTATCAATGGTAAACGAGTACAAAACGGGTATATAAATAAGGTTTCCGGTGTGATTCTGTGACGCATTTAATAGACGCGTCGTATACACCGCACGATCTTGTCAATGAAGTGTGTGCCATTAAATTTGTTCCCGTTCAGTTCCTTTCGCGAATGAGACGGATCTTGTGAACGTGGAATACACGAAAAAGCGTCTGTACCCGTCGTGAAAAGCTGTAAGGTCCCGCCATGTGTGGTTTGTTGAACTTTGTTTATCTAGAGAAACCTTCGGAACGGACAGGAATGGATTCACCTTTCGTTCATGAAGTGTTCATTTTCTGTGTGGAAATGAAATCTTCGTCGATCTGATTGGTGGTTTGGTAATAATAATTAATTGGTGGTTTGGTAACGATGATTAATTGGCCGATTTTCTTTCATCGAGACATTTTTGACGAATGACCGTTGGAATCGTCCCTTGTGATTTGTGTTCTTGTTTTGTTTCTCCTGAAAGAAGGTGAACGCGACGTCATGGGGAAAGAACAGTTTCGTGAGACGGACGTGGCGAGAAAGATCAGCCACATCTGCTTTGGATTGCAGTCACCTGCGCAGATCCGGCAACAGGCGCAGCTACATGTCGTCAGCAAGAGCTTGTACACACAGGTAGGGTGGGAGGGTGCACAACCTGTACACACAGGTAGGGTGGGAGGGTGCACAACCTGTACACACAGGTAGGGTGGGAGGGTGCACAACCTGTACACACAGGTAGGGTGGGAGGGTGCACAACCTGTACACACAGGTAGGGTGGGAGGGTGCACAACCTGTACACACAGGTAGGGTGGGAGGGTGCACAACCTGTACACACAGGTAGGGTGGGAGGGTGCACAACCTGTACACACAGGTGGGGTGGGAGGGTGCACGGCCTGTACACACAGGTGGGGTGGGAGGGTGCACAACCTGTACACACAGGTGGGGTGGGAGGGTGCACGGCCTGTACACACAGGTGGGGTGGGAGGGTGCACAACCTGTACACACAGGTGGGGGTGGGAGGGTGCACGGCCTGTACACACAGGTGGGGTGGGAGGGTGCACGGCCTGTACACACAGGTAAGGTGGGATGGTGCACGGCCTGTACACACAGGTGGGGTGGGAGGGTGCACAACCTGTACACACAGGTGGGGTGGGAGGGTGCACGGCCTGTACACACAGGTGGGGTGGGAGGGTGCACAACCTGTACACACAGGTGGGGTGGGAGGGTGCACGGCCTGTACACACAGGTGGGGTGGGAGGGTGCACGGCCTGTACACACAGGTAAGGTGGGATGGTGCACGGCCTGTACACACAAGTGGGGTGGGAGGGTGCACGGCCTGTACACACAGGTGGGGTGGGAGGGTGCACAACCTGTACACACAGGTAGGGTGGGAGGGTGCACAACCTGTACACACAGGTAGGGTGGGAGGGTGCACAACCTGTACACACAGGTGGGGTGGGAGGGTGCACGGCCTGTACACACAGGTAGGGTGGGAGGGTGCACGGCCTGTACACACAGGTAGGGTGGGAGGGTGCACGGCCTGTACACACAGGTAGGGTGGGAGGGTGCACGGCCTGTACACACAGGTAGGGTGGGAGGGTGCACGGCCTGTACACACAGGTAGGGTGGGAGGGTGCACGGCCTGTACACACAGGTAGGGTGGGAGGGTGCACAACCTGTACACACAGGTAGGGTGGGATGGTGCACAGCCTGTACACACAGGTGGGGTGGGAGGGTGCACGGCCTGTACACACAGGTAAGGTGGGATGGTGCACGGCCTGTACACACAGGTGGGGTGGGAGGGTGCACAACCTGTACACACAGGTGGGGTGGGAGGGTGCACGGCCTGTACACACAGGTGGGGTGGGAGGGTGCACAACCTGTACACACAGGTGGGGTGGGAGGGTGCACGGCCTGTACACACAGGTGGGGTGGGAGGGTGCACGGCCTGTACACACAGGTAAGGTGGGATGGTGCACGGCCTGTACACACAAGTGGGGTGGGAGGGTGCACGGCCTGTACACACAGGTGGGGTGGGAGGGTGCACAACCTGTACACACAGGTAGGGTGGGAGGGTGCACAACCTGTACACACAGGTAGGGTGGGAGGGTGCACAACCTGTACACACAGGTGGGGTGGGAGGGTGCACGGCCTGTACACACAGGTAGGGTGGGAGGGTGCACGGCCTGTACACACAGGTAGGGTGGGAGGGTGCACGGCCTGTACACACAGGTAGGGTGGGAGGGTGCACGGCCTGTACACACAGGTAGGGTGGGAGGGTGCACGGCCTGTACACACAGGTAGGGTGGGAGGGTGCACGGCCTGTACACACAGGTAGGGTGGGAGGGTGCACAACCTGTACACACAGGTAGGGTGGGATGGTGCACAGCCTGTACACACAGGTAGGGTGGGAGGGTGCACAACCTGTACACACAGGTGGGGTGGGAGGGTGCACGGCCTGTACACACAGGTAGGGTGGGAGGGTGCACGGCCTGTACACACAGGTGGGGTGGGAGGGTGCACGGCCTGTACACACAGGTAGGGTGGGATGGTGCACAACCTGTACACACAGGTAGGGTGGGAGGGTGCACAACCTGTACACACAGGTAGGGTGGGAGGGTGCACAACCTGTACACACAGGTAGGGTGGGAGGGTGCACGGCCTGTACACACAGGTAGGGTGGGAGGGTGCACGGCCTGTACACACAGGTAGGGTGGGAGGGTGCACAACCTGTACACACAGGTAGGGTGGGATGGTGCACAGCCTGTACACACAGGTGGGGTGGGAGGGTGCACGGCCTGTACACACAGGTAAGGTGGGATGGTGCACGGCCTGTACACACAGGTAGGGTGGGATGGTGCACGGCCTGTACACACAGGTAGGGTGGGAGGGTGCACGGCCTGTACACACAGGTAGTGTAATGAATGTGAGAGAAGAACCTTCGGAGTATAAGGCTTTATTTCACTTCATTGAAGCCGTCTCTACAAACACAAAAGGAATACATGTGCAGTCAATCACCGCAAAGTATAACAACGATTAGCCAGCATAAGCACGGAGTCCGGTATACTCTCAATTCTCAGCATTCAAGGAGCACCAAGTGAACCACCGCAGTTAATGACAATGCCCCAGGGACAATCCCACCGACGCGCAGCATCTCGGTTTTATCTGTCTCGTGTGCGAGCCACGCGTCACGTGATCGCGCGTCATTTCATCTTTTATTTCATCACATTCTCCCCATCTTTAAAATGTAACTAGAGGTTCAACTAACGCACCATGATTACTTCAAAGCTATAGGAGCATACATCTCAAGCAGTGAGGATTATTTTGAGTTTTAGAAGCAGAGTAAGGTGTCATCAAGGGATGCCGATAATCCCCTTTACAGATCGAGTCGTCGAGGGGGTTTTATCCGTCGACCTCTCCGGGAGTAAATGGTGGTTTCACTTGATGGAGGCTTCCGATCCCCTTGGGGAGCCTCGATTCATGCCGGGGATGACTCCTCGATCGCACTCGGGTGGAATGCGGTAGCTTCGTCTCCCTCAACCCCGACGCCACCATTCTCGGGTGGAAAAGTTCCTGAGGGGGAAACACCTGGGGAGGGAATGTCAGAGTGAGGAGTACCTGCGGGAGCCAGATGGCGAACCGACACAGTGGTCTCCCTGCCATCAGGAAGTCTAACATGAGCATACTCAGGATTAGCATCAATGAGTTCGACCTCCTCCACCATCGGTTCATACTTGCTTTGTCGTACCGGGCACTTCATGAACACTGTTCCCGGATCGGTTAGCCAGTTGGGCACCGATTGGCCGCCAGTATATGGTCGTTGGTGAGTAAACATTCGTTCGTGCGGAGTAGCATTGATGGACGTACAGAGCAAAGAGCGTATGGAATTCAGAGCGTCGGGAAGGGTAACCTCCCACCGCTCGGGCCCGTCCTCTCGATCTCAGCGCCAGGGTTACGGCTTTCCAAATAACTCCATTATACCGTTCCACCTGCCCATTACCCTGTGGGTTGTATCCCGTCGTTCGACTAGTTGCTATGCCATCTTCATATAGGAATTGTTTTAGCCCGGCCGACATGAAACACAGTCCTCTGTCTGAATGTATGTACGAAGGTTTCCCAAACATGGCAAAGAGGTCAGAGAGACATTTCACGACAGTGCCCGAGGTCATATCCGAGCACGGGAATGCAAATGGGAACCTTGAGTATTCATCAACAACAGTGAGTATGTGTCTGTTGTCTGTCTCGGTCGGCAGAGGCCCTTTGAAGTCGATATTTAGTCTCTTGAAGGGTGAAGTGGCCTTGATCAACCTGCCAGGAGCGGCGCCATAGAATCTGGGTTTTAGTTCAGCACAAACAGGGCAAGAAGCATTCATTTGTTTAATATCTTCGATAGAATAGGGAATGTTTTGTCTGCGCACGAAATGTGCCATTCTGGTTACCCCTGGGTGGCACAGAGACACATGAAGGTCTTGCAAAGCCCGACCGGATGTCGCCGAACAGTAGACCCGAGAGAAGGTGTCTGCAGCAGGGTTTTCCCTCCCGGGTCAATAAACAATGTCGTAACTATAACAAGATAGATCTATCCGCCATCTCATTATTTTCTCATTCCTAATTTTCCCGTTATTTTTCCCATCAAACATGAAGGCAACGGATCGCTGGTCCGTGACGAGCGTGAAGTGGTTGCCCAGTAAATAATATCTCCATTTACGTAGGGCTTCGACAATAGCGTACGCTTCCTTCTCTATCGCCAAGTGTCTCTGCTCGCTTCCAGAAAGAGTTCTCGAGAAGAACGCGACGGGTCGTCCGGACTGATTGAGCGTCGCGGCGATCGAGTGATCGGAAGCGTCCGTTTCCACCACGAACGGCACCGTGCTATCAATCGATAACACCACGGAATTACTGATATCATCTTTAAAGCTGTGGAAAGCTTTTACAACAGCGGCATCTAGCGGGAAGCTTTTGCAATGCACCAGGGGATGTATTTTCTCAGAGTATTGGGGAATCCATCTAGCGTAGTACGCAAACATCCCAATCACCCGGTGCAATGACTGCAGGTCATGGGGTGGGGGTAGCTCACGGAGCGGGCGCAATCGCTCAGGATCAGGCTTAATCGTGCCGTCGGCTATTGTGTAGCCGAGAAGATCAATTGACTTTGCCGAGAATACGCATTTGTCGTAGTTGAGTGTCATTATATTTTCTAGCAATGCTCAAGAATCTGTCCAGATTCGCATCATGTTCCCCCCGATCCTTGCCGCACACCGTGACATTGTCCACGTAAACAAAAGTGTCTTTGAGGTTTTCATCCGAGATGATGTCGTCCATAAGTCGTTGGAAGCAAGCTACTCCATTCGTGACACCGAATGGGATCCTCTTAAATTGATAGAGGCGTCTACCTGCCTCGAACGTGGTGTAAGGTTTGTCTTCCTCTCGAATGGGAATTTGATGATAGGCGCTTCACAAATCGATGGTGCTGAATATTCTGTAGTTGGTCACGCATTCGACCATCTCGTCTATGCGCGGCAAAGGGTAGGCATCGAGGTGGGTGAAGCGATTGACCGTTTGCGAGTAATCGACAACCATTCGTTTCTTATGGTTCGGGCTGCTGGTCACCAACACCTGCGCGCGCCATGGCGAATCGCTCGGTTCTATAATACCTTCTTCCAGTAATCGCTTGGTCTCTGAAGTGATGAAGTTCATATCGGCGGTGGTATATCATCGCGATTTGATCGCTATCGGTTTACAGACCGGCGACAAGTTGGCAAACAGGGGGGACGATACCTCTGGGGTGGTCAGAGCATTTAGAATTAGACGAGGTTTGTTTCCTCCAAAGGGTATTTCGACACTCGTGTGCTGCTTGAGGACATTATGACCCAAAATCACATCTGCGCATAAACCACGAAGCACCAGTACCCTTACATCCCGATACGTGTGGCCTTTTACGTCCAGCTCAACATTACAGTACCCTCGTACGCTGGACTGTAGTGATGTGGAGGCCATGCATACCGTATTGTCTGTCGGGTGGATCTTCCATTTCCTGTCTTTCGCTAGTGAGCTGTTGACGAAACTTTCAGAGCTACCGGTATCGATCAGCGCCACATATGGAGGGTACATGGCATAACAGAATGAGTCGTCCTATTGCAAAGTTGACAAAGACCTGTAATTGAATCACGTTACTATGGTAACCAAGTTTGTTTCACTTTCATAATTAAATGTTAGACGTGTTACTAGTTGGTTATGAAGTCATGGTGTTAACGTGTTCATCCCTGTTCTTTTAAAACCTTGCAGGATGCCACGCACACTCCGGTGACGTATGGTGTTTTGGATGCACGCCTGGGCACCTGTCAGAAAGATAGGCTTTGCAATACCTGTGGCAAAAATCTTGCTGACTGCACAGGCCATTTTGGATATATCGACCTGGCTCTGCCTTGCTTTCATATTGGATATTTCAAAGCAATGGTATGTACCTTTATCTGAAACCTGATCATTTACTACCCTTGAAAATACAGTGACGAAGCTGCTTTGGTGTGGTACCACATTCGTTTCCCCTCTGTTGTTTTTTTTACAAATTAGATTGGTGTGCTGCAAATGATTTGCAAATCTTGCTCCCACGTGTTGCTGAGCGGTGTGGAACGGTCTAGTTTTCTCGATTCCATGACCCGACCTGGCTTGCCATATCTGGCTAAGCGAGGCTTGAAGCGGCGTGTTGCTGAACGCTGCCGCAAGATCTCTCTCTGTCCACACTGTGGTGTTCACAACGGTCCAGTGAAGAAGTGCGGCTTGTTGAAGGTTTGCATTGTCGTCCGAGTACACAAGTAGCACGACAGCAATTATCCTCGTATTTCTGCTCTTTGAAGTTGTAACATTTATTTGTTTTTTGCTTGGAGGTCTCTACTGGTCAGAAAGTACGTTTGTATTATATTGTTGTGGAAATGCAACTGCCTCACCTGTATGTGAAACATAGAGGTGAGGCAGTTATGTGTTTCATATTTGAACGTGTACCTGCTGAAAGTATTATTTAATATACCTGCTGAACGTATTTTCAGGACTATGCAAGACAAAGCTAAAAAAAAATTTAAAAAAACGTTTCAAATTTTTGCAACTTTCAGGAAAAAATGGTTAACTCGATGTCTGTCCCCAAAAGATCGAGAATGTCACGAGCTGTTTGATGGTGAATGTCCAATTTTTTGTCACTTTAAAAACTTTGCCTTTTCTCAGGCTTTTGTGCCTTGCCAGAATTGTATGGCTGTTGACTTTCAACACTTCATTGAAATCTTTCATCCGTTCAACTTTTAATATCCTCGCTAGATTGACAGGATGGCCGAGAGGTACGCACGCTCGCCTCTGTGCCGTCCAGCCTGGGTTAGAATCTCAACCCAGAAATGCAAACCCGTGCTTCGCATACAGGGTGAGGCATCTATTAGTGTGTCGTCCCTTGGACGGACTTTAAACTGGGCATCTCCGTATGTTAGCATTTGGTGGTGGCTGTTAAAAACCCCCATTGTGTCCGTCATGCATGCTTGGTGTTGGCTTCATGGTTAGGGTGGTGGGCTTGGGATCCTCGGGTCCTGAGTTCAAATCCACTCGGCTGTTGAATTAATACCAGGTGGGTTTGACTCATCCTGTCATCCTTCCGAGGTTAGCGAAATGAGTACCAGCATCCTGGGATGATTGAGCCATTTGAGTATCCTGCGTCGGAGTGGCGACCCGTCCAGGAATGTGCCCAATAGCCCAGGAGACTGCTTTGGCAGCACCAATGCTCTGAACAGAGTATGGCCCCAATGGATGGGTGGTCCTTTAAGAAGAGTGGGCGAGCTATTGCCACCATCAGTCTTAAATACGATCAATGCTGAATTTCAATTACATTCCAGATGAATACTTAATTTTAGCAGTCACAATTGCTGTTAAGCTCAATTCCACAGTTTCAATTTTGAAAATTGCTTCAGTTTAAGAGTTTGTACAGTGTTTTATTAACCGTGTGTGAAAATTGAATAAAGCCACGCTCGGAAACGTCCGGAGATACCCGGGGTTTAGGTGCGTGGCGTATAGAGAGCCTCACAGCTCTGAAAATGCCATGAAACACAAAAGAAGACGACCATCTGGTCTCATCAAAAGAAGAATTATTCATAATAGCTAGAGTCTAATAATTGAGCACCCACCTCAAATAAGCTTGTGTGCAATGTGATGGTCAACACCACTGGTCATGAGAAGGACCGTTTCACCGTCATGCTCTCCTGCACCGCAGATAGTGGCTATCCTCCTGTGCATGTCGTGTTGAAGAAGAAGAAAATGGCCAAAGACAAGTTTCCAGCCAGCATCATTGTTCATGCACAGCAGAAGGGGTGGATAGACAAGTGACTGGTCCACAACTTGGTGCGCATGGTCTGGGGTAGTTGGCTGGATGGCGGTTTCTCCTGACTGAGCATGCTAGTCCTGGATGCATTCAGTTGTCACAAGACCGACAACACCAAAGCGCTGCTCCATCAGACCAACACCGATCTTGTCATCATCCCAGGTGGGATGACATTGCTCCTGAAACCCCTCGATGTGTCCATCAAGCCGTTCAAGGACGGGCTACGTCACTGCTCGTCCGACTGGATAATGAGTGGGGAGAAGACTTGCATCAAGAGTGGGAGGATGAGAAAGTTTGACCTTCCGATGATCTGCGGCTGGATCGTCAAGGTGTGGTAGGAGATACCGTCGGACATCATCAAGCGAGCATTTCTAAAATGCTTCATCTCCAACAACATGGACGGCACAGAGGACGACATCATTTGGGAGGAAGAGGCTGCAAATGACGATGACAGCGACGGGACTTGCTCTTCCCTGATTCGGACAACGGAGACTGAGACATAATTCCTTTGGTACCAGGTCTCTTCGGAGAATCCTTGGCTATCGCTGGTCGGACGTTGTGTCTAACGAACGGTTGCTGAGAGAGACTCAAATGAGATTTGTTACCTGCATAGTCCGTGAGCGTTAGCTGCGGCTGTATGGACATGTGGCTCGTTTTTCTGACTCTGATCCTGCTCACAACATTCTCTCAGCGAGGGAGTCTCGTGAGTGGAGGAGGCCAATGGGCCGACCACGTGCCTCGTGGTTGCAGCAGGCTGATCGGCATCTCAAGGAGATGGGGATGTGCCAGGCATCTGCCTGGGCGATGGCCAGGCGGAGGTCCCTGAAGTACTTGCGGAAAGTGGACGCAGCGATGCGCTGCTCTGGCGCATGCTCCCATACCTGACCTGACCAATAGAAAGTTTACACCCCCTTTCAAAATTTTCACCTTTTGTTACCTTATTGCCTTGAATTAAATTACATTAAATCAAACTTTTTTCCACCTTTATTTACACATCGTAACCCACAACTTACAAATGAAAAACAAATTTTACAAATTTCAGAAAATTCATTAAAAATACAAAACTAGAATATCTTGATTGGATGAGTGTGTACCCCCCTTATAATAGCAATTGTAAATTAACTCAGGTGTAACCAATCTCCTTCAAAATCACACACCATGTTAAATGGCCTCCACCTGTGTTAAATTGTAGTGATTTTGATTATTTCAGAATAAAATCAACTGTTCCTGTGGGTTTCCTCTGCTGGGGAGTGCATTTCACAGCAAAGACTCAACCAAGGAGCACCAAGGAGCTTTCAAAGGACCTCTGGGATAAAGTTGTGGAAAGGCACAGATCAGGGATGGGAATAAGAATATTTCAAAGGCCTTAAATATCCCTTGGAGCACAGTCAAGATAATCATTAAGAAGTAGAAAGCGTATGGTACCACAAAGACCCTGCCTCGATCAGGCCGTCCCTCCAAACTGAATGACCAAGCAAAGAGGAGACTGATCAGAGAGACCACCAATAGGCCAATGGCAACTTTGAAAGAGCTGCAGGCCTTTATGACAAAGACTGGTCACTCCTGTGCATGTGACAATATCCCAAGCACTCCACAAGTCTGTCCTGTATGGTAGGGTGGAAAGAAGGAAGCCATTACGCAAAATAGTCCACCGTGAGTCCCATTTGAGGTGTGTAAAAAACCACTCCAGAGATTCTGAAGCCATGTGGCAAAATGTTTTGTGGTCTGAGGAAACCAAGATGGAACTTTTTGGCCTAAATGTAAAACGTTATGTTTGCCACAAACCCAACACAGAACATCACCCAAAGAACACCGTCCCTACTGTGAAGCAAGGTGGTAGCATCATCACGCTATGGGGATGCTTTTCAGCTGCAGGGACTCAGACTTGTAAGGATAGAGGGAACAATGAATGGAGCCAAATACAGGCAAATCCATGAGGAGAACCTGCTGCTCTTTGTAACAAAGCTGAAATTGGCACGGAAGTTCACCTTTCAGCATGACAACGACCCGAAGCACACAGCCAAAGCTACACTGGGGTGGTTAAGGAACAAAAAGATAAATATCCTTGAGTGGCCCAGTCAGAGCCCTGACCTAAATCCAATCGAAAATCTGTGGCACGACTTGAAGATTGATGTCCATCAACACTCCCCACGCTACTTGACTGAGCTTGATCAGTTTTGGACAGAAGAATGGGTAAATATAACCCAATCAATTTTGGCAAAGTTAGCTGAGACCCATCCCAACAGACTCACAGCTGTAATTGCTGTCAAAGGTGATTCCACTGAGTATTAACTCAAAGGGGGTGGATATTTATCCAACCAAACTCTCTGCTTACTCTCTCTGTCTCTCTGCTTACTCTCTCTGTCTCTCTGCTGACTCTCTGCTTACTCTCTCTGGTTACTCTCTCTGTCTCTCTCTGCTTACTCTCTCTCTGTTTACTCTCTCTCTCTGTCTCTCTGCTTACTCTCTCTGTCTCTCTGCTTACTCTCTCTGTCTCTCTGCTTACTCTCTCTCTGTCTCTCTGCTTACTCTCTCTCTGTCTCTCTGCTTACTCTCTCTCTCTGTCTCTCTGCTTACTCTCTCTCTCTGTCTCTCTGCTTACTCTCTCTGTCTCTCTGCTTACTCTCTCTCTGTCTCTCTGCTTACTCTCTCTCTCTCTGTCTCTCTGCTTACTCTCTCTCTGTCTCTCTGCTTACTCTCTCTCTCTGTCTCTCTGCTTACTCTCTCTCTCTCTGTCTCTCTGCTTACTCTCTCTCTCTCTGTCTCTCTGCTTACTCTCTCTCTCTCTCTGTCTCTCTGCTTACTCTCTCTCTCTCTCTGTCTCTCTGCTTACTCTCTCTCTCTCTCTGTCTCTCTGCTTACTCTCTCTCTCTCTGTCTCTCTGCTTACTCTCTCTCTCTGTCTCTCTGCTTACTCTCTCTCTCTCTGTCTCTCTGCTTACTCTCTCTCTCTGTCTCTCTGCTTACTCTCTCTCTCTCTGTCTCTCTGCTTACTCTCTCTCTCTCTGTCTCTCTGCTTACTCTCTCTCTCTCTGTCTCTCTCTCTGTCTCTCTGCTTACTCTCTGTCTCTCTGTCTGTCTCTCGCGTCCGGGCAGTGTCTGTCTCCGGATGCGTCTGGTGTTTTTTGTCTTTGTGCCGTGTTTGTCATATGACTGGTAGAAAATGGATTTTAGACTTTTTTTTTCTATCTTCACTGTTATTCTATGTGGAATCATTTTGATGAGACACTATGAATCGTAATTAACGCTCTACCGCACATCTGTCATTCCTTCCTCTTACCTCACACGATCTGTCTTCCCTCCCCCCTCCCCTCCTCACTCCATCTCCCCTTTTTGCTCCCCCTTCCCTTCTGCCCCTCCTCTTTCTTTTCCCCTCCACCTCTTCATTCTCCCCCCTCCCTCTCCCCCCCTCTTTTTCTACCCCCCCCTTTTAGTATTCCCATCAGTGAAGTGACGGGTGGTATTTCCTTGTATATATGTATACTCGTGTGTGTGTGTGCGCACGCACATGCTCCATCATTTATAGATTATACAGTGCAAGTCAATGATGCGAACATTTTCTTGGATAATTGAGATTTGTTTTGTAAACCTAAGAAATATGCCAAAATTTCAAAGAAACAAAATTAAACTTGATACTGTTGCAGTCTTTATATATTTATTAATTTTTTCAGGTGGTGCATGAAAAGTACAAAGCGGTATCTGGAAGTAAGAAAGGTGACCAGTTGGGGGTGCGGGAGTTTCACTCTTCCTTCGATGCTGCCGCAGAACACAACAAAGAAATTACAGCGCTTGTTGGTCGTGCACAGGTAGTGCTGAACTCAGGTGGTCACTTTCTGGCACTATCTTGTGCATGCAGGAATTTTTTTTTATCATGACAATGCCATCAGAGATTAGCCACTGTTCTGTCCCTCAGATTTGCATTAGTTTGTAGATGTGAAAAATATTTGACAAAGGATGGCCACGTTTACTTTCATCTGTCGGCTGCCTGGTTGATTCTACCATTCGTGCCATGATGTGTTGAGGAACTTCTTCATTTGTGGCCAAGGCTGTGGGGTAGCATCATTGGTTGATGGTGTGGCTGTGCCGCTGATGCAATGCCCTCTGCTGGTTAGGTCAGGAATTTGTCATTTGATAGCTCGTCTACTCTTTGCGAAGGGCACCGTGGGATCTTTGACGTCCACCGACGAATGTTGGCAGACGGGATTCCCATTTAATATCCATCCGAGGGACGGCACACACATCATTGAAACACTCTGATGACGGTTTATAGCTGGGTTGGGATTCAAACGTAAGCGAGACAGCTTAGAGATGAGTGCGCGTACTTCTCGGCCATCCTGTCAGCCCTGTTGAGGCATTGCATCAGAGGTACAGCTGTCCCTTGGTGATGATATAACCAGTAGGTGAAATTTTTTTTATGGAATCTCAGTCCAAATATGCAGTCACAAACTCGTCAAAAACGTGTACAAACAAATTGTTCGCAGGAGCACTGTATGAACTTTTCAGGAGTCATGGAGCTTGAGTTTGCCCATCCAGGCAGGAGAGAGAAGATTAAGTTCAAGCTGTGTCGGAGAGTGCTGAGTTATTTAAACTGTCATAAGTCCTGAGTAGTAAAAGGGAAGAATGAGAGGATAATGACTTGAGGGGGCTTTTAAAGGTTCATTTATTTATTTACAGTTGTAAAAGGGGGGACGGTGATAAAGCATGAGCATGATGGGAGAGAGAAACGGAGGGCGATGAAACTTACTCGGCTAAAGCCTTCCATCATAAATAGATGGTCTGTAGTTTGAGGTATGTTGAGTAACTCGTACAATATCATGGGTGATAATTTTTTTTATGTTGGCAATATGCTCAAATGGGCCCATCATGGCAATGGCATTGTTAGACTAGGTTGTGGAAGCACTATGGTGGTTTTGTTCTGATTTTTACTTTGTTTGCCTTGATCCCAAGGAATCGCTTACCCCGCTGGTGGTGATGCAACTGTTTCTTCGAGTGCCTGTAGCAGACATTCCCTTGTTGCTTATGAGCCCTGGCACGAGTTCCCCTGCCGACCTGATTCTGACCCGCCTGCCTGTTCCACCGCTGTGCGTACGCCCATCTGTGGTCAGTGACCTGAAGTCTGGGACCAATGAAGATGACCTCACGATGAAGCTCACAGAGATATTATTCCTCAACGATGTCATTGTCAAACATCGTTCCTCTGGGGCAAAGACACAGATGATCATGGAAGATTGGGACTTCCTGCAGCTCCAGGTGCAGTCGCTATTGAGACAAAAATTAAAATTGATCTTTGTCGGGATTTCACTTCCGCTCCACTGGAGCAGTGGTGTATGACATGACAACCTACAGAATGAAAGTGGATAATTAAATGTATTTTCTCCACTCCTGATTAGTTTCTCGTAAAATCTATCATGATTATTCTCCCCTCTTTCCCCAGATCTATCTCTGTGTTTTATACTTCTTTTTTTTCTTTCTTATTTTCCAACTTTGTCTTTCTATTTCTACTTTTTTGTTTTACATTTGCTTCCTTTTCTGTGCCAGAAAAGGCTTTTGTAGCTTTAACATCCGAGCATTTAGGTATGCTGTAACTTTTCAATGACTTATTTTTACTTAACCCTTTGAATCCTGAGCTCCTTGGACTTTTGGCTCTCCCACTATTAGCTCATGAACGCTCGGGTATATGGAGGCTTGAATCGGGACACATCAGCTATGGGAGCATGCGCCGGAGAAGTGCATCGCTGCGTCCACTTTCTGCAGGTACTCCAAGGGCCTCCATCTGGCCATCCCCCAGGTAGATCCCAAGCCCATCCCCATCTTCTTGAGATGATTATAATCAACCTGCTGCAACCACGAGGCCTCTACTCAAGAGGCTCCCTCGCTGAGAGAATCTGGTGAGCAGTATCAGCGTCAGGAAAATCAGCCACATGTCCATATAGCCGCAGCTGACGCTCACGGACTATGCAGGTAACAAATCTC
Organism: Eptatretus burgeri; assembly: GCF_056783735.1. Lineage (NCBI taxonomy): Eukaryota > Metazoa > Chordata > Myxini > Myxiniformes > Myxinidae > Eptatretus > Eptatretus burgeri. Next base: position 37,262,893 of record NC_140978.1, on the reverse strand, counting down.
ATTTGAGTCTCTCTCAGCAATTGCTCGTTGGACACAAAGTCTGACCAGCGACAGCCAAGGATTCTCCGAAGAGACCTGGTACCAAAGGAATTAAGTTTTTCCGTCTCAGATCCCTGGTCAGAGTCCAAGTCTCACATCCACAGAGCAAGACTGGAAGCACGAAGGACCTGAGGACTCGGAATTTTGTCCTCCTGCACAGGTACGAGCAGCGCCACAACCCCATGATCCAGTGAATCCATGACTTCCCAGGCCTGACCCAGACATCCATTGAACTCTGGCTCACAGCCAGCAGAGACGTGCATATCACTGCCAAGGTAAGTGAATCTCTCCGTGACCTCAACATCCTCACCACAAACAGGTACAGACAAGATAGCAGCTTCCAAGATGTCATTGAAAGCCTGGATCTTAGTTTTGACCCAGAAAACCCGAAATCCCAGCGGCTCTGACTCCTCATTCAGCACCTTGAGGGTCACCAAAAGGATATCCAGAGTCTCCACAACGATGACTGCATCATCTGCAAAATCAAGGTCAGATATCTTGACATTCCCAAACGATGCACCGCAGCTTGATCTCTCAGACATCCTTCCCAGAATCCAATCCATACAAGTGCTGAAAAGTGTGGGGGCCAGGACACACCCCTGATGAACTCCAGTAACAACTGGAAATAAGTCGGAGATGGTACCACCACATCTCACAGCACTCTCCTTTCCAGAGTATAGTTCATACATCAGATCGATCAGTTTTGGTGGCATCCTCCAGAGGGCATCCCAATTCACTGAATCTATCACGTTACAGAGATCAATATAGGCTGCAAGCAGCCCCTGCCGAAACCCTCGTCTGCGTTCGGTAAGGATACGATCAATCGTTGACCTCTTTGGTGTAAAGCCTGACTGCTCTGGATGCTGGTGCTCAAGCAGATTGTGGCGAACCCTATCAAGAATTATCCGAGCAAAGACCTTGCCCGGCACTGAGGGCAGCGTCACCCCTCGGTAGTTGTTGCCGTCTTGGCGATCACCCTTCCCTTTCCAGTGAGGGACAACAAGGCCCCTCTTCCATTCAGTTGGGATGATGCCTGTGTTCCAGGCAGATCACAGAACTGCATGTAACGACACGAGTGTAGCATTTCCACCAGCCTTGAGAAGTTCAGCATGGATGCCACAGGTCCCAGGAGCTTTACCCCATTTCAACCGGTTCACCACAATCTGTTTCCACAAACGAAGGTGGACTATAGTTGATTGGAGGGTCAGAAATAGGGATTGTAACACCCTTGACATCCAACTCAACAGATGGTGGATCAGCCTGGTACAACCGCTCAAAGTAACCGGCCCAGCGGGCCTTCACTTCAGACTCCTTTGCCAAGAGTCCACCACCCTCCGCTCTCACTGCAGTACACCAAGGGACGGGCTTGGAGGAACGCAATGCGCGAATTCCCCTGTACACAGGATGATAATCACTTGACCACAGGTGATGCTCTACCCCCTCACAGATTCCTCCCACATCGGCCTCCTTGTCCACCCTTAGCGCACGTACAGTTTTTTGCCTCAGCTCCCTGAACAGCTCAGCTCTGCCATTCAGTCTGGTCAATGGTATCCAGTGTCCCTTGAGAGACAAAATTCTTATACGACCAGACCAATAGTAGGTGTAACCACCCGCCATGATCTCACCACAATCCGGTCTCTGAACCTTAGAGAGTGCTGCAATACTGATGTCTAAACTCTTGAGCTCAGATGATAACAGAGACAGGTGATCATTTTCTTTTCAGGATAGGACGTTCCAGGCATCCACCCGAAGGGACCGCCTCAGGTTAACCCCAGGAGACCGTCGTCTGGTGGACGACACCTCAGCACCACCCCGACATGCACTACCGCAATCTGATCCAGGAAGGTTACCCCATGGTTTCCCTCCTATCATCAAAGATTGGGGTTCCCGAAGGCTTTGCTCCAATCCTGTCATCCGGTGAGCTGCCGTGTGAAGGGAAACTGCACAGGTGGTACTCCCACGGAATGGGTTTTCAGATTTTAAAAAAATGCTTTTGGAATGTTTTGCGGAATGAAGGGTTTTACGGTGGCCCGAGTGCAAATCCTGCCACCAACTTCCTAATGAGAAATAATCCAACTGCAGGAGGACATCCGCAGACACAGTTGGGTACGAGATATGGATGGCCGTTGGCTCACAAGGAGCTTCTCTGCCCTTTGACAGGTTTTGATCGTCATCCTGCTCGGTGTCCATATCCAAACACCCTCCTCACCAAGAAACTTTGTGGGGGAGCCGGTTTAGTCGCCGACAACCTGACCATGGAACAGGTTAGTACAGGTTTACATGGTACCTATAGCAAGTCACAGATCTAATCTGGCCTGACCTGACAAAACCTGACCTGGTTTGAATGGTGGTTCGGAAAACAGCCGCAAGGGTATATGGAGGTTTGAATAGTGGTCGGAAAAACAGCCACTAAGGTTCAAAGGGTTATCTAATATGAGCAATTTTATTTTTCCTTGCTGATGAAGCCATGAGGTATACAAAGCACTGTGCGGGATTTGTTTTGATAGAAACTTGTGAAAAACTGTGACAATGGCACACTGCTCCTTTTCAGTGAGAGCCCATTGTTGTATTATTACCCCGTGCGTTTGCAAAATCGGGTGAAGCAATTGGTTCACTTTGTCTCCAGATGTCGGTCTATGATGAAGGAACATCTTGATTACAATTTAATTTTATATGTTGAATACTGTGGAACTCAAATCGGAACACGAACCTGCAGTTTAGCAGTACTTTGGCTCTAAATTTTGCAAATTGCACGGAAACTCGGCCTGATCACACACGCGCACAGATGAGCAGGTTAATATTTTACTCTGCCTGTCTGTCTGGCATTGAAAAAATATTGAAAATCATTCCAAACAGGAAACTTACTGTTTTTAGGGACGTTCTAAAGGACACAAAAACAGGCACGAATAACTAATCCGACGTGTAAAAGACTGCGCCTCAATGTCGTCGTAATTCTGAAAATTGTTTTTTCTTTTACTCCAACCTATAAAATCCACATTTTTTTTGATTGAATGATATATTTGACCATCGTAGAACAAAAATGACCTCCTTGTCACTTTCAGAAACTTTCCGTTTTGCAGTACTTGGAGAAAATATTATCTCATTGCTTTCCCTCAGGGCGGAGTAACTCTGAAATTCAGCATTCAGACAGACGTGGCGATGCCAAACAATGTTTGTTTAGTGCAAAATGCAAAGTAAGACATCAAAAGACCCTTCCCAAGATTGTGTGCGGTCGGATATTCAATGACCCATCCAGCTTGCAATTCATTTGTGTCGATCAAATTTGCTCATCCATCCAGGATGCATTGTTACTAAGGTGCAGCAGATCCTTTTCCTGTCAACATAGAGGGAAGATGCTGCCTTTTCGCACTTCAGCCTCCATTAGGATGAGAGGATTCCACTGAGAGCCAAATGTGGATCATGAGTGGAGACTATCATCCAGCCAGCAAAAAAAATAAGTGATCATCTGCACCACAGGCAGAATGTTTGGCAAGCACAAGAAGACACCGGACTGTCAAATGCTTGCAATGTCCAGAGACGCAGCCCTAACTTCCTGCTTAAGATTCTGATCGTCTTTGCATTGTTTACAGAGAAGCATTCAAGCATATCCAAAGTTGTGGCTCGGCTGGAATCCAAAACCGGTGATAAATTAGGGCATTTGATGATGTTATCTGTGATGATGGATTCTTTGACTTTGCTTTTCATTGGAAGGGAAGATAACTTCTGGGGTTGATTTGATTTTTTTTTCCACCCTTCTCTGTGTATTCGAGTGATATTTGTTGTCGTCCAAGCAGATGGGAACAGCCATTCTGCTCAAGAACAGGCTGAATGTAACAGACAAAGGATCAGTAGGGGCAGGATAGCAGGATTTCAGAATGTGGGTAATGATGCCATCAGGGCCAAGCTGTCCCACATACATAATGTGGTTACATCAATGCAATTAGCAACCTCACAGCTGATGCCTTTTCTGACACCAATACTCCAGAGGTGTCTGTGGGTCTGGGTCTCCGTCTCTTCCGTGGGTCCTTCTGTCTCCTTCTGTCTCTGTCTCTTCCGTGGGTCCTTCTGTCTCCGTCTCTTCCGTGGGTCCTTCTGTCTCCGTCTCTTCCGTGGGTCCTTCTGTCTCCGTCTCTTCCGTGGGTCCTTCTGTCTCCGTCTCTTCCGTGGGTCCTTCTGTCTCCGTCTAATTGATATTCTTATGTCTTCCTGGAACTTGTACAACATTTCCATGTTATTAAATACTCGGTGGACAAAACATTAGGAACACCTTCCCAATATTTGGTTTTACTCCCTTTTGCCCGCAGAAGAGCCACAATTCGTTGGGGGCATCGACTCTCCATGGTGTCGAAAGCGTTCCACAGGGATGTTGGCCCATGTTGGCTCCAATGCTTCTCACAGTTGTCAAGTTGGCTGGTAGTGGAGCTCTACTCCAAATAACTCATTCAATCTCATCCCACAGATGCTCAATTGTATTGAGATCTGGTGACTGGGCAGGCCACTGCAGTAAGCTGAATTCAGTCATGTTTGTGGAACCATTCCTGGACAATCCTAGCCTTTGGGGCATGGGGCATTATCCTGCTGAAGAAATCCATTTGCAGATGGATACACTGCTGCCTTGAAGGGATGCACCTGATTGGCAATGATGTTCAGATATCCTGTGGCATTCAAACGTTGCTCCACTTTTATTGAGGGGCCCAGTGTGTGCCATAACACACCCCACACCATTACCACCAGCCTGCAGTGTTGACACACAGCATGATGGATGCATGTACTCATGTGGTTTTTTTTTCCATTCCCTAGTCCTCCCATCAGAATGAAACAGCAGGAACCAGGATTCATCAGACCAGGCAATATTTTTCCAATCCTCAAGTGTCCAGTGTTTTCCTTCCTAAGCCCACTGCAACCCCACGTTCTTGTTTTTTGCTGAAAGAAGTGGAACTCTGTGTGGTCGTCGGCTGCCATACCCAATTGGTGTCAAGGTACGTCGTGTTGTGCATTATTTTATGGGTCTTTCAGCACCAATGTTCTACTGGACTGTCAGTTGGCTAACTGCAGCCCATCCGTTGCTCTGCACAATTCATGTCAGCCTCCTTTGGCCTCTGTGAATGAGCCATTTTTGACCACTGGCCAACTGTTGGCTGGATGTCCTTTGGTTGGTGGACCATTCTTGGTACACATGGGAAACTGTTGAGCGTGAAAAACCCAGCAGCGTTGCAGTTCTTGACACACTCAAACAGGTGTGCCTGGCACCTACTACCATACCCTGTTCAAAGGCACTTAAACATTTTGTCTTTCCCATTCACGCTCTGAATTGCACACGTCCACAATCCATGTCTCAGTCGTCTCGAGGCTTTAAAATCCTTCTTCAACCTGTCTTCTCCACTTCATCTACACTGATTGAAGTGGATTTAACAGGTATAATCAATAAGAGATCATAGCTTTCACCTGGATTCACCTGATCATTATATTTCATGGAAAGAGCAGGTGTTCCTAATGTTTTGTACCCTGAGTGTTCTCATCAATGTATAACTAATAAATGACAAATCTATATCACAAATCGATATCAAATGAAGGCAGATGTATGTTTTACAGAAAGCAAATGTAACAGAAGACATGGATAATTATGTTTCCAATGGAATCCTCTCAACGACAGCATTTTACATACGTTCAATTAATATTTTGTGAGTGGTGGGATCAATGTCTTGATTCACACACCGATGACAAATGCTTAGAGGAAATCAACTTCTACACAGCAAAAGTTATTTTTGTCTTCTTCGACTCAACTTTGAACTCGAGGAATTCCCTCCAGTTTTTGTTTCCTTCATGATTATGGTGGTATTGTGATGACTTGTGTTTGCAGGTTGCATTGTACATAAACAGCGAATTGTCAGGCATCCCACTCAACATGGCACCCAAGAAGTGGACACGTGGCTTTGTACAGCGACTCAAGGGCAAACAAGGTCGTTTCCGAGGAAACTTGTCGGGGAAACGTGTCGATTTTTCAAGTCGGACGGTTATTTCCCCCGACCCCAACCTTCGTATTGATGAGGTGGCTGTGCCAATACACGTGGCCAAGATTCTCACTTTCCCAGAGCGTGTCACTAAGGTAGGAGCTTATTTTGTGAATGTCGAATGGTGAAGTTTATTATCAATTATTTTTGTGATTCTGAATGTAAATAATAAATTCATTTAGGTTTATTATTATTATTTGCACTGGCGGAGTACCTGCCCGACGGGCGATCTTGTTCCAAGCGTGGAACATGTTTTTCTGACGCATCCCTTTATTTGAGTGTATAGGTAACTGACTGCTGCCTCACTCACCCCCAAAAAATATAACGCAACCTGGGTTACATACATGAAGCAAAAACATACGAACTACCTATGTGCATTTTTTAGCTCGTCTGTTGAGAGCTTTCGCGATACCCCCGCCGTGAGCGTCAGCGTGAAAATGTTAAAGTTTTGGTGCAATCTCTTTTTTTCCTTTCTAATGTTTTTATCGACCACACTATTTTTTATACGCCCGATATATATATATATATATATATATATATATATATATATATATATATATATATATATATATATATATATATATATATATATATATATATATATATATATATATATATATATATATATATATATATATATATCGGGACGTATTGTGTGATACCGGTCGTCTGTCTGTCCGTCCGTTCCTGTCCGCACTCTAACTCCTAAAGTTTTCAACTTTCATGTTTCACATTTGGTACATAGGTACAGACTGGAGACGGTGTGTCGTGACATACGTTCGCCACCTAAAGTGGTTGCCATGGCAACCAGGATGCTGTTTTCCATGTAGTAGTACAATTCTGTATATACCTTCTTGTTTGGGTGTATATTGTGCTCACTTGCGCTCTTGTTACTGATTACAATATACAAATACATATATTGCTTTAAAATGATTTGGATCAGACTTCACTGCAATGCTTTATAAGAAATATTAATTATTAGACGAGTCTTTTAAAAACGATAAATGTATAAACAGGCGAGCATTGGGTAGCTTTGACACCAACTCTCTGGTTACCTTCGCAAACTTCGTTTGACGAAGGTATTGTATTGACCCCTGTGTATTTATTTATTGGTAAATATGTGTGCGGACAACATTGCGCAAAAACTGCTGGACCGATTTACATGAAATTTTCAGAGATGATGTGCAGTTACTCAAGGACGCCAGGCAAAGCTTTTGGGAGCGATTGGATCAAAGGTCAAGGTCAAGGTCACAAAAAGGTCAAAATCGTTTTTTTGCGATTAAAGTGTCAATTTTGTTCCGATTTACATCAAATTAAGTCCAAAATGTTCAGTATTCAAATCCCGATCCACTGATATAGCATATGGTATAGTGTTTGCAACCCTAGTTAGTCTGTGGAAGTCAAAGGTCAAGGGGGTCACCAAAATGGAGTTTTTGATTGGGAAGCGTTGTGGACAACATTACACAAAAACCACTTCGCAGATTGTCATGAAATTTTGTAGATGTGTTTGGCATCACGAGAGGACAAATCGATTAGATTTTGGGAGCGATCGGATCAAAGGTTAAGGTCAAGGTCACAAAAAGGTCAAAATGGTTTTTTCGCGATTAAATTGTCAATTTTGTTTTGATTTACAGCAAATTAACTCCAAAATGTTCAAAATTAAATTCCCCATCCTTTAATATGACACATGGTATAGTACTTTTGTCACCCAAGGCAGCGGTTGCGGGTCAAAGGTCAAGGGGGTCACACAAATTCACATTAATATCGGAAAGCGTTGTGGACAACCTAACGCAAAATAACAAAACGTAGAGAGGCTTTAATTGTTTTGGATTTGTTTGGCATCATGAAAGGACAAATCCATTAGATTTTGGGAGTGATCGGATCAAAGGTCAAGGTCACAAAAAGGTCAACATCGTTTTTTCATGATGAAAACGGTTAATATGTTTCCGATTTACATCAAATTAACTCCAAATTGTTCAGTGTTCAATTCCCCATCTTCTGAAATGACAAGGTATAGTACTATTGTCACCCGAGGTAGCGGTTGTGGGTCAAAGGTCATGGGGGTCACGAAATGCATATTTGTATTGAGATGCGCTGTGGACAACTTAATACAAAGGTAACTAGTGGCTGCGGTGAAGGTATGCGCTCTACGAGTGCCCGTTCTAGTTGTACATTGTGGTTATATAGCTCAGATAATTATCCACATCCTTTTGGAAAAAACCCCCAAAAACGGGGGATATTGTAATCGGGTCTGTCTGTCTGTCTGTCTGTCTCTCCGTCATGCTGTCTTTTAAACAATTGTGCCCAAATTCACCAAACTTATTTATGATCAATACATGTCATTAAGGTGCAAGAGCGGTATCATTTTGCCCCCCTCCCCCCCCCCGTTGTGGGGGTCAAAATGTCAAATGCCAAAAAATACAAACACTGGCACATCTTTAAACATTGTTAATGAAATTTTGTACTATTGTACATGCAATCAGCATTGGTGAATGCATGAAATATGTAACTATTTTTTGGATTTGACACTCGGTTCATGCCCCAAGTGGTGGGGGTCACAGGGGTTGAAATGAGGGGAAAAGTTTAAACTCATAGTTTGGTGACCTGATGTTGCAATGAGCAACAAACTGAAGCCATGTTTTTCTTTATTTTACTGTTTAATAAAAAGGAAGGAATTGATTCACATTCTGGATAGGGGATATGAACATAATACACAGAAAACAAGAAAAAGAGCAAAAAGAGCATAAATATCAATAAAACATTCTACATGAGTAGTTGCTCCTCAGGTGAAAATTTTGTCTCAATCCGATATGCGGTTGCGGAGGAAAATGCAAGTTCTGTGCAGACAAATAAACAGGCAGACAGACAGATTGACAGAAAGAGACAAACAAATTGAAATATAAATCCTCTTCAAATTTCAACTGAATCAGATGAAAATTGAGGATTTAAGAAATACCACCAAAGATGTTGACCTTTTGACCCTTTGATAGGGAATCACCTTAAGATTATGCATATCAAATCTTATCCAGTTCCATCAACTGATAACTACTCGGTATCCATTTGAATGAAAAGTACCGAAAATGTGGTTTGAAATCGGAAATCCCCAAAGTTCGAGGGGGTGCTGTGTGTGAACAAAGATCTAATCGAAAATCTAGCTTGATCGTTTGTGCACAATGTATTCCAGACGATTAGTGTGAATTTTCATGACCATCCGACCATGACCCTAGGAGGAGTAGCATTTGGCGCGAAGGCACCTCCAGCTCTCGCATGTTATCGATTTTTGCACTAATTGACCTTTGACCCCTGATCTAAGCGAAATCGGTCAATATGTCCTGAGGCAAAGTTGTAAGTACTCATTGAGTACCATGAACCTGCAAAGTTTCATTCGTATCGATGCACTCACCAGGTCGCTAGGGGGCCTTCAATTTTCGCACATACCCTAATTGTAGGGGGTGCTGCGGGTAAAGTATTCCATATATCACAAAAACCGGAATATATTTGATAGAGCATCACCTGTAGATCATTCGTGCCAAATTTCATAACCCGACGTGGGATAGTGCCTTTCGGAATTGATTTCGCGTGAACGGTACCGATTTTGAAGGTTTTTCGGTTGTTGCTGGGGAACCAAAGCGTTCCGAGCAACCATCACAATTTCCAAAGCACTCGGTCATAAGATGTACCTACCACCCGAGTTTGGTAAAAATCGGCCGACGTTTACTACCAATTATGCTGATGACAAACGACCAAACATCCAAACAAACAGATAGAATTACTGACAATAAGGGTCACCTATTTCGGCGACCCAAAAGACAGACAAAATTGACCGACCAATATACTTGAAAAATCTTTGACTTTGCAAGTAACCAACAAACAAACGAACCCAAATTAAATGCAATACCTTCTCCTTTGGCGAGCATAATCAGGACATACAGTGGCAAAGAAAGTGTACAACCCCTTTCAAAATTTTCACCTTTTGTTTTTTTTTTATATATTTGGCACCACTAGCCCTGGAACCAACGTTCTTCGTGTTTTATTTTTTTATTAATTTTTTTATTGTTTTTTTTAAGATCGAAGCTCATAGAAGAGTCTCAGTTCATTGCGTTCTGTAAAACGGTGACCAACATTTAATGTGTGCTCGATGTCACAAGAGAAGAATCCTGTACAATACTCGCACCAGTTTCTTAAAGGGGAACGCAAACGCAAATTTTTTTTTTTCCCCTTCTGAAAATCATTGAGAGGGCGTGTGGGGTGGTTGTGGGGTGATTGTTGATGGGAGATTGTTTGGGGCGGAGGGGTGGAGGGGCAGTGTAGGTATTGTGGGGGTGATGATTGATGGTTATTGCTATTTCTTCTGCTTAATCATGGGTATGGCATCCTCTCTCAATCGTGGTGGATAACCACACGATCTCACCATCTCCATTGTTTCATAACAGTGCTCCGTAAGACGTTCCGAGTACAAAAGCAAACATTTGGTTGGTCTGAAACACCCTTGGGTATTTCTGGGAAACTTAGGGTCTTTCGGCCATTGTTGTCAGATGAAACCATCTCTGATTGTATTAATACTACACAAGCACCAAGGAATCCATCGACTTGGCATATTTGTGGATAATCGAAAATTATTCGCTGTTTGAGTTGAATCGTACGTCTTGGCACTTGGTGCGTGCGTCTGGCTGACGAGCCAGCAACGTGAAGCTATCCTCTGAGGGATTGCGCCTGAGCGCCTTGAAGGCAGAATCCCTCCTTGAGGCTTGGGCATGGCGATATTGACGTGCTTGGGGGGGGGGGGGGGGACGGGGACGGTGCTGTCATGCTCTGAATGACTCAAAAACGACCTGGTTATGGCAGGTAACCCGTACACAGTACAGATATGACAGTCGACTTACTGACATGATGTCATGGCTTATCTGAAGAATAAGATTTTGACTCTTCATCACAAAATTAACGACTTTATAATCCAGAAATTGGGAAAAAAAAAGCACATCGTATCTATTTTTACGGTGTCGAGGTGGTCTGAGCATTTGGGGTCCCATTCAATAATGTACATTTTACCTCTCTTAATACGTACATGATTGCCTGGTGTTGGCTTAGCAGTTAAGGTGGCTGGCTTGGGACCTTAGAGTCCTGAATTCAATCCCCATGTCCACCGTTGAATTAATACCAGGTGGGGTTAACACAGCCTGTCATCGTTCTGAGGTCGGTGAAATGAGTACCAGTATACTGGGGTAATATCCCTTCTGGGTAACTTGCGTCGGAGTGGCGACCCGTCCACGACTGCACTCCTTGCCAATGAAACTGCAGCCCGAAACACCTTTATGGCGTAAAAGGAATGGTATTATTATCATTATTATTATTATTAATATGTACATGAACTGTATTTGATTACTTGTGCTTGCCTGGCATGCCACTCACTCAGCGATTCATTCCTGAGGAACCTGGCTTCATTATACGATCCGTCATTCTTCCAGGCTAACATGGAACTGATGCGTAAACTTGTGAGAAACGGTTGTGATGTGCATCCTGGAGCCAACTTCATTCAGCAACGTAGCAACAACAGCAAGCGCTTCCTCAAGGTACTACTGTAGGTATAATATAGCCATGCCATTTACATTCTTGTCCTCCATTAGAACACTTGTTCTTACATAATGTTGCAATGATGTCACAATCGCTTCACCAGCACAGACAGGTCGGTGGTCTCTCTGGATTCTTCCACTTCCTTTCTGGTCTTGCACCCTCTGCTCTTTCCATGCTTTGTCCCCTCCAGGTTTCTACAGGGCACACACCCTCAACTCCCTTCTGGTGAAACAACCGAAATGCAAGGTCACTGCTCACCTCCATCCATTTGTTACCTCCCCCCCCCCCCCCTCTGTATGTGTAACAAAGTTCCCCATTCTCTTCAATCACACTCTTCCCTCAGTTCTTCAAAACAGCTATTCATAACCATCTCAGATCGTCTCCAATCTAAAGGCATGATCTTCTCCCCTGGTAACCACCCCAATCCCACAATCCCTCCTCCTTCCAAATTTCCGGTTTTCCCTCCTGAGAGTTTCTTTCTGCATTCATTTTGTCCACCCTATGCATCCTCTCCTACCCCCCCCCCCATTTGTCCCCACAACCATTGTTTGTTCACCTCTCCCTGTCTTGGCTTTTGGCTCTGCTGTTGGTATTTCCTCCCTCTCTCTGCTGTTCTTTTAGTCCTATTGTGTGCTGATCCGTTCAGTGTACCAGCATTATCTCTTCCATGAGCCTCGACAATGTATACACCATGTATACTTTTTTTTTCTCTCAAAAAGTTGTGGACAGATTCCCATGAAACTTGGTGGGTAGGTTGGGTATGTGACGAGGACAAACTGATTCAATTTTGGCGAAGATCAAGGTCTGGATCAGGAGTGTGAGTGTGTACGTGTACGTGTATGTGTATATGTATGAGTTGGGTGTGTGACAAGAACAAGCCAATTAGATTTTGGTTAAGGTCTGGATCCACATTCAAAAAGTAAACCATTCGGCCTGGATTTTCAATGGTATGTGCTCTACCGAGTGCTGTTTCAGTTTGTTTGTGTCCATTTGTTTTTCTTTGCCTGTTCCTCTTTTATTCATCTGTAAACCTCTTCCCTCCTGTCCTTTTGCTCTTCAATGAGCTTAGACATGTTTATATAAAAAGCTGACTCTCGGTTATGATCTGCTTCCCCCCCCCCCAATCAAAAGCAAAGTCATATAATTTATCATTGCAACTGAAATAGACGGAACCATTCTCTGCATCTCTGAAATTCTGTCGTCTGATCATTAGTATGGTTTCTGTCAAAGTCGTTTAACCTTAGTCGTGCTGATGCTTTTATTTCAACAATAGATGAACACCCTTAATATTGTTGCGGTTCTGCAAAGCCGCATTCCTCCGAGGCAATGGCACACAACATGCAGCGATCCCAAGGCAGTTATTTCAATAGTATGTGTTTAGTTGGTCCTTTCCACATGCCTCATGGGTAAATGCGAAAGATGCGTTGCGTTGGACTTTTAGTTATGTCTTCAATCTTCAACCCCTACTTTATCTCTCACATGAACCATGCAAGCAAGCATGCACACAGACAAGAAAAGGAAGCAAGCAAAGCACCGTGAAGCTCATTTGCATCTGCGCGCCACTTCACATTCAAAACTGCGCGCCAATTTCCAACTGCCGTCTCACCTCAGACCTTTGTTCTGCTCACCACGATGTTGCAACGCTCACCACAAGCACTCCACAAGTCTCCTAAAAATCCCCACAACAACTTGCGTTCAAGTCTTCACTCCAAACGCAGCGGTTACGAGCATTCCCTCCCTCTTCACTGGAGACGCCACCATAAAGAGCATCCCGTTCCTCTTCGCTGCAACACGACATTTACAATAGCCTCTCGCAATGCTACAACGTGCTCTCACCTCTCTACAACTGCCACCTATTCTTTGAACGCTCACCACAGCCTCGAAGGGTGCTGAGGGAACGAGAGTCGGGTTGTTTCGGGGCATAACTTGAAGCGCAAGCACGTGCTGGAGTTTGTTCAATGGCGTTCCGGTCATGCTGGGATTTCCCTACATGACCACATTTGAATGGAGGACAGCGCATGTTCGGGGCTGGAAAATGCTTCCAAAAACTCTCGCCTCATGTTATTCTCGGAGCACCGATGAATGGGGCCATTTTCAGTTTTGGGGCCTGGCGGGGCATGGCTTTGACACGGGAAGACCGCTACGCCAATAGGGAGGCATGAAATCACCAACAGCCCATCTTGAACCGACTCTTAGCCCCTCCCTCGCTCGGTGCTCATAAATGGAGCAAATTCAGCTCAGATTTGAGTCAGACTGCGGAGAACTTCAGAGGAAGCAGACATTGGGATACTGTGGCAGATTTCAGACCTCACCTGATAAGGAGACATTGGCAGATGGCGCAGGAGGGCCAGCTTCAACCACTCCGTTAGGGTCTCTCTCTCTCTCTCTCTCTCTCTCTCTCTCTCTCTCTCTCTCCCTCTCTCTCTCTCTCTCTCTCTCTCTCTCTCTCTCTCTCTCTCTCTCTCTCTCTCTCTCTCTCTCTCTCTCTCTCTCTCTCTCTCTCTCTCTCTAACATCTCTCTCTCTAACATCTCTCTCTCTAACATCTCTCTCTCTAACATCTCTCTCTCTAACATCTCTCTCTCTAACATCTCTCTCTCTAACATCTCTCTCTCTAACATCTCTCTCTCTAACATCTCTCTCTCTAACATCTCTCTCTCTAACATCTCTCTCTCTAACATCTCTCTCTCTAACATCTCTCTCTCTAACATCTCTCTCTCTAACATCTCTCTCTCTAACATCTCTCTCTCTCTCTAACATCTCTCTCTCTCTCTAACATCTCTCTCTCTCTCTAACATCTCTCTCTCTCTCTAACATCTCTCTCTCTCTCTAACATCTCTCTCTCTCTCTAACATCTCTCTCTCTCTCTAACATCTCTCTCTCTCTCTAACATCTCTCTCTCTCTCTAACCTCTCTCTCTCTCTCTCACATCTCTCTCTCTCTCTAACATCTCTCTCTCTCTCTAACATCTCTCTCTCTCTCTAACATCTCTCTCTCTCTCTAACATCTCTCTCTCTCTCTAACATCTCTCTCTCTCTCTAACATCTCTCTCTCTCTCTAACATCTCTCTCTCTCTCTAACATCTCTCTCTAACATCTCTCTCTAACATCTCTCTCTCTCTCTCTCTCTCTAACATCTCTCTCTAACATCTCTCTCTAACATCTCTCTCTAACATCTCTCTCTCTCTCTCTCTCTAACATCTCTCTCTCTCTCTCTCTCTAACATCTCTCTCTCTCTCTCTCTCTCTAACATCTCTCTCTCTCTCTCTCTCTCTCTAACATCTCTCTCTCTCTCTCTCTCTCTAACATCTCTCTCTCTCTCTCTCTCTAACATCTCTCTCTCTCTCTCTCTAACATCTCTCTCTCTCTCTCTCTCTAACATCTCTCTCTCTCTCTCTCTCTAACATCTCTCTCTCTCTCTCTAACATCTCTCTCTCTCTCTCTAACATCTCTCTCTCTCTCTCTAACATCTCTCTCTCTCTCTCTAACATCTCTCTCTCTCTCTCTCTCTCTCTCTCTCTCTCTCTCTCTCTCTCTAACATCTCTCTCTAACATCTCTCTCGTCTACTGTGGATGCACAAGAGCAATCGGCGTGGCTATTTTCCATTCTTGGAAAATTCATTTCCTGACCAACCATTCTTTTCAGAGTGAACCTTACCGACTCGTACCTCACACCTTCCTTTTACACCACGCTGCATGACATGCTGCACTACACTCATACCTCTCACTCCCACACCATAGACACCTTCACATTTTTTTCCTTCTTCCTCCTTCCGAAGCATTTTGGTTGTGCAGGTCCGCTGACCACACCATGTATTATATTAAGAGGCCGCTAATCATCAACTGCCTCTTATATCTCTGGTTTTCTTCGGTGTGTGCATGTGCGTGTGAGAGATGGTGCCTGTCATAGCATAAGTTAAGAGTGTATACGTTCATTCGGGGTAAATCTGCACTGTCTTCATCTTTTGTGATTATTGCATTTCTTTTTCCACACCCACAAATTCCTTGCTTTACCCTGCTGCACATTTGCCAATAAATCCCATACTGTGCCACATAACTTTCCTCACTTTGTTAAAATAGATGTGCCTATTATAAATGTACCCAGCTCGTTTTTGTCTTTTCTTCCATTGGTCTAGCATGGTCTGCACCTTAGCATTGCCGGTCGTTATCCCCCAAAATTTGCTTATTAGCCAATGCGTACTTGGCAGCTCCGCTCGGCTGCACCTGATACGATAAGTAATGCAAGTACGCATCGAGGGCGCAATTCCCTGATAAGGCGACCATGTGTTCCTCATTTAACGGTTGTCAGAGGACACTGGGTCATGTGGTGAAGTTATTGGCGTTCACAGTCGATTAGTGACCCACCGCGACACAAAGTTATTCGTGTGTGATGGCCTGCGATTCCCAGTGAGTCTGGGGAGGAACCAGGGACAGCCCTCCCTCATATTGTTACGAATCTGGAAGCCATTTGCACACAGACTGACAGCAGTCCCTAAGCTTAGTTATAATTCATCCCCAATGTCTAATGGGAATTTCGTGTGTGCGCTGAGTTATTTTATAGTCAGGTTTTATACATCTCCAACAACACCACCGTCCCTCACTCAACCCGGTCACCATTGCCCACGTGTTTTTGGCTGAATGCGTGGGCGTAGCCTCCATTGCCTCAGATTGAGGCTACACCCCGAGGAAGGGGCATAGAGCGTTTCCTCCAGCCAATGAGCGAAGGGTGAGCATCGCACGCGCGATGGCCAATGGGAGCCAGCGTGCCGAAAGCTACTACGGAGCCTCTTCGGGGGGCGGGCCTCCGAGATGCCTCGACACACCCCACGAGAAGCCTCGTCCAATCAGGAGGCTGACCACCTCATGGGCGGCCCCGCCCAGCCAGATGGGATGTTCGCCCCTCCAATCCGGAGGCCAGTCCCTGAGAGCAGTTCCCTCGACCCGCGGGGGAGGGGAAGGACAAGAGTGTGGCGAGCCGTTGAGGAAAAAGAGAAGAAGCCTCATCTTGCCTGCTGGTGTTCTCATCTACCCGTGGGTGCTCGTCTCGTCTGATCCGTTCCCTTGCTGGCTGGCGTCCGTTGCATCGTTCCTGGTCCCTGGTGCTTGGTGCTGTGTTGTTGGTGGTGGGTCCGAGTCCCACCACCGGACAAGCTCGACCAGACCGTACGAGGCGGACAGGTGCAAGAATCGGCCCCTGCCCTCAGCTCGCCTTTCCCTCCCGAGCTGAAGGGCCAAGATGAAGGCCGCGCCCACCATTTCTTTGTGCGTGCGTGCGTGCACGTGGCCAGTCTGTTAAGTAGAACTGTTAAGTGTTTCTCGCTCATTGTACATTGCCTGCATTTCTTTTATTCGGATAACTCTGCTCTTTGTGTGCTCCCCTCCTCGATTATTGTTTATAAATAAACCCCCGTGTTAAATGTTCCAGCTCGTTTTCTGTGCTTTCTCCCATTGACCCAGCACTGTGCGTATTGAGAAATAGTAAGGCCGTTGGTGCCGTAAGTTGTCATTGGGACCGACACGGCTCTGGTAACTCCGCTCGGTTACGCCGGATCCGAGTCGGTACCTGCAAGTCGGTTCAGACAGAGTCGGCCGAGGGTGTGACTTCCCCGGTAATTTGATGATGTGGGTACTTAGGTATATTGAAATTTGGCTATTGACCCTACCCCACGCAGTCAGAGAATTGGCTATCACGGTGCTTTAAGTGGCCCATCGACTCCGGAGTTATCCGGAGTGACGACCTTTTAATTCCGGGTGTTCGGTGGGAGACGGCTCTACTGCTCCACCTTGTGGTCGTTTATCGCCACCGAACCCTGGCCCACAACAGTATTCCCCCCCCCCCCCCGACTCCGGGGCCATGACAATATCGATCGAGAGATCGGCATCATATCATCTCTCTGGTCACTGGACATCTACCGATCGGTTCAAGTAAGACGACTCAGAGATCAAAACATCTGTCTTGAGCCTTCATGCTGGGCAGATGTACTTGGTGGTCTTTTGATGCTCTACTTTTTGATTACCATCTTGAACTTGAGACATGCAAGTACATGAGTGAAGAAATGTGGGGAAGTTCAGACAGAGGCAAAATCTTTTCACCTGAAGAACAATCATTCCTAGAACAAAAGATGTCTCCTGATTCTGTCTCTCAGATGTCTGACTTAAAAATCTTTTTTTTTTTAAATCTTAAATCTATTTGAGTTGATGGCGCTGTTAACGTTTTCCTGAAGTTTTATGGATTTGTAGGAGTCATTGATTGTGTGGTGGTGATCTGTGTTGTAGTACGGAAACCGTGAGAAGATTGCTCAAGAACTGAGGTTTGGTGATGTGGTCGAGCGCCACTTGATGGATGACGATGTCGTCCTCTTCAATCGACAACCATCACTGCACAAGCTTTCGATCATGGCGCATCTTGCTCGTGTCAAGCCGCACCGCACGTTCCGCTTTAATGAGTGTGTGTGTACTCCTTACAACGCTGACTTCGATGGTGACGAGATGAACCTCCACCTGCCACAGACTGAAGAGGCAAAAGCTGAGGCCTTGGTGCTTATGGGTACAAAAGCAAACATGGTGACTCCACGTAATGGAGAACCATTAATTGCAGCTATTCAAGACTTCTTGACCGCTGCGTACCTTCTCACCCATAAAGTTAGTTTGAAATGCGATTGCCATTGCTCAGCTACTTGTAATTTATTTTGTTTAATTTTTGTCACGTCTCACTTTCTCCTGTTGCTTCGCCAGGATACTTTTCTAGACAGATCACGGGCCTGCCAGCTGATTGCAGCCATTCTTGCAGGACAGGATGTGGCAATGCGTTTGGAATTGCCTCCACCCGCCATCCTGTGCCCAGTCTGCTTGTGGACCGGAAAGCAAATCTTCAGCCTCCTATTACGGCCCAGTCAATCATGTCCCATCATGCCCAATCTCCGCACGAAGGTAGGATTACACCAAAGTGCTGTTCCATAATCGGTGCTTTAACATTTTTGTTGTGATTTTTGCCTGTTTATTGTGTCAACAATAAACCAGTGTGCATCACTCTGGATTTTGGGAGTTTAACTGGGAGGTGGGTAGGCACTGGAAGAATGTGTACATCCTTGTCCTGGAGGAGCTGGGCAGACTACAGGGTTGAGAGGGGGAGAGGGAGTGGGAGCAGAGGAGGTTAAAAAAAAAACCCAGAGCCTTCCGACCTGGCTCTGATTTTACCCTGAGCTTCGACCTCATCATGGGAGAAGCCAATAATATCAAGAGTGTTATATTCCACAGAATCAAGGAGAGACAGATGTGATGTTGGAGCACCAGTCCAGAAAGGAGAGCAGTACTCCATTGAGATATGGACAGATACCAACTCTGCTTATAATTTATTGGGGAATTCCATGAAACAACCCCAGCTTTGCTCTTTCATCAGCCCAGAATAATTAATTGCTGATGTTGAGGCATAGAAGGCCTGATGAAAGAGAGTGAACCTCTTCCAGTGGCTGATCGATGGAAATAGATGGTTGGGTTTATTTAACGATCCTGCTGGAGTAACTGAGGTTTGGCAGGAATGGAACACATTTATTAGTTATCAAACCAGCATCTAATCAATTCCATATCAACAGAGTGTCAGAGCTGCTGTTTGCCAGACATGGGCATGGAGTACTGTATGATGAGATGCGATGCGGAGTCGGATGCAACGAAGGAAGGGACTTTTCTGGAGCACTGGACAGTTCCTTTATATAGATGAGGAGCAATGCTGTGTTTAAGATGCTGCAATAGGGGCACTGCAGCCTCAAATTGGAAAGGAGAGGGTTCTATTGATGGCAGCATGTTGACTGCATGAGTGGAGGAAATCAAATCCAGGAATTACAGCAAACTTGTATGCCACATGCAGTGATCGTGATAAGCAGAGCAGGACGTCAGATTGTGTTGAATATATGATGTTGGGCAGGGGTGGGTGGGGGGGGGGTAGAGGAGAGGAGAACCTGGAGGGGTTTACCCCTTTGAGCCTGCACTTGCTGCAATCCAGGTTTATTTTTTGGATCACAAGTTTAGCCAAACAGACAGACATCGGGACCAGGATGTGGTGGAGATTGATTGAAAGCATGAAGAAAAATATCACCGTATGAACACTGAGAAATGAGGCGCAGGTTTGTGAGCAAATCAAAAAGGAAATGGAAAAGAAGGGAAGAAACTTTGAGCGAATGCATTTGGAGTGGATCGGAAAGAGATGAAACTTAAAAAAAAAAAGTTTTGTCTTTTGTAAGAAGGTATAAGAATAGTTTTGAGTATGAAAAGAGAGGATGAGTTAAAAAAAAAAAAGGAGGTTGAGGGGAGGGGGGGTAAGCAGGGGGTTATTAAAAAACATTTTCTTTTTCGAGTTGACAAAGGAGGAAGGATATTAAACATGAGCTTAAAGACAGGAAGCAGTGGAGAAGGAAGGGAGAACTTGCAAGGTTGAAGACTCATGAGTACGTGACAAAACCAAGGCCGAGGCAGACTCGGAATCATTACAACATGACCAAGTAAGCACAGACACGAAGACACAAACAATCACAACATGATTATAATAGTGCAGGGAACAAAAAAAGGAAAGAGTCTGACAAGATCTGTTGTGGCAAACTTGGTCTTGAGAAAGGTCTTCACGGAGCTGAGATAATCACACAGACTTGCGAAGAAACTGCAGCTGGAAGGACAACATATCATTTTGTAGCCCTTGAAAATCTCACCCACAACCCTTCACGACAACTCACACCTGGACATCTCTGAAGGATTTTGTGGTTAGATTATACAGACAATATCAAGTTGCTGTCTTGTGTCTGGTATTCCTGCACTTTCTGGCAGTGTCACCAGCAGGATTCCCACAGGGTCTAAGCAGATCCTGTGGGAATCCTGCAGGTGAGTACGGGCAAGAAGAATGATGTGTCAGTTTGTCGAGTATTTGCACTCGTGACCAAGGAGAACACTTTGGGTTTCGTGTCCTGCTGTTTGTCCACCCAGCAAGTCTGATACTTTTGCCATTAAACTGTGAATATCCCCAGGAATGTTGTTTTAAAATAGACAATATAATTTCCTCTTTTTTTTTAATCACAATTGTTGTCCAAAAGTGTATTGTATCTATTGTTCAAAACCATTGCTTCCCTACAAGGCTAAAGGCTTAATCACCAAAGCGAAATGATAATTGCATTCAACAATGCTTTTTTTTCATCTATTTGATTAATTTTTTTTTCTTTCTTTCTTTTCCTTTCCTTTTCTCATATGTTGCTGTTTTCCAAACCCTCTCCTCCTCATACTTAGTTGATACCATTATTTTGACACAACGTGATGAATGCAAGCAAATTAGAGGTGATACGCGACATTAAATCCTCCAACTTTGCCTCGTCCTATACTGCAGGGGAAACAATACAGTGGCGGTGAAGACCTTTGTCCCAATGATTCATTTGTGGTCCTGCACAATGGTGAGTTGTTAGCTGGCTCACTTGACAAGGCGACACTTGGCTCGGGCTCAAAGAACAGCATCTTCTACGTGCTGCTGCAAGACTGGGGGCAGACCGCTGCGACCGACGCCATGTCGCGCCTCGCCCGCATCTCCCCAGCATACCTTTCTCACAGGGGGTTCTCTATCGGAATTGGGGACGTGACACCAGGTGATAGGATTGAAGGTGTGATCCTTTATTGCTCTCTCTTTCGGAGTGACATCTTTCTCCAATTTTTGCGTTCTGCCATTGGCGTGCAGGACCTGGACTGTTGTGTGCTAAGCATGAACTGCTCTCCGCGGGCTACAAAAAGTGTGACGAGTACATATCTGCACTCAAAGCTGGGAAACTGCAACAACAGCCCGGTTGCTCTGCCGAGGAAACCTTGGAGGCAGTCATACTCAAGGTATTCCAATTTCAAATTTTTTGTCAATTTCAAAAAACATTTATTTCCATATTTACAAATATAAATACAGTACAATAAAAATATACAAAGAAATACTTCCAGAACTTCAACTCGGCAGAATACAATGAAAAATAGGAATTTAGAGAGATAGAGGTCGAGGTCGAGTGAAACTTGAACCTGAATCATATTGAGAGAGTTTATTTGTGGTAGTTTCTAATAGGTAAGAAGTATGATGTAGTTTTGTTCACTGCAATGCATTCTTAACTTGCATTGAATGTCTATAAACTGTACAGAGTGTGTTTCCTGTTTCCTTTCACCATACAGATGTGAAGGATTTAAAATGTGTGAATTTTTTTTTTTTAAAGCTCAAATCAACATTCCAGTCATGATTTGTCTGCGTACTCACGTGCAGTGTTGATAAATATTAGGGATGAGCAATGCTCGTCAAGTATGGGTTGATGTGCCTTCACAAGTTTTATTTATTTTCCGTTACTTTCTCTAATACTAACTAATAGTTTTGGGTAATTTTCTTGGATATGCTGAACCACCGTGGTCCGGTACAACTCGTCCATCTTCAAGCCATGTTCGAGCTCCTGTGTGCTCGGTCATGACCTGATAGTTAAAATCAGGCTCTTACCTCATGCTCCTCCATTCTTGGCACCAGCTCTAATTTACATTGGAAGAGTCATTCTTTAACTGAGATTACGAATATCAACTTAATTTTTTATGTTCATTCTGCAAGAATAAACCATTAGATTTGCAACGGTATCTTTCATTTACTCACCTTCATTTTTGTTGGATGGATATTGAAATTCTGATTAAAGTGGTAAGAATTATTGATTAATTAATTTTTATCAGCCTCGATTGATATTTTGTTCACGCCGTGCCTCTGAGTTTAGTTTTGTGCCGTCTTTCTCGTATCTTCCAGGAACTCTCGGTCATAAGAGATCATGCAGGAAAGGCGTGCCTTCGAGAACTCCATAAGAGTAACAGCCCAATGGTGATGGCACTGTGTGGTTCCAAAGGCTCCTTCATCAACATCTCACAGATGATCGCCTGTGTAGGGCAGCAGGCCATCAGTGGCTCACGCATCCCAGATGGCTTTGAGGACCGTTCTCTTCCCCATTTTCCTCGTTCTTCCAAACTGCCTGCTGCAAAGGGCTTTGTAGCCAACAGCTTCTACTCTGGTCTCACACCCACGGAGTTCTTTTTCCACACGATGGGCGGTCGTGAAGGTCTGGTAGACACTGCAGTGAAAACTGCTGAAACCGGCTACATGCAACGTCGGTTGGTGAAGGTGAGCACCATGATTTCTTTCATACTTCTTCCTGTCGCCTTCACTCATTTAATCTTATGGATGGGTTAATCCCCCCCCCCCCCCAGAAGGGCTGTATTTATAAGGACTTGTGATACCCCCTCCCATCATGGGAATCATTCATTTCAGGGGAAATGGGATTGTTTCCAGACAATCAGAGGTCAGATGGTTAACAAAAAGAGGGAAGCAAGGTTTGCAGGGTAAATTTGGGGTTTTTCTTTTTGAGTAGAGGGGGTGGAAAGGAGAGAAATGGAAGAACTGTGCCTGGTAACATGATTGGTAAAGGCAGGTAGGAAAATGTAATTTCAGGAAGGGAAAAGTAGGGGTGGGGTGGGGTGGGGTTGGGGGGGGAGGAAAATTAATAATTAGGTGGAATATTTGATATTGTGAGCAGCATGATATAGTTGTAGTGAGACGATTTAATGAGGAGGGAAAGTAAGGCCACATATGCCACATTCACATTTCATTCCAGAAAAATGCTGCCATTTTCCCACCAAATTGCTGTCATTACTTTGATGTTAATGACAGCTAAAACCAGTGCAGGCATTGCACGCATGCCATTACACTGCACTAGGCAATGCCGGTATTTCAATGCCAGCATTTTTGGTGTAAAAATGGCTTAAGTGAGATGTTTGTTATATTGTACACTGAATTGTGACTTTGACGATGAACTCGAGGGTGATTTGCATGCACAGCTGCGAACAATCATATTGAGCTGGCCTCATTTCCAAAACGATCACCCTTGGGTGTATACAAACGATGAACATGTTCAGTGAAGTTTTAAAATACCATTTTGAACTCTGACTTTCTAAACAATTACTTGCGAACACGTTGTGGTGACTGATTATCCAATTTCTGTCTTGCAGTCCCTCGAGGATCTGTGCTTGGCATATGACCTCACTGTCCGCTCAGCCACAGCCGATGTGGTTCAGTTCATATATGGAGGTGATGGTCTCGATCCAGCCTGCATGGAAGGTCGTGATCGACCACTGGAACCAGTACGTGTGTTGGCAAGCGTGTTTGCAAATCACCCCTGTGGGGATGAAATCGCGCTCAGCGCCATACAGCTCGAAGCCGAGGCAGAAAGGTTGTTGCGAGGTGAAGGTCCATGTGCGGTTTGTGGGAAGGCATTCGTTGAAGAGCTGGCCGAGTTTCTACGTCAATTGGCCATGAGAGTGAAACGTGTGCGCCATATCTACGGTGTCAATGACAACGGCAGTACAGAGCCCATGGTGAGCTACGCAGACGTGTACCCTCTTTGTTTGTTTTGACACTTTTCCTTGGCTGATGAACCATTGAGCTATGTTTTGACATCTTTGGATTTTTGTTCCTCGAATCCAGCCCAGTAATGGTTTCCTTCCTTTAGATATTGTACCACCTGGAACGCATCACACCCTCCCAATTAGAGATCTTTTTTTCCACTTGTTGTGACAAGTACCTGCGGGCACGCATTGAGCCAGGCTCTGCAGTGGGTGCAGTATGTGCGCAGAGCATTGGAGAGCCTGGCACGCAGATGACTCTGAAAACGTTCCATTTTGCGGGTGTGGCATCGATGAACATCACGCTGGGTGTGCCTCGTATTAAGGAGATCATCAATGCTTCACGAA